>NC_048894.1:37730194-37912315 GCF_011077185.1 Oxyura jamaicensis
AAGGTCTTCATGGATTAAAGAATCATATGGGCAGTTTCAGAACAGCTCTTGACTAATCTTACGTATCATTTATATAGATGCTGACCTACAGCAGGAGCAGCTCAATCTGAAAAACGGGACTAGAGATAAAAACAAATCTCTTTCTTATGTGCTTGTCTCCTTATATGATATTTATTCTTTCAACACATAG
The DNA here is from genome assembly GCF_011077185.1 of Oxyura jamaicensis. Lineage (NCBI taxonomy): Eukaryota > Metazoa > Chordata > Aves > Anseriformes > Anatidae > Oxyura > Oxyura jamaicensis. The sequence goes on from NC_048894.1 coordinate 37,730,385, forward strand.
GCCCTTTTTGTAGACAATTTGACAGCATGTATTAAAGGTTTATCATATGCTTTTCATATTTCCTTAGAGAATTATAGTAAGATACACTTATATTCAACGAAGACACAGTTTTCTTCCAGATGAATTGCAACCTGACTGTTCTGTACCAGAAAAACTATGCTTTGGCAGCAGATTATTTCTTTATTTTGGTATTTTAATGCTTTCCCTGTATGAATCGCCCAATCATTGTCACGGGATGGTGTGGATAGTGTGTTTACTGATGAGCAAGACAGAGAAAGCAGTGCCTTTTATGAAATCAAAGGTAATAGCATTAACATCTCCAACGTGATTAGTTTAGGTTGAGCCATTTCTCCCACACAGTCTTATGAACCAACTAGGTCTGTTGTAATACAGGCACTGATGAAGGCTGCTTATTTGATGAATGACATCTTATTACTCATCCTCTACATAGCTTGATTTCTTTCTTGCAGTCCTTTTTGTAAGAATCCCACCTCTCTTATGTCAACCCCGCATTTTCATAAACAATGGCCCTCACTCTGATGCTATTCCATGATGATCTGGTGTTCACGTTACTGCTCCCAGGGTTATTCACACTGCCTCATTCAGTCTGCTTTAAGATGTCTAAGTCAAATTAAACTTTACAGACTAAAATGAGAGCCCAAAGTTGCTTCAACAACCATGGAGAGCAGTAGGTGCGCTCATTGGGGAGATTCAATGCTCTTCCGTCTGATACCCAAGGCAGACATGTTGAAATGGTCAAGAACTGAGAAATCACAGTGTGTCACTACCGGCTGCATTTACTACCAAAGAATCCACACCAACATATTTTAGTGGAACTGTCAATTTTGCACTTTATCCTTCAAAATCTATTTATAAAGTCAAACATGGAAATGGAATTATCCTGAAAGCTATAAATGGCAGTGATATTCCAAAGAAAGGTAACAACTAAAGCAGAAGCCCTGCTAGGCACTGCAATAAATTGGAAGCGTTGATTCAAAACTCTCAAATGGCCATAAGAAAGCCTTAATGCAAACACTCTACTTTTATTACATTCCAAAACAAACAAACACAATTTCTCAATGAAAGATAGACTCCAAAGAGTATAAACTATTTAAAAAAAAAAAAAACAAACTCAAAATTCATGCTACTATATTTCAAAATCTTTTTTTTTTTTTTTTTTTAAGGAATGTTATGAACCACAGTCTTTAAAATGGGGTAATTTTGTTGCGTAAGCAGCCTTTCTTAAAGAACATTTCAATGACCCAGTTATGTCTCTGTTTTATTTTTGTAATATTTTTATATGAACTAGGATAAGACTGCAGTTAAATGCTGCTCTTCAATTTATTTTTCCATCTGCTTTTAGCTGCAGGATAGCATATTTTATCACATTTGATACACAGGGTCAAAGGAATAAAAAAATTAACCCTGTATTTTTGCATAAAATGTATAAATAAATTCTGATGGTGCAAACTCAGCAAGTGGAATATTTTTACTAGTACTATCTTGTGATAATGTTTTTGTAATCACTTATATTTCAGTCACTAACAATTGTACGTAGTGTTCTGCTATTAACACAGTTCTACAAATCCCCAGGAAAAATCCAGTATCTGAGCAAAGGAGGACGAAAGGTCACATTTTCAGAAGGTAATCTTTTCACACATACAAGAGGCAATAGGCCAAGTCACTTAGCTTTTCCTAGCTAATCAAACTGCACAATTTCAGCATAGTGGTTCTTTTTAGATGTAGGTGGTGATAAAATGATCCTAGGCTTGGGAACACATCCAAGATGCATACACACTCCCAAACACCTCCCCCTACTCACCCCCACCTCCAGTCGATTTGAACACAGACACATTTATCAATACTTTTTAAGGTAGCAACCACGCTGATGGGGACAATTACGAAACAAGACAGAGGTCACGGTGAATCCAACCCAGAGTACGCGACCAAAGTTATATAGGGAAAAACAAAGTGGTGTCAGCATCAAGCATCTGTTGCTGCTGGTGTGTGGACAACGCGATTGCCAGAACAAGGAGGCAGCTTCGTAGATCTACTGTTTGTCAAGTCGCCCACTGAAGCAAGCCTTGAAATCGGTGTGTGTACTGCGGCCATCTGTTTACTTTTCACCAGCAAAACTATGACTCTGACCATGGCTTCAAAGAGATGGTAAATGTCAAAAAACAGGTACAGTTATGATGATCGTGCATGTTTTTTTTTTTTTTTTTTTTTTTTTTTTAACTTGGCAAGGGGACAAAAGGAAGGAGGAAGGAAGAGGGAAGTATGTAATTAGCTTAATAAAAGGACTACAGGAAAAGCATCTTCATTTACTCAAGTATATTATACCTCAAAGAGATTAAACTATCAAGGTCCCATTAAAGCAACCAGGGAAAAGAGAAAGATTGGCCTATGACAACAAAAAAGTTCTATTTATTTGTAAGACAGCACTTCTGAATTGACCTGAACTTAATGGATTTGTCTCTGCTGTCTTCCCTCTGGTAATCAAAAGAAGAGTATTTCAATTCATATGCGATAAGGTAGGTTTTAAAGCTCAAATACGATCAGCTCACTACTAAATAACCAACAAATATCACACCACTAAATTCCACTGCTGATTAATTTCACTGTGCAAAATCCACACAGGAAATGCCACTGCCCATTTACAAACACTGTTCATGTAACCCATCATGCACACATCTACTAAATCTTTTAAAGCTTTTTTTTGTTTTTTTAAACCAACAAATACTCGTTTCAACCTGTACTATGCAATCTTGTTCACTACTTACACTCTTAACTTCCTAACTTCCTCCTTCTGTCAAATACCCACTTCCATTCCCTGTCATTTCTTAGAAGCTCCAAAATTTTTGATATGAGATTTTTCTTTGAAAGCCTTCAGGCTTTCTCTCTCTCTTTCTCTTTTAAATCTTTCAAAATGCAGAAGAGATGTTCCTTACTTTCACTCTAGTTTTTCTTCTCTTCCGTCCCAGGTCTCAGAAATCGGTATTTAAATTAGAACCCCAAAATATCACAGGTTAGGTACCGTACAATTTACATCAGTTTGTGTATGGCCTACAGCGTGGGCTGCCCTGATTTAATCCCATTAAAACATCCTTAGGCAGACAGACATATTGCACAGAAGACTAACGAATCTAGTTAAAACGAACCAAAGTTTTTGTGCAGAAGCTAACAATTTTACAATTAAGTCAGGTCTTTCACCTCTACAACTGCTCCAGACAGTATGCTCTGCAGTTAAAAGATACACTGCTTTTGAAAAATCTTATGTAGAGAATTTAGGGGAAAAAAAAGAAATAAAAAAGATTTAATCTTACTGTCATGTGGGTAGTCTAACAGGCTATAACTTTTGAGAAACATAGTATTAAATCTTCCACTAAACAGACAGAATGCAGTTTTTGGAGTTGTTGTTTAAGCTCAGTGTTTCCATAGAGCATATAAAGAGTAATCACCAAAATTAGTGAAATGTTTTGAACTTCTTATTCCACAGAATAACCTGACGAAAGCAGACCACTCACTAATAAAGTGCAACTTAATAAATCATGTGAAATCTTATTTTGTTCAAACCCTTACTAACTCCTAGCACCATCTGTTACCATCAAAACTATATGACAAGATATGATATATAATTAATAGGTAAACAACAATCTAATTAAAATGGACAAATACTCCATGTTCCTGCCATTTGGGAGCTCTAATTACAGACTAAATTTTAAGCTTGAATTAAATATTTAAGCTGGAAAATTAACTTTCCTTCTCGAGCCTTGAATACATTAATACAGATATGTGAAGCGACTTCCTGATGGGAACTTAAACATGTAATTTAGTTTCATCAAAGCAGTTACTAATTGTTAAGCAGCAGTACCTTACCATATGTACACAATAGCTATTTAGAGCCGAAAAGGTGGTTTTAAAGTACCCCTCTGCAACCCTTTCTGACATAAATATAAAATGTATATACAGCACAACAGTTTACACTACATACTGGAAATAAATTACATAGAGACTTCAGCCTTCAATGGTTCTTAGCATGCATAAGTCTGAATAGATCTAGCTAAACAAATGCATGTTTTCGCTATCAAGCCAAAGAAACTAAAGAATGTCTAGAAAACTCAACCTGTTTTTATATTTTACTTACTTGTAAAATTCTGAATGCAAGAGTAAAAGCATGCAATTTGCCTTAGCTGTGTAATGGAAGAAAATGCAGGCATTTAATCTATCTTAATGATGACTCAATTTTTATTAAATACTAACATCATAAAGAAAAGGATAGGAATATGAATAAAATGCAGAAAAGCAGTACAAAAAGTAGCATTAAGAAAGGTTCCAAGTACACAAGTTTTTCTAAGAATAATGCAGTACAGTACCTACTGCTGCATTAGGAATCTAAAATGCATGCTAAGACTTTGAAATATTTGCATTCTGACTAGTACTTGGATACTAAGTGCTCAGCAGTGCTCACCACTCAACAATGGACTAATATTTCAGAAATTAATACTCTTAAGTTTATGTAAACCAAAATGCTTTCTGAATAGTGCTGAGTTGAAACACCCTGCAGAGCATTTCCCTCAGCTTATAGATAAAGAAAGTGAGGCACAAGGATGCTAGGTGACACCCACAACCATATGCCAAGGCTTCATCGGTGTAAATACTCCACGAATATGGAACATTTTGCTTTTCTGCGTTCACGTGGAACACACTGGGCACACGAGGATTTCAGTATGGTTTCAATTGAGAGTTTGCTATTACAGACTCACAGGGCCCAACTCAGTGATACATGTGAAATCAGAATCCTGATTTTTTCAGTATCCTCTTCTAATCCTAAGATTCCCCTTCCACACCACCAACATGCATTTGACTTGCTTGAATTTACATTGAACTGTAGGAAAGCAGGGCACAATAATACTGAGAACTAATGCATTTTTCCTTTTAAGTATCCTTGAGATGGTATGTGATTTATACAGTATGCAACAGAAGACAAATTTCATCCATCCATCTCACCTTTATTTTATTTATTTATTTTTTTTCCTGCACAAATACAGATGAATGACTGAACCACAACATTAGCAGGGGATTCTAGTGACATCAAAACCAAACCTCTAATAGTTTTTGATGTCAGTACAAGCCCTCAAGGGATTTCTAGTTGCATAACTCAGAACATGGCAGCTTCTCTGTTTACATAGTTAATAGATTGAAACCCCAGACCTAGGTCCAGAATGTGCTGTAGGACCTACTCTAGTTCTGCTGCTCACTCACTGCTATCCTTTGTCCCATTACAAAATTAACAGTCATAATTTTACCCTTACTAAATGATAAAAGTACTGGGCAATTCACAATTACCAGTTTGGTATTTTCAGTTACACAGATTCTGGCAGTGTTCTTTACATATGGCTTCAGACCATAATTGTATCATGCAAGCAAAATTTACATTTGAAATGTACTGAATCTCTTAAATACTATAAGCCACTTATTTTTACAATAACCATGTCCTCACCACACTTTCATAATACAGTTGTTGATGCTACTTAGAAGTCATTAAATAATTCCTTTGCAGTTAAAAACAATGAAAATCTTCCATCGTGGACAAAGCTGACCTAGAATTTAGCAAGCACAAACATCTTTTAGAGCCTTTATCATACAAATTTGACCTATGCTCCTTCATCACTTCTCTCGTTTTTTTTCATCAGCACTCCTGAGCTTTATAACCTTGAGCAGGTCTATAGCTTATGTTCCAATCTGTATTTTCCAAGTGATGAGAATATGTACACTACAAATTCTGTTGTGTTATGTACTGAAAATGATCACAGACTCATCTAGCAGTATTTGCTTAGTTAATTTGACCAAGAGAACTGGACAAGAACGCTGCACAATTCAGTGACTTCAAAGTGAAAAAAACATTGAACAGTGCTGCTGTGAGCAGAAAAAGTATTTTTAATCCCCAGCCCTAGCAGGGAATGAAATGCAGGTATCACACAAATACTGTTCTTGTGGTGGCCACAAAAAGTTACAAAGATATGCTCCACTACCTTATAGCCATTAAAATTTATCTTCCTTTAATTGGAGTTGGTTAGGTTTTGAATCATGCTCTCATTACAGCAGAAGATTGCTGCTAGGCAAAACCAGCTACTAAGTTCTGGGGAGTGCTCCCATCCCTTCCACAGCCCAAGATACTGTGTTGTTCTTTCCAGGTCTATTTATAGACCATATTGTACTGTACATGTGCCACGGATCCTAATGTGAGGAAAATTATATAGATATTCAAAGCATGACATATTGATTCAACATATTGAACGGATTGTTTTTTCCTCTATTTATTTAAATGATTATAATAGTTTATAGTGAGCTTAGCCCTTGAGACAGATGGTTGTAAACTCAAAATTTAAGTTTTAAATAACTGTATTAAAATGAAGTAAATGATTTTATCCACCCTCCTCATTAGAAGGAGAATGAATTTATCTGAACACAGTCTTTAACCCTCTCCTGAGTTGTTTGTGACTATTTATCAAAGGAAGTGAACTTCCTAAATTGTTTCTGCTAATGAATTTGCAACTCATTGACTGGAATTTTAAAATTTGTTTCATTAGAATGCGACTCATAACAGTATTTTTTGACACTGTGTTGGGCTAAAGTATTTTTTTTTTCAGACAAAGAAGGGAATTCTACATTTATCAGTTTTGCAAAGAGCCTTAAACTGTAACTCAACAGCTTACACCTCACCTAATTCTTTCCAACAGAAAATTTCTAAATTGCCAGACATACAAGCAGAAAGCAAAAAACTCTTCCTGCTCTCTCATCCTGCAAGTGAGTGAAACAGATTTCCCTTAAAAACCACTGGTCTACAGGAGTTGAACCTGAACTATATTAATCCTAAAAGGGCTTTATCCCTTATAATCTTATAGTTCCTTAAGCATCCCTGTCATCCTTTCCCTCTTAGCCCTCCACCATTACACTTTATACTCGTTTATAAGTTTTACTGCTGGACATTGTCAAAGGAGAACAGATCAATTTGCAGGTCACTTAATATACAAATACAGTAACTAAACTTTATGTCACCAGCTCAGTTTGCATCATTAAAAAATATGTAATGACAGATATATTTATTACCTGCTGAAGCCTGATTACCAGTCTGAGCCCTGCAAAACATTACAGTGCCATCAGCTATTTCTATGAGACTCACAAAAGGTGGACCCATGTCAGCAAATGGTCAGCCATTGTGAAAGAAATTCATTTGCACCCTTCTGGTGTGCAACTTCTGATTTACTTTAATCCAAAAGAAATCAGTCTTCCAAAGTCTGGCACTACTCTGCATTATGAACACAAGCACATTGAGGACAATCTGTTTCCAAAATACATTCTTGATCCAAACTAAAATGCTAACACAGGACCACACCAGGAAAATTGAACTTGTCTTCAATTAAATTGGCTATGTATGGGTGCACAGAAGGGTCCACGGAAACATTTCTGGGGAATCTACACGTAAAAAGAAAGATCAACAGCCACTAAGTTCAATCAATGGTTTCTCATGCTGTAACATTGCTGGGCAAAGATCCTCATCTTACCTGGCATACCACCAGCCTTCTTTTTAGTGAGTGAAAATGAACATAAAAGAATTCAGTATTTAAGGAAATCAGATTCAATGAGACATTTGACAGAGCTGCCTTTTTTTTTTTTTTTCTCCCTGCTTTGGGGCACTGACATTTTCAGTCATTCTGAAAAATCTGGCCTGATAAACTTATAAACCAAATTCTAAATCTTGTAAAGAAATGACAGTTACAGTATGTAAGATGACAAAAGAAACAGCAGAAAACTTGCACTGAGCAGCTGTTAAATCTATTAAGGAGTTGTGCCGTCCATTTATTTCAGAAGTTCTCCTATTTTTGTGGAAGTTCTCTTAAGGACATTAAGTCAATTTCAGGTTACCTTCTCAGGATTTTGCACAATTCCCAGTACAGGCCAAATACTTGGGCAAAAGCTTATTTTCTGACAGAGCTTTTCAAAAGCAGCATCTCTCAGGTGTGCACCTATGCCTGTAACCAAGCCAAGAAGATGGAGACCTCAGCTATAAGGCTGAACAAGTGCTTCTTAGCATTACAAGCATTACTCTGCATTCTCCCATTATCTGTTTTCTTTAGCATTACAGAGGCAAAATTTGCATTGCCAGAGAGTTATTACTAGTAATAGCTGCTCATTTGGGATGGTCACTGTTTCCAACCTGCTTACCTCCCCCATCTTCAAGAGCCTGACATACAAGTCGTGTTCACATCAGTTACTTAATTCAGTATTTGTTGTGATTATTGAAGGGTCTCTTAAGATAAAGATCTGGTTTTAGATATAGAAAGACAGAGCTGTGGCAATTCAGGAATTAATATATACCAATATTATGCAATACTAGTGTGTTCCAAATTGGTTAGAGAAACTCGGTCCATAACACTACTAACTTAGGTTTCATGTTTAATTAATTATTTAAAAGAAATAATATAATAGTAAATAAGATGGTTAGCCATTGGCTATGAATAAATAGGCTCTTCCAAAAGGCTACCAGAAATTCCTAATAATTATTATTATTAATAATAAACTATTTGGCTACAGAGTAATCACTGTCATAGATCACAAAATAAGTGACATAAAATGAAGTGCAAAATACTCGTGTAAGAAAGGGGAACTAGATACACAAAACTGATTGTACGTGAATTGCTTTTGGGTGTAATTATCTTCCCAACATGTTGATATAAATTTTAGCATCTTATTAGATGTTTTACCCCACAGGGAATTTTAATTCAGGACCACAATTATCAATAAGCTTGCTTCACAAAATCTACCTGTCTCACCTAACCTGGTTTCACACAACCTTGCAAACAGTTTCTGGCTTTATATATTCTGTAGTAAATCCAGGGACAGATACTTTGCAAGAACAGAAGTTTAGAGAATACATATTCCCTAAAAGGACAACATTTTCTTTCTCTTGTTTTCTATGCCACATAATTTATAACAACTTTTTATTGTAAGGTGTCATTCAGAACATACAGTACCCCATTTCATATTGATTAAGAAGTGTTTGAAAACATTTTATCACATTTTAAAATACAAGCTGCGTATTTAGCTCCACTGTTGATACCCACAAATACAACAGCGTGGAAGGCATCATGAGTAGATCATAAAAGAAATACTTTGACCAAAAACACAGGGCATTCTATGCCTTCAGTCAAACCACAGCAATTAATATGAAATTCTAAATACAGAATATAATGCCACATAAATAGTATAACAGCCAAGTCCTGTCTAAGAAGCCATATGTTTTTTCCCATTGTTCAAAAAAAGGAGATGACTTCCCGTCACTTATGTTTCTGATTAGCAAGGTGATTTATGCCACAATCACTAAAAATGCCAGCAAGTGAATGAGAAAATGCATAGTGACTGCACCAGATGTGCACAATAAACAGGAATCCCATTGTAATCTCTGGTACTTAGTTTATATGAAGGTAATGTAAGAAACACTCTTGGATATGGCAAAGTCACTCTTTTTTTACATTTGACTATAAATGATATGAAATAAATTGTGTGTTTTATACTTTATGGCATGCATACATTGATAAATTAGGTACAGTTTTGTATCCCGACTTATCTACAAGACAAACCTGGCTAAGATCATGGGGATTAATTGCTTCAGAAGTGTGAAATGCAGCTTTTCCATTCTTTTCTGCACACTCAGTGAAGAAACAATGATTAATCACTGTTTAACTATTCTCTTGAGAATCTACAAGATTGCCAAAGAAGGACTTATCCTCATAAATCCAAAAAACACAGGTTTAGATTTGTTGCCAACAACTGAAAGAACATGAACTTAAAGCCATTCGTTATCAGATTAAAACAGTGTCAAGGCTTTAGAACCCCTACCAGTGCAAAATTCTTTTTCATCTGCACCTAACAATGGAAATTGGATTATCAGATCAGATTTGAAAAAAATACATGTTTTTATATATATAGCTGTCCCCCCCACCCCCCCTTTATCACAAGTAAAACATCCTGATAATAATAAAGCCACTATGATTACTCTGGCATAATAGAAACAGCATCTTTAAACAGGATTCCTGCTTCCATTGATGTGAATGCTGTTAAAATAAAAATTTAAAAAATAATTTAAAAAAATCACTTAAAATCACATCCGTCTCCATTTGTTTGCAACAAATCCCACTTATGTATGGAACTGTTTTAGGATCTCTACTTTTTCATAGTGTAGGAATGTACTGATTGCAGTGCTTTACATTTGTCTAACTTCACAATCAATATGCACTAAAAATCACTTTATTAAAAAAAAGATTACCATGTAAACAGATCAACTGATCATATGAAAAATACTAAAATTGTTACCTTTAAAAAAGAAGTTTCTCCATTTCAAGAGGATATTTAGAAAAAAAAAAAAAAAAAAAAGTACAGCCAAATGCAGAGACTCTGTCTACAAAAGAAAAGACAGTTTAAAAATTTGGATGCCTTTTGCTGTGCCTTTAAAGGGACATAAGAATAACTAATGTCAAATACTTTTTAAAGATACCTCCCCAGGAAAAAGAAAAAGGAAAAAACAAACAAACAAACAAAAAAGAACACTTAAAAGCCTGTGAAATGAGGAAAGAGATTAACAGCTAATCCTGCAAACACCCCACGTCAGTAAGACACTGAATGCAGTAGGAGAGAAAAAATAATGTCAGAGCTCTCAAGTCCCTGGGATAAAAACTAAAAACAAAAAAACCTCAGTGGGACAGCAGGTGAGACAGCGACAGTTGATTAGTGCCAGAGGCGTGGGGTTGCCTCCAGCACCCTGCGGCCAGGCAGCTCACCCGCGGCCTGCTCCAGCCTCTCCCAAAGCTCCCGCTCCGTGACTACCCCATCACTTTGATGGGTTTTGTCCCCAGCACTCCTTCCCCCTCCTGCTCCTCCTTCTACTTGGCTATAGGCAAAAGTGTAAGAATGTAAAAGCCAACCCTAAAAAATCTCTATAACTTGACCCATGTTCTCTAGCTATGGCACTGTGCTGTATGGGTCTCTGCAACGTTCAGGCCCTGAATTTTAGCCTTAGGGATGGTTTAATTACTTAATGTTACTATGCAGCACAGAAGCTGTAACTTAGCTATGAAAATCAAGATGCCAGAATTTTTAAGAGTCCTTTGCTGCAGAACACCCTTAACAGTTAAGGAACTGATTTCTCACATGATTTCTATGTAGGTAGCTCACACCCCAGTGGCCCAGTAAGGGACATAGTGACAAAGACCAATTGGGCTGAAAAAAGCCTAACAGTGATCCAGAGGTCATGAATAAGGCCAGTCCTCCTCTAGATGACATTAGCTTTGACACAAGGATGATCGCAGAAGAGGAAACTTGGTTACTTGCTCATGCAGACACTACAAACACACGTTCTCCAGTGGCTACAGTACTGGTGACCCAAGGGACAAATAAATCCTAACCTGGATCGCCCTTTAGCTGGTGTTGTAGTTCTGATTTTTCTGCCATTCATCTTAGTTTCACAGATAAGACCTTGATTCAGTCCCAGGTCTGTGAGGGTGTTTACACTTGTAACAACCAAAAGCTGAGTTCATAAACTCAAAAAATTTAGTTTTAAGAGTTCAGGCTTCAGAAACTAAAGGAAATGCTTAATTGGCTTTTAAGGTCCTTTTTCAGATCAGTTCCTCAGGTGAACTAGTGTCCTCAGTGAAATCCCACAGCATGACTAACATTCACCAATGTAAAGCATTTCAAGACTTCTAAGTACAAATATTAACCAGCCTAGGACTTTCATTCTTAAGCAGACCAATCTATATGTTTGCCCATTCCAAGAAATATCTGACAACTATTGTTCTACTGTTACCCAGTATTATCTGCTTTCTGAGGTGAGGTATTGTGCTTGAAAGACAAAACCATCCATGCAATGCATCCATTGCCTACAGCATGAAAATATTTCACTGCTAACTTGGTGATTAAACAGAAGTCTTTACAAAATGATGTATACTGAGGTTAACTGCTCATAAAAATGGTTTCAACTCCACATTTAATCTTATTTACCTACCTGGTATTGAGCACTATTCTTTCTCCCTTGTCTCCAGATATGTAACTTCCAGTACCCGATTAGGAGGAGTGGTAAAGTTATTGTGATGTTTGTAATTTATGCATTATTAGTTTTAGGCCTGCGTCAAACATGTTTTACCATGCACTGGAATGTGAACACTGTAAAATGTGTTATCCTCCATATTAACTATGCAACATGAATGATGGTGAAAAAAATACCTACTAATAAGGATACCGAAGAGCTACAGACCCTGATGCTACTTGAGTAGTTTAAAAATATGGAATAAGATGGTGCTTTGCAAATGGCTAATATGCCATAAAACAGCAGATCTTACACTGTTACACTTAGTGTATGTGCTTTCTTTTTTCATCAGAGGCCAAGTGTATTTCTGACAAATTTTCTGTTGTAAATTGTAAGCAAGCATGGTGAAGCAGATTACATATTAAAGAAAATCTTTGAAATGCAGTGCCTGATGCACCTGCCTCTGTAATACTTGCTGTACATTGTTCATAGCAATAGAAACATTTTAAACTACCTTCTGCCATCTTTCTCTTGCTATGTAACTATTGCAATACCTCTACTTCCTGTTGGGCTAGTCAGCAATATATTAAAGATTCAGAGAAACAAGGAATATATAATCTGTTTCTCAACACATTACAAAAAATATTTTTGGAAACCCACATTTCTTGAAAAATTCCTCCAAATATGTTTGCAGCAATCAAGGAAAAAGGTGTATGTACTGATGGGCTAAGTCTGAGGAAGTCAGAATTTTAGGATGTAACCGGTCTTTGCAACCCTTCGCCTTGGACATGATGAAACTTTCCCTGCTAAAAACAACGTTCCTCTATATTCTCCTTCTGGACAAGTACCACACTACAGCATCAGTTGCCATAGTAAATAATTTCAGATAACATGCTTTATCATTGTACATTATATATTCCGTGTCACTTTCTTGGGCTTCCTTTTCCTACCATATGTAATTTGCAAACAAGCATTCATGCACACAAAAGACACAGTGAGATACTGAAGGACAGCTATTACTACTCCCCTGAAGAAAGGATGAGAAAAAAATAGTACAAATGTAATTCTTAAAAGAAGAATGTTTGGCAAAAAGCTTCTTTTAAGATACAGCACAGAAAAAGGAGCTCACATATTGGATCCTCAATAGCCCATAATAACCTCCTACCATCCCCACACATCTCTGGGATTCAGTGTCTCACAGTGGCCTCCTATAAGAGGCTCTATAATATAATATCCATCAGCTTTCACAGAGACCACAGCTCTGTCATATGGACCCCTCTGCAATCACCCATAGCTCTTTCCAAGCGTCAACTAGCGCAGAACGCTTCAGAGCATATTTTCAGCAGTGCAGACTACAGTAACACCTTTCTCAGCAGCAATCAAAATCAATCTTTATCTTCACTGAGTGCAATAGGTACTGCAACCTAAAGCTGCTGAATGATACCTCTGCGCTCCCACACGTCTGTCAACCAAAGCAGAGTTTTCTATGACAAGATTATTTTTTTTTTTTGCTGTACCAGACAGAAATCTCTCAGAAGCCAATCAGAAACCATGAAAGAAATTCACAACAAAAAATAAGTTATAGCCAAAAGCATCACTGCCTTCTGTTTCAAACACAAGGAACATTCCTTCAATTCTGCATCATCTAGTATTGACAGATGGAAGCACATACCTACAAAATTGCATTTTTCCCAGAAAAGTGAAAGAGAATTGCCCCATCTAAAAATGCTAGTCATATTAATAAATACCAATAAATATGGTTATATTATTTAAAGCTGTCATATTAATAAATATTGCTGAGGTGGGAAGCACCTTGAGGTTTATTAATATGCATGGGATGAAAATCTATACTAAAGAACTGCATAAAATAGATATGCATACTGTACTGCAAACAGGATCATCTACTACAATTGTATTATGAAAATGAAACTTTCAAACACATATATATGTGCGTGTATATAATATATACTAATCAGAGACTTCTTTTTTTTCCTTCAGGTGTTCAAAGTGTTAGTGGTCATTGTCTTATTTATAATTGTGAAAACTCTGAAGCATGTATCACTTGAGCAAAACCAGTCTGGATAACAGCAAATACGGATCTCTCTGCAATTCTTTTTGTAGGAAATACTGAAGCACAATGAAAGAAAAGGAGAAGAAATGTAGTATTTTCTTGCCATTCAGCTATTCAAAGAGACATAAATTGAATTAATAAGGTTTTCACAGAATGCATACCTTCATGCTCAAAATTTAAAATAAAAACACGATAACATAAATGTTTGAAAGCCAAAATACCTTATGAGCATCATTTCTCACATCTTTTGACTCAGAAGACTTTATCATTTTGTCCTGGTTTCAGTTAGGACAGTTATTTTTCCTCCTAGTAGCTGGTAGGGTGCTATGTTTTGGATTAGGATGAGTAGAGTGCTGATAACATGCTGATGTTTTAATTGCTGCAGAGCACTGCTTATACTAAGCCAAGGACTCTTCAGCTTCTCACTCTGTCCTGCCAGCAGGCAGGCTGGGGGTGCAGCAAGAGCTGGGAGGGGACAGACCCAGGACAGCTGACCCAAACTGGCCAAAGGGGTATTCCATACCATCTGACGGCATGCTAAACAATATATAGGGGTGGCTAGCCGGGGTGGGGGGGGCGGCTGCTCGGGGTTGGGCTGGGCATTGGTCAGTGGGTGGTGAGCAATTGCATTGTGCATCACTTGTTTGTACATATTATTATTATTATCATTATTATTTTCTATCTTAATAAACTGTCTTTATCTCAACTCACAGGCTTCACTTTCCCGTTTCTCTCCCCCATCCCAGAGAGGGAGGGGGGAGGGTGAGTGAACGGCTGTGTGGTGTTTAGCTGCCAGCCGGGTTAAACCACAACACATTTCCATCTATGGGTCTTATAAGAAGACAAAATAGTGCTAATGAATTTTTCTTAAAATTATCAAAACTGACATACAGAAAAAAAAGCTAAGGATAATTAAAAGATCTTATTTCTTGTTTCAGAGGTAGACAGAAGCACTGAATGCAGACTTCTAAGAGTCTAAATTCTGAACTGGCCAGTCTTAAAGCTAGTAAGGCATCTGAAATTAAATAGTTCCCATTTGAGAAATGCATTTCATCCTTCTGCCACCTCAGAGTCCTCTGATCCAATGTTTCAAAACAAGAAAGGATTGATGCATAGGAATTTGAACTTTTCTATCAGTAATGATCTGTATGTTACACTGAAGATCCAGAGAACCTGGGGCCACACCTGAAAATGAATGTCCAATTCTAACTGTACTTGGAAAGCAAACAACACGGACTGAAATCAACAGTATTGTTTGGGTCCACAGGATTGATATAAGTTATTTAACTTGCAAACAAAGTGACATAACATTTCTTTAAAACGCTTCCACAATTTTTTAATTATTATTTATTGGTGGTAGCAGAGATACTTGGCAAGTCTGGTTCTAATTGTGTAAGGCTAGTATCAAAAGCAAAGGAGATGCTCTCTCCAAATTTCTTTAAGAATTATCCTTCCTGAATCTGGAAGGAAGGTTACCAATGAAAGAAATGGGCAATGCCACTTCGAAGAACTGCTGTTTTCTGGCAGGAAAGGAATTTCACTATGATGTGGGCTCAAAGAGAATTTTGAGAGCCGTATCTTTTACTGAAGCGAAAATACAGAGGTTGATAATACTCGTTGAATTGCACTTCAGCTGCATAGATTGATCCTTAAACAAAAATGCTGTATGAATGCAGATGCATCGCTTCCTCCCACCATTACAGAATTAATGGGTGCATACTGCCCAGAGCTGGAATTACAGTTTTACCACTATTAAATGATCAGTGCAGAAAAAGAGCTGAAGGATTTGGACATATTTGGACGCTGAGATTAAGGTCTGCTCCTATGTCACTTGGAAGTAACCGTAACAGAAATACCTTCTAGTTGAACGGAATCAGATGTGTATGCTGCAATACAGAATTGACTTCTCAAGGAGACCACAGGAAATGAAAGGTGGCCTGCTCACAAAAAGATATAAAACTAGCAAAGGAGAGGTGACATCAGCTCAGAGACTAAAAGTGGCTCAAACCAGGCCTTACAAGACATCACTGCTATGGTTCGATACTGAATTAAGTTGCCAAAGTACTTTTTTTTTTCCTCCAGAAAATTCAAGATACACAGCTGGAACAATTTTATTCCTTTTTATACAATTTCCTTTTCTCCCCATACGATCTGACTCTTGCAATGTGAATGAATACATGTGCAGTGAAGGATTAACACATCACTGATTTTTTTTCTTGTTTAAGTAATTCTGTGCAAGCAACACAATTTATTGGTATAAAGTAGGATTTATGGTAATATATTTCCTCTTCAAGACATAAATAAGATTCTTAATAGTTTTCTGTAATTCATTTTCATATAGTACCACATTCTCATACATTTACTAGCATAACGCATCTGCTAGAATAGCAATTGCATACCCTGAACACTATTTTAAAAAAAACTCTTCAATACTAACAATCTGCTAGAAATATTGTTATCCTTCGTCTTCCAGAATTCATTGTCTACTTCTTGCAGCCTTTTATCTTCCCACTGTATGCGCTAGATTTTACAGAAGAAAAACAAACAAACAACACACAAAACAGAAACTTGCAATGTTTCAAAGAATATGAAACCTATGAAGCTAGAAAAGCAAAATGTTATACTGAAATAATTATCTGAAAATTTACAGAAGGCTACAGGTCTTTATTTTTCAACACTTCTCCTTACTGTATGTTGTATTGCCTTCATTTTCTGAGAAGTTAACTTTTCAGTCTCTGGTGGTGATAATTAGAATATGATATGCACATATGTCTTTTTTTTTAACATGGACAGAAATTATGTAATTATTCAAATTATATCAGAACTTATATTCAGAAAATTGGTTGTCAGTCAGAAGCATCTTCTTTATAAAATGACAAAACAACTACACTAAGAGCAGATGAATTCTAGCGTGAATATCCATCCACTTAGAAATTCTTTCTTCAGTTAACACATTCTCAACATGTTAGTTTTCATTCCTGGGCTTCCCTCTGCTAACAGGGCTTAGGAATTTTTCTGCCCATTGCATAGGAGACAGGAGAACTAAAAGAGACTGAAGTAAAGAATGGGATAGGTGAGAGAATAAAACACTGGATTGCAATCCGATTTTAAAATTTTAGTCTCATAGTAGTGTATTACCATGCAGAAAAAATGTTTTCCATGTATCATATACCACATATTTTCCATGTATCAGTTACGTGAAATACACTCTTCGAATCTTAAGATTTGACCCACTCTGTTTCTAGTACCTTTTTCAGGAACTTTCTTCAAGCAACGCAATGGATATTACAGCACAGGAGAAAAACAGCCACAAATGCAGGTGGAATTCAGAAGCGCTACCTAAACTACAAGTTATTTTTCCAGTGCTATCCACGTAGGAGTTGCATAAATGTTCCAAAATACAGAAACAGATATACACATACATATGCACGTATAAAAGTTATTGTCAGTGTATAAGTTACTACTATCCTGAGACTGAAATAATTTATGTAACATCTGTTTTCATATTTTTTCTAATTTTTTCTAATTAACATGCATATTTAACGCATAAATGCTCAGACCACCTATTTTTCTGCTGATTTTGTCCCTTTTGTAAGTCATGTGTTCCTGTGGGGTGCTCACTATAGATGAAGCATTAAATTTGGTTTTAGGAGTATGGGGTGAATAGTAAACAAAATATTTCAGACAGTCCAAAAGCAGAAAGTATGCAATGAAAATAATATTAAAATAGACTTCCCAAAGAAATACCTTTGCTTGAGGATGCATGAAATGTGCAAGAGGAATGGCCCCCCACTCCTGTTCAAGGCATTAGGTCAAAGTAGAGTTTAGCCTCCAAACTTCCAGCATCTCTAATTTCATCTTGCATATATGAACAATGAGTAAAACTCCAAGCTGGTGAAAATCAAATTTCAGTGACATAAGTTGCCAAAGTGTTTGTTGTTGTTGTTTTTTATTAAATTCCTCATTGCCATTGCTTAAAATACTCAACTGATCTTAGATGGTACTAAGTACTGAGGTCAACTATATAAGAAACAGACTCCAAAACAGAATAAAATAAATATTGTTATTACACTGTGATTTTTACCTATTACCAAATTGCTGAAGTTAACTTAAAAGTCTAAAACATGGAGGAGAAAAAGAAGTCAGGAGAATGGACAGAATCCCTTTACATTTACAGAACTGGGGAGAGAAAACAGTGTATGTTTATACAATCAAGTGCTTCCTTAGTGGGGTTAAAAACTGTGAATGTTTTAGTGCATCTTTCTCCTATCATCTTGTTCCCTCCTTTTTTTTTGACTGTCAGAAATGTTCACCAGTTGTGTTTTTTTTTTGTTGTTTTTTTTGTTTGTTTTTGTGTTGTGGATTTTTAGCAATAATACTGTTATTTCAATGATGAAATGGAGAACTGTTACTACAGATCTCAAAGGATGAGCAAGAAGAGTACATGCCATTCTCTGTATATGCATTCTACATAAACGCTGGTTTTGCTGTATGTCATCTGTGCTGGCACGAGCTTAAAATTTGTAATGCAATGCAAAACAAAGTAAGATGTAGGGAAGGAAATGGGAGCATGCTACAGTTCCTGTACTTCTGACAGATCTTTTCTGTTTTCCTATCCATGGCAGAAGTCTACTCATCTGTACAGATGGCATGGCTTTCCTGTCCAAGCCTAAAAAATATCTGGTTTCGGACCCTCTTGGGTCTGAAAGTCTCTCAGGCCTAATGTTCAGATATTCCCGAGCTCCTCGCAATTTAGCCATTATGAAGAAAGAGACATATTCTTAAATTGCCACCTCACCAGCAAGCAGAAGACATGATCAATGCCTATTATTGTTACCTTTAACTATCTTATCACCTTCCCTACATATTTCATGAGATGCAAAGTTAGAAAGGCACCTACATTCCCAATAGTCACCACACACCATCAGATAGCAGGTGATCTAACAAGGAGCCCTGAAAGATGGGACATCTCCCACCTTTAACCAACCTGTTATTTAACTGATGTCAATGACATTACTTTTCAGAATGACTGAAAACAAATTGCAGCAAGCATTTACCTTTCTTCTCTTTAGCCCTTTACAACCTCAGACACTTAACATATTTTAAAATAGTAACCTTTTACATTTCTATGAAAGAGAACAATCTGTCTTTATGGCCTCCAAATCAGAGATGGAGATGTTAAAATTTATTTTAAACACTCTTAAAAATAATCAGCCACAAGCTGAAATAGGAATCCTCTCAGAATACACTGTAATAAAAATTAGGCATACAAACTCTATCTGAATAGCAATTTGCCACATTTTAATATCACAACTAAAAAGTGCACCTGATGAATATATAAATACTGAAATTTCAAGATTACAATTACTACAGTTGGGGTGGACTTCAGTGAAACTGAAACTTGGTTCTTTGCCAGTATTTACAAGGAAGAGCTTATCAGCATACATTCTGTGAGCAAAGTGGATACAATGCAGCCAAATTCTCCGATATAATCTTATTTCTTCAGCATTCTGCTGACATCCTCCATACCATGCATGAATGTATTCTGAAGCTCTTCTGAGCTTGCTAGGCATGTCTCTATACTTTTGCCTGCTTTTAAACACAAAGTTTGCTAGTTGCAATCTTAAAAATGCAAACTTTTAAAAAGTGTAAGCCAGTGTTTATTAACGTATCAAATCAAACCTCCCAATCTTCCCCCACTTACAAAGCAAACACGTGTTGCAAACACGTCTTTTGGCTGGTCAGACTGCCTCTTTCGCAATGATGTTAATGGAGACTGCTGATAGTTTATTCACCAATCCCCTCCTTTTTCAGTCCTGTCCCTCTCACTTTAGCGAAAGACCTCACCAGCAACCTCCTACGCCTTTAGACAGATCAGGCTGGACACCGCACCCCTTGCATGCCTGAGATGGACAAAAATTTATGAACTAGCTCCTTGCAACACCATTGCAAATTCCACTGGTTTGTATTTCAAACTCTATGTACAGGGAAAAAAAAAATAAAAATTTTCAGATGTCACACAAGTATCATTGCATCACTGCAAGCCTTTTTACATCATTAGTCAGTCCTTGCAGTATATCATAGACTGGCTCAGGTTGGAAGGGACCTCAAAGATCATATGACTCCAACTCCCCCTGCCATAGGCAAAGACATCTCTCACCATATCAGGCTGCCCAGGGCCTCATCCAACCCAGTCTTGAACAACTCCAGGGATGGGGCATCCACAGCTTCTCTGGGCAGCCTGTGCCAGTACCTCACCACCCTCTGAGTGAAAAATTTCCCCCTAGCATCTTGTCTAAATCTCCCCTCTTTTACTTTAGAACCATTCCCCCTCATCCTGTCATTATCTGACTTAGCAAAAGTTTTTTTTTTTTTTTTTTTTTTTTATAAGCCCTTTTTAAGGAATGAAAGGCCACAATCAGGTCACCCCAGAGTCTTTTCTGTAGGCTGAACAGCCCCAGCTCTCTCAGCCTGTCTTTACAGGAGAGGTGCTCCAGCCCTCTGATCATCTTTGTGGTCCTCCTCTGGACTCGCTCTAACAGCCCCACATCCTTCTTGTGCTGGGGGCCCTAGACCAGGATGCAGTACTCCAGGTGGGACCTCAGAGGGCAGAGCACGGGGAGACAATCACCTCCCTTGACCTGCTGGCCTGCTGGTTGCTGCTCTCTTGATGCAGCCCAGGATGCAGTTGGCCTTCTGGGCTGCAAGCACACACTGCTGGCTCATGTTGAGCCTTTGTCCACCAGAACCCCCAGGTCCTTCTCTGCAGGGCTGCTTGCAATGAGCTCTTCTCCCAGTCTGTGCTCATGTCTGGGATTAACCAAGCCCAGGTGTAGCACTTTGCACTTGGACTTGTTGGACCTCATTTAGGTTCATTAGGTCCACTTCTCCAGCTTGTCCAGCTATATATTGAGGAGGTATATATTAAGGAGGTATATATTATATACCTCATATATTATATACCTCATTATATACCTCATATATTAAGGAGGTATGTATTCAGGAGGCATCATTATGGTCACCACCAATGAAAATATAAAGAGTAAATCTGAAGCATTACAGTTTTTGTCAGTTGCTAGAGAACAGAGGGAAACCTGTTATGCAGAATAGCAACATCTTTTTCAGGGAAGGAACAGGAGCAGAAGATGGCACTATATGACATGGCTTAAAGTTAAGTTAGAGGAACTTCTAACTGCTTCAATTTAAGCTATACAAGGGATTTTGTTTTCATAAAAAAGTACCATTACCACTCATTTTACTAATAAACTCTGAACTAAAACTTTGTTAGATTTGAAAAGATATGAATTACTCTTCTGTCACCATGAAAGCATCTTAACTCTTGCAGGTGAGCCAACACTCACGCATCCCTTTGTGCTTCCTAGGAACTTCCTAGGAACTCCGCTGACATTTCCCTTTGCCAATTCTAACAGCTTGGAGACTCACACTCAAAAAATCTGAAATGGAAGTGATTCAAAGTAAGTTAGGATGTTGTTAGTATGAGAGGATGGAGTCAACCTGAAGTCCTTCAATTTGTAGCTGCAGTGTAACATTTCTTGGACATGATTTTGTTGATAGGCACTTCTGACTCTCCTTGAGCTCTCTGTAGTGCGTAACAGCAATCTGACCACTACATCCCTCAGGTAAAAGCACTGGGATATCCCCTGCGTATACTAATATAGCAACATTTTAGAAGCACAATTTTCATCAACAGGGATTCAAGTCCAAACTAACAATTTATATCTTATTAAGAAATTTCTAACTATGAATTTGACTCAATTTTGGCTGTCAGTTACATTTATAACACTCAGGTTAGAGATGTGAGGATGACAGCACATTAAAAAATCTTTGGGTTTGGTGGTGCTAGTGTTGTCTGCAAGTTCAACAAACCACTGCACTCATTTACTGGTAAAGAAAGCCTTTGCAACCAACATGGAAAGGTAGTAAAAACTGCCCCCAAAGTTTTTTCTATGAAAATAAGGTTACATGCTTACAAAATGTAGGACCAATCTTCAAAACATTTTGAGCATATGAACATCCAAAATACCTGTAAAGTGAAGTTTCCAAAGCGTATCGGTTGTATAAATGCATATCAAGATTCAAGAGTACCAGGTTAAAAAGCACTAAGCTACTATAATTATATTCTCCATATTAACAAAGAGCTATCATCCCATCTTTTTACCACCTCTTCATGCAAAGATTGAAGCTGTGCACCACAGAGCAATTACAGAAACAAATACCACATCTTTCAAACATTGTATTATGTTTCATCAAGACTTGACTTGACTTTCGGTCATTGTGCAATTGGTGTGTATTAGATTTGCAAATAGATATGTGAAAGCCCTGCATTTAATAATGTATGCATGACTGGTTACCAAGGGAATCAGAGAGATTCATCAGTGTAAAAATATGAGAGCCTGCCATGATAAACTTTTCATTTTGTCACCTTTTGAAATGTCTTTAGCATCTGTTTATCTCACCATGTGTTTGAAGTAGTCTTACATGTACAAATAAAAGGGACCCCCAAACAAAATGTTTACTTTCCAACTACAGACTTGACACCTCTGATAAAGTTACTAAGACCAGCACAGGAAAAAAATGTTTCACCATCTTTAAAGACTGCCTTCATTCCTTTCTACCTTCTCTCCGTGCTCACATAAATTTCTTATGGACTCTCAAAGAACAGGGACAAACATATTTGGCCTCCCCATTCTCAGGCACCTAAAGGCCTGCTTGTAATAACCTCATACAACTTTCTTTTCCCTAGGAGAAACAGCTCTTCCTGCTGTGGGCAGTAAGCACGCTGTAAGCATCACCATCTTTCTGGTGCCTCCAAACCCTTCATCACAGCCAGGGCAGGCTTGAGGTTTCTCTGCCTTTCTCAGCAAACCAGAATCCCACTGGATATAAGAGACATAAAATTTACCTTCTTAAATAACCAGTGGATGAAGCTTAACAATATAAGACCCACTTCAATAAACCAGAACAGAAACTGATCACAAAAAGGCAGTATCTGACAGAGACAGGGAGCGGTTTGCAGTTTTGAATGTTCAGTCCTTCCAGCTGTGAGGGGTTGTAGGTGGATCATAAAATTGATACAGGACCCAAGGCAGAGGAGGAGGAGAAAGTGACTCAGACTTTGTGTGATGCCATATTCACACAGAAAGGATGGCCCACACTCAGCATACTATTGTCAGGTAGCTGACGGATCAACTACTTGTTACTGTCACAATGTTTTGCTTTGCCAATGTTCACTTTTCAAAATTAATTCAAAAAATTAATGCTTCTGATATATTAAATATGTTCAACCTTAACTCGGATGATGGAAGTTTGTTTTCTACTTGCTGTATTCTCAAAGCACATCCAGAAAGAACTAAGCAAAATATGAATATAAATGAGAATGACCTCTTCCAACATTTAAGTAAAATTGGATGAACATGGTCATCTCAGTCATAAGGCTGTTCAGAATAATATCACTGTCAGTTCATTCAAAACCTCTGAAGTGCCTATCAAAACAAGTAAGACCATGTAAGCTGTTAGGGGATCCACTTAAAATAAATACAACTTTAAAATATTAAACAAATATTAATGCAGATGAAATCAGAACAAAACATTTCAACTTTGTCAAACATGAGTAACATCTTTCATAGCATTTTGACATTATCTATCTACATTCCAATTCATTAAAACTTCTTGTGCACCAGAAGAGGACATATTTTATGACAGAAATGTATAAGGGCAGGTTGCAGGCATCCAAGTCCCTGAAAGCCAGGACAATGTTGCAGTTGGAAAGACAAACATGTTCTAACAAATCACGTGCATCATCATCTTCCTTTAAGAGACTGTCCTGAGGTTTGTTTACTACCAGGCCTGCCTTTGACCTTCACAATATGACAGAAATACTTCTGCTCTTCTACTTTCTCCACCACGACCCTAAGATGAGACTATTTCCCTTTTCTTGTCCTTCCAGTCTTGGTAAATACTCTGCACTGTAAGGGGGGTACTAATTCAGCCCAGCCTCTTGGTTAGCAGAATTACGTATGTTTATATTGAGATACTGCATTGGTAAGCTGCAGGTCCCCCAAAAGCATATACAAAGCTAGCATCTTTACAATGATTTACTGAAAGCAGCAGCTCGTTTTAATAAAACCATCCCAAAACATAAAATTGATTGAACCAACTGCTGTGCAGGGCATACACAACAGCTGATCAAAATCATTCAAGATTTTTATTCCTATAGAACATCTCCAGAGCTTGTAGATTTTTTCCCACTTTATTACTTCAGTTCTGATACACAACTTACTTAGGCGAGCAAAAAAATTAAGGCTGTCTGGTACTTGCTCTGAAGTTTTTAACCAGAAACTTAGATAAATTCAAAATAATCTCACATCCAAATGAAAATAAAAGCCAAATACACTTGATAATCATCAGTGGTTTTCATAAGGTAAAGACTATTACCTTCCCATTTATCACCTTTCATATGATATAGTGTGCTTTGACTAATTGTATTCCACAGAAGTTCCAAAACATATAATACAGATTACTCTAAAGGCCACAACATTTCTTCCATTTCAAAAAAATAATTTAATGGATAGATTTATAATAGCATTTTAATATAAAAAGAGAACATTGTGTTTTAAAAGATGAAACTTCTTCCAAAGCAAAAAGATAAAATTACTAACTTTACTTTCCTTATACAAAATATCACTGATAAGAGTTTATCTATTTTGTTGAGCCTAGCAAGAAGTTCAACTTTTCAGAGTGTGCTACATGAAGCTTTGCTTGCCTTTTATATAGTGAAGTAATTTTATGGTATTGTGTCACAATGAAGGACAAAGATAAGCCAACTGTTTAGATTCCTCTCCTTTATGTTGTGGCTTTGATCACTAACAATGCTGCGTGAACAGCCAACAGAAGGCTGACATTTCATAAAATATGCAGTGATAAAAACTAATACTGTAGCATCTGGGAGCGATATATAAAATGCAGAAATACACCTAATAACTGTGATCTTAAATTACAAGTTACTAAAAGCAAAATAAGCAGCATACCTAAAAGAAATAGCAAGATTAAGGCAGGATTTTTGTGCTTCTACTCCTAAAAATAAAATTAGCAGAATTAATCTAAGTTATGCTATCCATTATTCTTAACAATTCCTCTGGTTCCCTTGGATCTTAAAAGCAGCCTTGTAGTAGAGTGCTTTTTTGCCGTATCATTAGGTATCAGCAAAAGCTAAACACATTATAAGCCTTCTTTGTGCTGTATTAATGCTCTAATGCTTTGTGAAATCCCCTTTATTGTCTCTTTTAAAATATCAATCACACAAAATACATATAAAACCCAGTGACTAACTATTTGCTGGTGTGGGAAAAGCTGAAGCTCTGCCCTGAACAATATAAGTTAAAAAAAAAAAAAAAAAAAACTTCCAATAAGCTGCATATATTAAGTAGATATCAGAGTATAAATTTCAGTATTTCTGTTTATTTAAGAACAGGTCACATAAAACAGAGAATTGCAACCTAGAAAGCAGTGAATCCCTAAAGAACTTCGAAGTCACAGTAAATAAACCAACTGCTCCTATGCTGCTGTAGCTAGGAAGTTAAAAACAATCCCTGGGTGCATTACAGGGAAATATATGGTAGTATTAAGGAAATTATCTGCACATATGGCATTGCTGGAATACCATATCCTGGCACAGTATCTTCAATTTAAAAGAAAGTTGAAATTAAAAGGGCCTAAAAGGACTTAAAAGAGTTACTATCACGAAAACCTCTTCATGTGTGGGAGAAAGATATTTAAGATCAATATATTTAGTTTATTTATGATAAGATTAAAGATGACTCAACTGTGATCTACAACTTACTACATGTGGAAAAGATGCGATAGTCAATAACTTTGTGTCCTATCATCATTTTCTATGCTTGATTACTGAAATACAAAATTGGATAAATTTAGTCTAGGAACACAATATCTTAATTATTACATCAGGTTAGCTAGGGACATAATGCATTTCCTTTTGTATCGTAAATATCAAGCTCAAACTGAAGTAATGATTTTGATTAAAAAAAAAAAAAAAAGAATTAAATCTTTACCTTGTATTATGGCAAAGATGGAACACATATATAATCAAAATGATCTCTCCTGTACTGAAAGCAGTTTAATATTTAAGAAGCTGCAACACAAAATTAGCTTTAAAAGACAGTTTTACAAACAAACTTTGCTCGCATTTGCAATTCCACAGGTCACATGCTTTTCTCCCATTACTCAATATGAAAAAGTTGCTTGATCTAATGTAGTAATAATTTTAGGAAAAGGTGCAAGCATATTATCTTTCTTTATGACAATACATCATCTAGAAACAAGGAAACAGTGACCTACGTGAAACAACAGGTACGCCAGCCACTGGTCATCCAGAGGTCTTTGGAACAGCAATCCGAAGCTGAAACAATTGAACAAAAAAACAAACATAAATGAATTGTCCCAGGTAATCTGAATATAATGGTGCAAGACCATATGACGCAATAAAAAGGGTAGGACTTTGTCAGCATAGCTGAGATCAGGAAAAATTCCTAGAGACCGAATCTTACTAAGGAAAACAAACACAGCTTTTTAGTATTAGGACCTCATTTTGTAATGGAAGAAAAGGAATTATGCATCAGGTGAAAAAGAATGCAAAAGAAAATCCATATTTGGTGCCTGAAGAACTGTGAAGCATATTTTCTGTCTGAAAAACCCATAACAGTTTAAGTACGTGGGAGGCAATTGTCCTTGTGCTTATAATTAGAGTCTGAATTTAGGGATTTCACTGCTTAATGCACACCCACCCGCCTGTTATTCTTACCATGGTTTTTTATGTCACTTAATGGAGATGAATACTCTTTTCCCACCTCATATTTACATCAAGGCTATTTAATTTTTTTAGGCTGCTATAATAGGTTAAACGGCAGTCTCAACATCACTCTTCATCTCCCACTGGACAACGAATGGCATTATAAGACTGAGAATAGACGAAGGCATATTTACATTCATAATGTTCTTGACTATAACATTTATGTAAATTATGATTTTACATTTGCAAATACTATAATTCTCAGTTTCAATGAATACTTTACTACTCTTTCATCATTAACTTCCTATGTATATTACATGGAGAGAAATAAAGAAACTAAGCGCTGTGATCAGAGAGCTACACATCTTCTGTAAAAGGAAAAAATGCTTTCTTTCTAAATTGATCTTGCCCTTGTATAGACAGGGAGTTGGACTATACCTTGCTGTTCATCTGGCGCAGAGAAAGCATGCAGAGGTTGCTTAAATTTTAACCCAAGTTTTTTCCCCATCTGTATAAATCTTATTTTTTCTGTTCATTGATGAAATGCCATGGAAACACTATGTTAATTACAGGACTGCATTTAGAGTTTGGGAACATGTTTACAGATGTTACACAAGAATGAAAAACTCTGAAATATCAATTTTCATTAGCTAAGCTATTGCTCCACCAAATGGATGGAATGACATTTAAAGATCCTCAGAGTGCAAAATAAACTTTTCAGTTAGAAGAAAATATTCAACTCTCAAACCTACCTTAGCACATACAAATTTACACACAGACACTGTATATTTATATGCACTTGGCCTCAATTTTTCTATCATAGTCAGCTAAATATTTCCTTCAGTCTTTTAACTTCGTCTCTGACCCTAAAAACACTTTCAGAATGAAAAACTGTCAAATGAAATTGGTCCAAATATTCTTATTTGAAACTAGTAACTTTTTTTTCTGTTTTGATAAGAGCTCAGTGTGACATTTTTAGACTGTAAATGCAAATATATGTAATGAAACAGCTCTCAGACTACCAGAGTCTCAGATCTGTGTATCATTTCTGAAGAGGTGATTCCCTGTAACCTTAGGACCACTACACGAATGAAGAAATGTTACTCATCTTAAGGAAGCTAAATTGGGAACTTATGACTAGTTAGGTCGGTCTTGTGAATGTAAATCTTCTGCTTATGTCTATCATTCTCCAAGTTACTCAATGTGTAATCATTAGAAGACTTAACTCGAAATGCAAGCACAGAATACATTCAAACAGAAACTCTTTAACATTAAAAGAACAATGACTTCTCTGGTCACCTTACCTCTGCACCACATAATAAAAACAAATCTAAAGGGCTTTCAAGTTTATTTCCTAGTTTGGCAAATGGAGAATGTGTTGACTCAGATGATGAGTCAAACCAAACCTCCTCTCCTATTTAGTATCTCTTCCCTTTACACAGCTGAACTTGCACCCATTTTCTATATAAAGTATTAGATGTCCTTTGATTCTGCTGAATGCCTGATAAAAGAGAAGCCAGTAGAGGTATCACTGCTAAAATTATGTGAATTATGGCTTCCAAACAGGAATTCATTTGTCCTCAGCACCCTACAACACTGTGAAAAGGGACAGCTATGTTATGGGTTTTTGACAGTAAAACCAACAGGGAAGTTAGAGAGACCTTCACAAACTTACAGAGTTTGTACTGGAAACAGTCAAAACATTTTAATATCATTCTCTGCACATATGCTGCAGGGGAAATATGGAAAACTTATGCTAGCCTCAACATTAATTTCAAAAAATTAAAATAATCACAAGAAATAAGATGCTGTAAAACACTTCAGTACTGCCAAATTCTTGTATGCATCTTTTACCATGATTCTTCCAAGAACTCCACACAAAGATCCTTTGATGTTTTAGGCTCTTGCATTTTAAGTGTGCCCACTAATAATACTTTGAAGAAAGCAATACATCACATGAGTAGTATGAGGAAAGTTACAAAACTACACTAGTCCAATTTTCTTTTCAAAGAATCTAGGAATACATAGAATATCTCTGCAAAGTGAAACTAAAATAATGTCATAAGCTAAGAAACTTGCTGAATATTAAAATTTTATTTTTGATATAGTATAAGACATAACAGAAGATGAACTGCTTCATATTGTCTTTTGGAGTAAGAAAAAGGGTTTGTATGGGAATGTTTTTATATTTTTCCTAGTCTATTACATATCTTTGCTAACAGCTAAACATTGAAGTGAAAAAAAAGGCATGTTTCCCCCCCAATTTGTGGCAAATCCATGCAACTTTCATATCTATAGTTTTCATGCCCCAAAATAATCTGTAATTCATTCAACATTTACACTTTATTGATGAAAGTAACAAAAAAGAAACACATTTGCAGATTGAGAAAATCAGTAACAGTACAAAAATTCAGAAAAGTACCATTGTATTTGCTTCTTAAGACTAAATCTAAAGGACCAACAGGAAACTAAGTACAATCTGTGCTTTCAAAAGCAATGTGTAATTAAGGTCTCCCTACCATTTACTCAGGGAAGAAATACTATTGCTTCTGGATTTCATATTCATTAAAATCATTTTATTGTCATTTTATGGTATGAGCATCTCCAAGCAAGAGTGTCTTGATCTATTTGTTCTTCTTGGATCCCACTATGGAGTATATTTCTGGGATTTTAAAAATAATCTAGATTAATGTAACAAATAAAATTTGAACAACATTTATAACAGAGTAATTCGTGCAATGGGTCTACAACTTCCATGCAAAAGATAAGAAATAAAGTGAGTTTAAAGATACAAATCATCTTGTGATTGTGCTTTTACATGACTTCAATACTGTAAAGCATGCATGTTCCTGAACAATAAAACCAACAATGACCCATTTCTCCAAAATCTAGTTTGACCACTGGTACCAGAATCAATGCTTATTAACGTAATGCTTATTTAAAAAGATCTTACAGGATCAGACAGGTAACATTGA
This sequence comes from Oxyura jamaicensis, assembly GCF_011077185.1. NCBI lineage: Eukaryota > Metazoa > Chordata > Aves > Anseriformes > Anatidae > Oxyura > Oxyura jamaicensis. Next base: position 37,760,342 of record NC_048894.1, read on the forward strand.
GCAAAAGACTTCAAAGGCAGATGGCAAACTTTTAGTAATACTTTAAAAATTTTAAGTTGGTAGAACCACTGTTTTCAAAGAAAGTGTTTAATTTGAAGTCATACACTGCAGAATTAAGAATTTGTCCTAGTAGCAAATTTAGTAGCACAGTATTTAATGCGGAGGAGGAGAGAGGAAAGAAAGAATGACTAGGACAGACATGAAATACAGCCCTTTCCCCTTCAAGAGATGTGGCAGCCAATTTTCTACAACTTTTTTCCTTAAAACCTTATTTGAATTACCACAACTTTGAACCCTTGGCTCTGTCCAAGGGCAGCTTAGGCTTCAGAGCCACGCTGCCCAAAATGAAGCAAAGGGGGCAAGCCTGCTAGGAGGCAGGGGCAAGAGAGATGCAGCAAAGAACCTAAGAACAATGTGAAGCATTACTGATTTCATGAAGTGATGACCAGCTATATAAAGCAATCCCAACAGCTCCAGAAGTAAAGCTACAGGAGCTTTAGGAGCTGTTTTTTTTTTTTTTTTTTTTTTTTTTATTTACATTTATATATATATATTTTATTTTATTATATATATATATTTATATATATAGGAGCTTTTTTATCAGTGAGGAAATAGTAACATGTACATGTTCCTCACATGTACTCTTGTGAGGAATTGATATAACAACCCTGGACCCGTTTTTCATCCTTCAAAGCTATGTAGAAAAATAGTATGTTCTTAGCATTCAGATACCTCTCTCTATAGCCACTATCTGCAATACAACCATAAATTAATCACAAGAAGATAGGTGCATGGACCACCCATGTTGCAGGAACAGCAACAAAAACACCTGCAGAAAATGTCTTTTTTTTTTTTTTTTTTTTTTTAAGACTTGTCTGGAAATGAAATGGTCTGTTTGTACAGATGTGTGATGACCTCTATGAGCTGCCTAACAGTGTAACAAATGGGTAATTTAGTTGCTCCACAAACCACAGATTACTGTAGTATTTAAGAAGAGATGCCATCTGTAACATGATTGCAAGTCACCAGATAGTGCTTTTAAGGCTGGTATAGAAGTTGTTTATTTGAACTTAAAGGAAGTAACTGACAAATTATAGAAAAAATATATGTAAGATGTCACTTATTCCAGAGCATGTTAGAAAATATGTAACATAACTTAAAGACGTCTTCCTAGAAAGTAGTGACTTTCGAATTATAACCACATTCTGAAGTATTATTATTTCCTATTTCCTTATTAATTATTTCAATAGTGAAACATGCTTGACCACGTTCACTATGATGTCAAGTGAAAAAAATTGACACAAGTAATTGGGAAGTGTTAAGTCAAACACTGATATTGAAGAAGGCTGGGATAATTTCAAGCAGAGGGAAAAACAGGAAAATAAATAGCTGGCATTTGTAAGTACTCTGTCTTCAGTGAAATTACTGGTCTTAAATATACGTTTAAGAACATAGGAATAATAAATAAAACATATGAAGTGTGTATTATCACTTTCCCACCAAAGAAATCTCAACAAGATTTAATTCAAGATCTGAAAAATCTATAGCCTACCAGTCTTGAAACAACTGCCAGGCTTGCCATGAAGCACACGAATATATAATTTTAAAGCAGTTATATTAACATCTGAAATATTAGGGTTCCTCAAAAACCTAAACTGCAATGTCCTTTTCTGAAGTAATATTCATTGCTTTCCTTAATAATGTTTCTATTTTCTTATTTTCCTAAGAAGACCTGTAGGAAGAAAAATGGCCAAGGACAGAAGCGATTCACCCTTCAGCAAAAGGGACGAGGAAAGGAAACAGGTGCCTTTTGGCAGTCTATTTTAATCATGAAGACAAAGCAGGCAATTTCATTTTTCTTTCTTCCTTGCTCATTTGCACTCAGCAGCCAACAAGAAGCAGCAGATCTATTGATTACATGCATGGGTACGTAAAATCAAGAGATAAAATGGAAGGTGGAGCAGCAGCTACCGCTTTGAGTTTGCAACTCCGCTATCAAGACTTACCCGTCGCCTGGTCTACTACTGAACAAGCATAATAGCTACTTTGCAAATGAAAGATATCTAGCAGGTTACATGGAAACCACTGCTGCCTGAAGCTAGGTCTTCTTCACTGGTCTGAACGTTGCCTCCAACACACTGAGTGAGAGAGGAGGGAAGCATTTCAGCACTGAATTTGGCTCACTCTGAATTCACCATGGGGTAGAAGCCAACTTTGATGAAAGACTTACTGCCTAAAAGAAAGATTTCCCAGGCTTGTTCATGAGCATACAAATCTTGCTCTATATTAAATGTATATTGAGCTAACCAGAATAGTCAAATGTTGCTATAGCAATTTTCAATAAAAATTTTAACTAGTTTTTGAAAGACACATGTTCTCTAGTAATAGGAAAAAAGCTATTTTTGTTAGTTTCTCTAAAGAAAGAAAAAGCCATTCCCAAAATTATGCACATCAGTACAATGAGTTCATTATAATTATTTACTACAGCATTATCATGTCATTTTTGAATTACATAAAGTTGGATGGAATGAAAACTGTTCTTAATATAACCTATAATAAGCAATATAAACACTTGAAAATGTTGAAACCATATATCCAGACTTGCATATAGAAACAGTAAACCACCAAAAGCATGAGTCTTTACTTCTCAATTCTTTTTGACAGTTCCAAAATTCAGGCACACATCCAGAAGAACTTTCTGCCCCATGTCTGGTCAGTAAAGAAATTGAGGTTAACCTTTAATTTTTAATGTCACCTGCAGCCAGTGACTGCTTTTTCTAATGTAAGTGACAGATAAACAGAAAAACACTCCCAAGATGATACACAAAGCACCACACACCATAAGTGCATTTTTATTTTTATACCAACTCAATTTCTCAAATGGATAACCAATGTTCCTACTAATTTACATTAAGAATTGAGTGAGGCATGAAAATTGTTCTGATGCATAGACTCTATTTCTTTAATGTACTGCACAGTGTTCTGTAATGTACTGCAACACCAGAAAAAACTAACTACACTTGAAAGGTACAGAAAGTGTACATACAAAACCACAAGCACATACATCTCTTACAAAATCACTTCAGATAGGGTTTTAAATTATCCAGATCAGCATGAAGGAAAATAACTAATTAAAGTCACTGATGGAAGTCGGTAAAAGCAAAAAAAAAAAAAAAAAAAAAAAAAAAAAAGTTCTTATTGAGCTTCCTGACCTTTAATCTGTTCAACTCAAGTTTTTCTGTAGATCAATACTAGTACACTAAATCTACATTGCCAGCATTTTAACTTTCTAATTTCTTTACACAATTCATTAGTATCACTCTAACATTTGCAAGATAGTTCCAAACTAAACAGGGGGAATATGGCAAATTGAGGTAATATAATCTAGATATTTAAGGCAAAATTGGCAACTCTTGAACAGCAAACATTGTATCACCACTAAATGAGACCACGTTGCTAATGTAAGAAGTTTGAATTAGACATTAAATTGCCCCTCCAGGTCAGGACTGAGGGCATATTATGGGAGAAATCAAGTCGATGGGGCCGGATGGGATCCACCCAAGGGTACTGAGAACTGGCAGAGGAGCTGGCCAAGCCACTATCCATCATTTATCAGCAGTCCTGGCTATCGGGGGAGGTCCCAGCTGACTGGCGGCTAGCGAATGTGACGCCCATCTACAAGAAGGGCCGGAGGGCTGACCCGGGGAACTACAGGCCTGTCAGTTTGACCTCAGTACCAGGGAAGCTCATGGAGCAGATCCTCTTGGGAGTCATCATGCGGCACTTGAAGGGCAAGCAGGCAATCAGGCCCAGTCAGCATGGGTTTATGGAAGGCAGGTCCTGCTTGACGAACCTGATCTCCTTCTATGACAAAGTGTCGCGCTGGGTGGACGAGGGAAAGGCTGTGGATGTGGTCTACCTTGACTTCAGCAAGGCTTTTGACACCGTCTCCCACAGCATTCTCCTCAAGAAACTGGCTGCTCTTGGCTTGGACTGGCGCACGCTTCGTTGGGTTAGAAACTGGCTGGATAGCCGGGCCCAGAGAGTTGTGGTAAATGGAGTCAAATCCAGTTGGAGGCCAGTCACTAGTGGCATCCCCCAGGGCTCGGTGCTGGGGCCGGTCCTCTTTAACATCTTCATCAATGATCTGGACGAGGGCATTGAGTGCACCCTCAGTAAGTTTGCAGATGACACCAAGTTAGGTGCGTGTGTCGATCTGCTCGAGGGTAGGAAGGCTCTGCAGGAGGATCTGGATAGGCTGCACCGATGGGCTGAGGTCAACTGCATGAAGTTTAACAAGGCCAAGTGCCGGGTCCTGCACCTGGGGCGTAATAACCCCAAGCAGAGCTACAGGCTGGGAGATGAGTGGTTGGAGAGCTGCCAGGCGGAGAAGGACCTGGGAGTGATAGTTGATAGTCGGCTGAATATGAGCCAGCAGTGTGCTCAGGTGGCCAAGAAGGCCAACGGCATCCTGGCTTGTATCAGAAATAGTGTGACCAGCAGGGCTAGGGAGGTGATCGTCCCCCTGTACTCGGCTCTGGTGAGGACGCACCTCGAGTACTGTGTTCAGTTTTGGGCCCCTCGCTACAAGAAGGACATCGAGGTGCTTGAGCGGGTCCAAAGAAGGGCGACGAAGCTGGTGAGGGGCCTGGAGAACAAGTCCTACGAGGAGCGGCTGAAGGAGCTGGGCTTATTCAGCCTGGAGAAGAGGAGGCTCAGGGGCAACCTTATCGCTCTCTACAGATACCTTAAAGGAGGCTGTAGAGAGGTGGGGGTTGGCCTGTTCTCCCACGTGCCTGGTGACAGGACGAGGGGGAATGGGCTAAAGTTGCGCCAGGGAAGTTTTAGGTTAGATGTTAGGAAGAGCTTCTTTACTGAAAGGGTTGTGAGGCATTGGAACAGGCTGCCCAGGGAGGTGGTGGAGTCACCATCCCTGGAAGTCTTCAAAAGACGTTTAGATGTAGAGCTTAGGGATATGGTTTAGTGGGGACTGTTAGTGTTAGGTTAGAGGTTGGACTCGATGATCTTGAGGTCTCTTCCAACCTAGAAATTCTGTGATTCTGTGAAAGCAAACAATGGCTCCCACTTAAGCTATGTTTCACCAGTTCTGTGGAAAGCAGACTTCAATGCAGTTATCCATCACTTTTAAAACCACATACTACAGAGTATTTTCAATTGTCTTCTAAAATTTAGTGTGGTAAATTGGGCGAAAAAAGCACCTAAGCTCATAAAATAAAAGTCAGTTTAAAGAAAGGGTATTTAAAATAATTTTAGAACAACTACAGGAAACATCACAAACACCATCTTTGTAAGTGCTAAAAGTGTTACTGACATTAATGAAAATGAGGCAAAATCAGTAGTGTTTTTTTTTTTTTTTTAAGATAAAAAAAAATTAACTCACATATTTGGCAGATGTTCAAACCCAAACAAGACAGTTGTCCTCAAAATGATATTCTCCCCACCCTCAGCAGTCAGTAGTATTGGGATAAAGATAAAGCCCAGTAATTATCACAAACAAGGGAGTTGGAGTAGCAGTCCTGGCACCACACTTCTGAACTTGACTTTTGGATGGAGAATAAAGATGCTTGATGAAAAAATGCCCCAAATATTAAATTTTTAGTTTGACTTAAATTAAGGCACTGCACTTCTTATGAAAATATCCATGTAACAAAAAAAGTCTGGTGACTGAAGCTATTTTTTTTCCCCAAAGTTGAATAAGTCTTTCACACCATCATGCAGCAGAAGAGATAGAAATAACATGTAAAATAATGCCAAATGGTACAATTTATTTTATAAATTTATATAAATAGTAATATATATTTTATATATTTATTTTATTTATAATAATAGTAGAGAGAGTACTATGTAGATTCAAAAGACAATTGCTGAAGTTTTACTATCTGGAAAACAATTCCAGGGTCTACAAACCCTACTGGATGGGGCTTTGGGCAACCTGGTTTTGTGGAAGTGTCTCTGCCCATGGCAGAGGGGTTGGAATTAGAGCCCCTTCCAACCCAGCACAGTCTCTGATTCTATCATTATGAAGACATCTTCAGTATTCAACCTGAAATTTTATTTTATATCAACTTTCAATTCTTGGCTATTTCTTCACATTATTTTCAATTCTTACTTTTCTGACTGAAATTAAAAACATGTACTTTACAAATTTCAGTAACTTGATAGTTATGTGTACTTTCAAGATAGTAGTTAATTCATTATTAATAGACAAAAAAATATCATACAGGGTTTAATAGCACACTACAGATGGTTTTAAACACACTAAGAACGTTCAAAGCTTTGGTTCTAAAAAAATTAAGAAATCAAATTCCATCAACTGATCAGGGTCTCTATCTGAGATAATTAAACTCTATACACTAAACAATGGAATACTCTGATATTTTAAAATAAATTTCATATTAAAAATATGGAAAGTTAATAGTACTGAATTGGAAACAGTATCTTTCCTTTTTGAGAAGCTGGTACCTTACCCTATTTCTACAATGTTTAAACATCTGAGTACACAACTATCCAGGCACCTTTTAAAAATAAAAAGTCCTAGGAGGCACCTATGTCATAGAAGCACCCAAATAGCTTGGTAATCTGTTGTCAACACAAATTAAACTGCATTTAGAAATAAGCCATGAAAACTTTGCTCACTATGAAGGAATCAAGTTAGGGATTTCGTTTTAAGAATTTAAATTAAATACACTTGTCTACACATGAGAATATTACGCAGTTCCCACTAAATAATGTTAGTTTCTTACTTAGATTATCATCCTAGTGTAATATACGAGCATATAGATATATTTTTTATTCTAAAATATACTTTGAGTTATTAAGCCTGGCATTAAATTTTGTAACAAGATGTAATATATCTAATTCAAGAGGGCTTAGAGTATTCCTGTATTACTTATTAATATGTTAAGTGAATGTTTGGACAATTGAATTCAACTAGGTTTTTAACTAAAGCATGTGACAAAATACAATTTTCAGATTACATAGTCCATTTGTCATAACTATTGCTCCTTCTAATTTCTATAGGTGTTAACAAATTAAGCAAAAAAAGCAGAACTGACTACACACAGAGCAGAAAAGAACTCGGAACTTAAAAGCAACTATCGGCATATGGCCATTAGCAAAGTATCCTTGCTGTTCTACTTCCCCAGTCCCTTCTTTTTTGCTTTTTATACCACCTTCCTGCCTTTACACCTTAAAAGAAGCTAAAGCCTACAAATAAAGAACTGTGAATATGCATACTTCCTTGCCACAGTGAGGCCACAGCCTGGTACTGAAGTAATAATGAAAAATAACCGAAATATTGCCTCAGATATCAAAGCAAAACAGTCACAGCTGGATCCGATCAGTGATTGGCATACTTAGGAAGATCGATATATTGAATATATTAATCTTGTAAATTCTTACTGAAACCAATAAAACATCCCCAGCTGACGGTTTAAATAATGTTTACGTAGCAAAGGAAATACAAAATATTACTCTACATGAGTTTTGAAAACAGAGGTGGTGCCAATGTATTTCATAGCAGTGAGGCTCAATGGTTTTCTCACTGCTGTAATACTCGTTTAAAAGAAGTTACACTGCAGAACAGTTTCCATCTCTGTGCTGATGTTGAGTTTTCAATTAATAGAATTAGAGTTTGGAGAATGAGAAAAGCATGTTTCCATTTAAATATTTGAACTAGCTTAAACCAAGAGACAGATTTACAGAGAATATGAAAAAAAAAACTAAGTGGAAATGAAGATACGAATAAATTACTGAAATAATTTACGAAAGAGAATACAGGATTATGTTAAGATTTGCATAACATGACATAAAATACAGATTATTTTTCTTGAAAACTAAGAGAAAAAGTAACTTGAATACACCAACTAGCATTGAGGCTTAGCCCCAGCAGGCAGCTTACCACCACACAGCCACAGGGGAGACTCAGAAAGTGGAAGTGCAAGATCTCATGGGTTGAGATAAGGACAGCTTACAAGGTAAAACAAAAGCTGTGCACACAAGCGAAGTGAGACAAGGAATTCATTTGCCACTTCCCATCAGCAGGCAGATCAATGTTCAGGCACTTCCAGGAAAGTGGGGCTAATCACATGTAATGGTTTCTTGGGAAGACAAACGCCATCTCTCGGAACATGCCCCCCCTTCTTCCTTTCCCCTAAGCAAAATGGATGTGGGACATCCCTTTGGTCAGCCTGGGTCAGCTGCCCTGGCTGTGCCCCTTCCCAGCTTCTTGGGCACCCCCAACCTCCTCGCTGGCCGGGCAGTGTGAGAAACAGAAAAGCTCACTTTGAAGAATCCAAACTAGCCATTTCTGGAACCTACAAGGAAACTACAGAAAGAAATAGCGTGACAAAGGAGGACAGTTCTTAAATATTACTTACAGAAATAGTCTTTTAAATATGAAATGATGAGCTTTCCTCAGTTGTGTAGATGCATGCATAGATATAAGATGGAGGAAGGCAAGAGTTCAATAACAATTCAAATTCTAGAAAAAAGGTACTTAACAACTAGAGCTACTCCAGTGTTGAAACAAGTAGCTATCAGGAAGAAAATGAAGAACATTTTAATTTAGGCTTTTAAATTGAAGTGTTTAGGAAAGCTACATATTATAGCAAACAAAATAGTCATAGTTGTGCATATTTTTGAGAGAAGTTTCACATGGTCTGCTGATCTTAAAATTACATTCCTGCTTGAAAGAACAAGAACATGAAAAAAAAAAGCATACTTTACCACTTGTTTTCCTAAGTCTCACTTCACCATCCTTTCAACATATATCAAACTAAAACCACTTAACAGAGCACGGGGAGGAACACAGAGTGGAAACAAAGAAGATACTACATTTATTCTGCTTTGCTCTGCTCTTCCTCCCCAACACTTTCCCTCAAAAAGAAATTTCATAACTGAGAATAAATGTAGCAAATGGTATAAATTACCTTAATATTTCACTGTTTTAATAAATACATTTGTTTCTTTTCCCACTGAGATCTGATGGTGTTTCAAAGTTATATGCTGGCCTAGAACTGAATTTATTTCACAAAGTCTTTCCATTTAATAAAGTAAACTTAAGACTGAATGCTAGTTTTGAAAAGCCACGTTTTACTTTATTGAAATCAGTACATATTAATACAGTTCAATAGTTAAAACCATATATATTATATATATAACAGCATTAAGCTGTACTAAAAGTATTTTAAGAAAAAAAAAAAATAAAAATAGAATATATGACGTATGGAGTTTGGTTACTGAAGAGAGTCCAGGAATGTCCCACTTCTGCATTTCCTCTCAGGTACACATATGCACAAAAGGGCATTTTAAGACAGCAGAAGTGAGTAAGATACTCACTTGTATAGGTCTATTAAATCTGTGAATGCAGGAGCTGCTGCATTTCACAGTCTATTATTTATATGACAGAATGAAGATCTGAAAACATGAAATATAGCCTTAAATTATTCACTTATTCTTTTCACAAAAGGAGAAACCGTCAATCTAACACTAAAAGACTTCAAGCATATTTCTAAAGGTTTCACGAAAATTGTCTTATTTATCAAAATTTTATTCCTTCCGTTTGTTCATTAAATACTGTAGCTTTGCATTAAGGTCAAGCAGTGTCAACCAATTACCGTTGCTTGAAAGTCTTACTTTCTTAATACTCAAAGAAACCACAGTATATAGTGAATTATTTTAATAGGCAAACTGAACACTGTTTACCCAAAGTACATTTCAACCATAAAAATGTATTTTAAGGGCTTCTATCAACAATCAATTATAGCACTATTTATTACTACAGCAGCATTAAACATGATTCTTTGTCTACTTAAATGACAGCCATAAAAAATACACTTATTTTAGCATATTCAGCAATATTCTCTCTTAGCTCATACTAAAGAAAAGTAACAAAAATTAAGTGACCTATAAAGCAAACTGAAAGGTAAAATAGAAAACATCAAATTTCAAAGAGAGAGCATCAATTGTTACAAACATTGTGGCTTCTGTCCCTGCCAGCTGTAGGTGAGCAAGAGGACTCAACTCCTAGACAGACCTTGTCAAAAAAAAGAAACAAAAAATAAAGAAAATAAAACCTGCTTTCACTGCTCCTGATGTTATAGCTTTATTTTAGGGTAAAATTCTCCATCTTGCAATATACAAGGAAAACGGGCAGGTGAACAACTGATGAATGAGATTGTAAGTGGTTACACACAAATTCATTGAACATCAAGGAAAGGCCACCCACAGGCCATCATACCAAATACCAAAGTCACAGTCATTCAGGGTAAAAGCTTTTCCATAATGTATTTGGATACAAGCATTGAGGAGAGACTTCCCACTGCCCTACTTCATTTTTTTCCCCAACCCATGTTAATGTCCTAAGATTCAGTATGCTGAAATGTTTCATATGTAATCACCTGTATTTACATTTCACATAAGCAAGAAGAAAAATCTTGGATCTCATTTCCCTCTGGAATTGACTTGTTTAATCCCATTCCACCTGGCACATAAGATGTTATGAAAGAACACTTCATTTTCTATTGGCAACCTTTGAAATCTTATTGTTATGAACCTAATTGTGCCTTTCTGAAATTGAAGAACGTTTCTACAACACATCCTCTCAGCTAGAAAAAAATATGTATCTCTCTGTCCTGTATCAGTTAGACCCACAATGATTTAAGACAAACATACTGTTGGTACAAACAAGGAGTAAATGAAGGAATAATATATTTTTTTAAAATCTTGAAAAAAGTCAAGCTGAAAATTGTAAAGAAAGAGGGACTGTTGAGGGAAAGAGGGATGTAAAGAAGAGGACCTGTTGTCTCATTATTTCCAAGATGTCAGAATAGAGAAAAGAAAATCAAAACAAGTAGGGAAAAAATGGAGGTGGGAGGATGGTGAGGGCAAGGCCCCTTCTCCTGTGCTCCTACGTGGCAAATTCTGGTGTACCAGTGAAACCTGCAACAATTTTAGAACCAATTATTCCCCAACTAAATTTCAGTCTACAATGATCTAGAAGATGTAACACAATAAATAAAAAAGTACAGATCTCTTCAAGTTTATCTGAATGACTTCACTGGAAAGGTCTTAGCAGTCGTAATGCCTGAGAGGTGACAGCAGATATGATGCAAGCTTGAGATGAGAGAGATTTCAAACATGCCCCACATTGTCAATACTGATATAATAAAAATACAGTCTAGACATAATTGCCATAGGCTGGACACAAAAATGGTTCAAATCAGGGAGCAAAATGTTCTTTAAAAGAAGAAATTAAACAGCTGTGTCACACTGCATTAATATTTCACGTGGATCACAGAGAGATCTGTTTCTATCTGGTATTTTCATAACAATCCTATTGACTGGAAGGCAGCGTCATGGTGAAATCTGCAGCTAATGCAGTGCTGGGAAAACAGCAGCACCTTAGAGGAAAGGATCTAAGTTTCTGAATGCTTTTGAATAATGGCAGATATCAACAAGATGATTCAATAAAGACAAATCAAAAGTGCTACATTTTGAAAGGACATGAATATAACAGACAATAACACAAAACAGATTGGCAATCAAACACTACAGTGGAGTCAATGGATAGAGATGATCACAAACCAATATACTAAATTTAGTGGTATCTTTCAAAGAGAGATATCTCTCTGAAATATGTTGACAGGCATGGGGGGAGTGAGTGTGCAGATATGAACGCGCATGTGAAGAGGTAATTACTACTTCTTTCCATCTCTTACTGTGTTTTATTCAGTTTGGGCATCAGAACTGTTGGAAAGATATGGGTAAATTATGAAAAGTCAATGGGAGTATGACTTCTAGGAGCTCTGGTGGTACTTGCCTCACAGAAGCTTTTCAAGACTAGGTTAGACAAATTTACTCAATCCTGCTGCCGAAAAGAAGATTGAACTAGCTGACAATCTAATCTTCTAGGCAATAATGTATTTCTCCAATAACATTCTACCTGCCACAGCCAACTATTGTCAAAGACTGAAAAAAAAAAATAAACGGAAGGTTGCCTCTGTCTGTCTTCAACAACAGCCTAGGTTCGATCTTACATACCTCCAGTCTTCAGACGCCCAGACTCAAAACCACCACATCAACTTCCTTTACTACTGGACTGGTGGAGAGGAGCAATTCTGCATAGATGCTTTTAAATTTCCTCAACTTGAGCCAATACTAAACTGAGGATGACCGTAGATAACTTTTCCTATTTTATTATTCTTTGGCTAAAATTACCTAGAACCTCTCATAAGAAAAAATGTATTGTGGATCATTTTTATTTTCATGTTACATATTGTGACCCTAAAAGGAGCATGAACAGCTTTGTATATGAAAACCTTATGCACAGACAGTATAATTAAAAAACTGATATCCTGAATTTCACAATATGAATACAACGTGGTTTTAGAAGGCTTCCTTTCCCTATGCTGTCTTCCTTCAGCCATTTTATGGATACGTGTCGACAATTCCTTGCCTTATGTACTGTAAAAACTTCTGAGAATTATTTGCAAAATGAGAGTAGCATGCTATTCAACAGTTCTGAGAAGTAGAAAATAAAGTAGAAAATTTCTGTTTTACGAAAAATGTCATTTCAGCATAGTCAATTAGAAGAAATGGATCTGCTGTACTGATGAAACCATCCTAGTGAGGATAAAGAGAATAAGCTCTGCTTTTCTAGATTCATCAGCTCTACTGGATAACCCTAGCCAGCAGTGGGAGATATGGAGGTGGGTTGTAAGATAAAGAACAAGCTAGAGGCAAGAAAAGCTGTTATAATTATAGCTGGGAACACAGAATTTGTTAAAGGAAGTCTACTGTATAATTACATTTGAAAATTTAGCAAGATGCCCAGAGGCTGGCTTGCAGCTGTCAGGAACTGGTAACACTAGAGTTGTGCTCAAGAGGCAACCACTATTGCGGCTGAGCATACCTCCCTGTAGTTGAGCTGGCTTTGATAAAGCAAAGCAATAACTTCAGCTAAAATTAGTAAGATTACACAACACATGAGATTATACCTATTCTCAGTAAAAAGTATTCAGAGACTGGGCCTTATTTTAAAGGAGGCTAAATATGTAGCTGCTGTTTCTGTACTACGTTAAATATATTTTTACAGTGAGTGGTAATGGTATTATATTTTGTGATTTACGTATTTTATTTAATAGCAGTTGAAATTCAAGTGTATTTTAAGATACTAAGTCATAATCAAATTAACCTCATCTACAGGTTAATAACACCTTGCATACAAAATCACAGTTCTCACTTTGGTTTGCATGACCCAGTCAAATGAAAAAGAATAGGTGGAATGCAGACAGGATGCAAGATAAAGAAAACATCTGCATATCTGTTTTCTTCTTTGGATTTAGAGCTGAAGTACTATTGCTACTAAGAAACAAATGGCAAACTACAAACACTTACCCAAAGTATTAATCTGCAGACAAAGTTCTGTAGTTTCTACAGTTCTGATAAAGTATGAGATATGATTAAGACACTTTCGAAAAAAAAAATGGGACTAAACATATAAAATTTCATGTTATGTGAAATTAATGTTTCTATTTCAAAAAGTTTAGTGTGGTAATTCAAATATTAGCAAACTAAGCGTTGAGCATATTTCAGCAAGACTTTTTAAGATTTAATCCTGCACTGATATTTAAAAATAACACAAACCTTAAATATTACTGGTATTTAAAACACATCTGGATAAAGAATTGATCAAGAACTGTAACACTCATAAATTTGATCATATTTGGAATGCCAGCAGAATTTAGTGTTGTATCTTCATATTATCACTACAAGAAAATAAAAAGGAGAGAGAGCAGAGACTGCAAGTCTAGGAGACTTGGAAAGAGATCAGAGACTTCAAATCTAAAACAACGGAACTTTGACAGCCATTTCTTGTATTTCAAACTTATGTTTTTAGGAGTAATTTAAGTAGATATGCCTACTTGGTATTATGGACTGCAGAGAATGTAAACTGAGGGTTATTTAACCTTTAACTAAACCAGCAACTGCTTCCATCTTGAAAATGTGAAGATCGAAGTTCTTAAATTCCCAAGTAATGTCTAAGTGCCGAACTTTTAAATATAGGCGGCACATCAACCATTCCGTTTGCTCCAACAGCCTCAAAATATTCTTATATTTGATTCCTCATTAGTATAACTAGTTTAAATACTATAGTTCTCTGCTGTATAGAAAAGTGGGAAAGTATCATAGGCTTTACTCACTTAGAAAATGTTCTTTTACACACAATAACAGTTTTTGTTCTGTGCATCATTTCCAAATCTGGCCCTCACTCAATGTAGCAGGACTGTTTTTTTCTAATTATAACAATTAATTTGAGGAAGGAGGAGGAAAAAAAAAGCCTAAGAAGTCAGTTATTTCAGATAAATTTCCATCCTCTTTACAATTCATTACATTAAGATGGAAGTAACAATGGATGATCATTTCAACAGAAGGGGCATTTATTTAACATGCAAAGTTCCAGTTTTGTTTCAAACTTCTACGGATAATTAATCTTTATAATTTAATTTATTCCTTTGCTTTTATTTTTAATGGAAAATTCAGTCACTTGAAAAACTCAAGTCTTTGAGAGACACACAAATGAAAGTATCTTTTTAAAAGAGAGAAATTGAAATTAAATTTGAATGAAACTTCAGGAGCACAATACTGATTTCAGACAATGACTTTGGTTTTGTTCACACGTGAATTATTCAGGACTAAGTTGAAATACTCTGAGCCTTGGTCATTTATAGTTGCACAGAGATTGCAAATGTAAAAGAAAAATATCAGGCTTTATATCGATTTCCTCTTCTTCAAGCATAATAGTTTCCTATGTTGACTTGTTATGTTCATCTATATTATATTATACAGAGCCACCTTAAGGACTGCAATGATCCCTTCAGGAATGCATATAGAACTACTCAGTCTTTCACCTAACATATTACTGTAGAAGATCAAGAGCATTTCCATGAAATAGTTAATTTTATGTATCAACAATTCCACAGTAATGTGGAAAAAGAAAGCGAGCTACATCAAATTGCTGATTATTGCATGTTCTTGCCATTGCTCTGGACAAAGAAAAGCCTTTGAACTTAATATTGATTTTTAAAGAAAAGGAATGTCTTAAATGGAATTTTTCTGTAGATTCTAATACGTAAGTACTCAAATCTATAAATATAAGAAAGAACAAAACAGAAGAAATAAAAGTCAGAGTGACATTCCTTGCTGATACATAGCGCTAAAGATGATCACTGTTCATGTTTGTACAAAGAAGCAGTCTTCCCAACATATGAACTTCTTGAGCAAAAAGCTTTGTATGGAAATAAAATCTTAAATCCAATTGACAACTATGTTTCCCAACTGCCAAAAAAAAAAAAAAAAGAAAAAAAAGTGACTGTGGTTCCAAGTAGCTCTACTTCCTTTTTAAAATACTTCTCCAATTTCATGTTCCTATCATCAAAAGTGCTGTGTACATTCAACATGGCTTTAGCACACAAAGAAAAACAATCACACTTCTGAATGATGAGTGCTGAATAACAGTCCCACTAAAGCTCAAAAACTGTGAAAAGACAGTTTGCTGATCTTTCTACTGCGTCTCTGCCAAAATTTGTTTTGACCTTGCACATGTGTACATATATAAAAGTGTTATAATCTAAAACATAGAACTATTTAAAAAAAAAATATTTGCCATTTAATTTTTCAGGTATGGAGTTATGACTTCTGTTACTCTTATCACTCTAAGTTGCATATAACATTGTAATTCATGTTTTCAGCCCCAGTTACTAGCATTTCTCTATGTATTTATCCACTGAAACTATCAATTTTCAAAAAAGCTATACAACTAGGTATTTTAAATCAACATTTACTATAGTTTTAAGTATTTGACCTTTTTTGAGAGATTCAGATTAACCCTCTGTATGAAGACATTCTTTAACATAATGGCACTTACATTGGGAAGAACATAGTTTTCTGTCTCTTAAAAAATTACTTTTAAATATTTTCAATAGTCTACTTCTTTTCCTCAAAAATAGGGGATGTCAAAGAGCATGTAACAATTCCTAAATTAAGGAAAGAAAAACAAGAATGCACATTATAAAAAAAAAGTAGTAATAGGCAGAGACAACTTCAGTAGTCTGTGACATATGACATCTGGTAGACTATTATCATAATAAATGGGAAAAGTAGGTGAGAGTCTGTCAACAGCAAGGTATGAAGAAATGCATCTTCATCAGGATGACAAACATATCTGCCTTTAACAAACCGGTCAAACTGAAATTCAAGTATCTGAGTTAAATATCTTCATTGTATTTCACCCCTTTTTCTTCCTGATATTAACAACTTCACTGAAGCAAACACCTTCATTTATCACAGATAGGTATTTATGCAATTTAATTTCTTTTTTTAGTGAGGATAAATTAAATTTGCTAATAATCAGTGGGTGAAAACTGGGAACAGCCTATTACTTTCTCACACTTTTACAAATCACTTCAGCTATGCAAAAGTAACTTAGATTGTCAAACAACAGTCTAAGAATGCTGTGCACTGATTTGAAACTTATTGGTATATTCATGCTGGTATTACAAAGGGGTTGAAATAGCTTCAGCTCTGCAGTTGAATGCTATTGCAACTAAACCATCCATTTCCTGGGGGTCATATAATGTATGCATGAACTACAAAAAAAAATAATTAAAAAAAAACTCATATAAGAGAAAGGAGGGGTAAAGAGTAATTTCTTAAGGTAGGTCATGTTTACACAACTCAAGTTTCATATGGTTTAATTTTGTTCCATGCTTTGTTTTTCAATTTTATGTCATCAGATGAGACCAAATCAAGGGAACCATCATAAAATTCTTGATCTATGAAGACCAAAAATTCTAATTAGGTGCTTTAAAAAGGTTAGAATATTTTATTTGTGAATTAGTTAGAGCTGATTTACATTTATTCCTTCAATAAACAGACCTGGAAAACAGCATTCACCAGATTATAACAGTTTTCTGCACATACAAAAGCAACAAAAGTTTGAGATTCACTGAATGAACAGCATAGTCACAATGCAATGACGGCTTTCGTAGGAGTCAGATGGTAGACTTCAGGTAAGTAAACCAAAGAGGTGTTTTTTGTATTACTTTTTAAAATTTCTTTTGACATAAAAAGTTACTTGGAAAAGCCAATTCTCTAGAGGTTATGAAAAATATTTTTTTAAACAAAGACTTTGTCTTAAAGGTGAAAACTCAAGTATCATTGTAGTCCTGGATACTTGTTTGCTTGATGCCTTGTTAGTTTTGGGGTCCTTCCAGCATAGGGCTTGTGAAGAGTGAGTCTGTATGATGGTATTTACTTTTAAACTGGTTTCAAGAAATGAGTGAGTTATTTGGTCGCATATTTACAGACTTGGGTAAAAAACTGATAGCATTAAGATAACAGAGAAAATGGTCTGGCAAGAGTCTCTCTCTCGTACTCTGACTTCATAACTATTACCTCTTGTCAACACATAAATGAGGCTACTTGAAGTGTAAGGAAAGAAAGCATAGAAATATTGCAATTTCAACATACTCAGAAATGCATGATACAGTTTAATGATGGTCTAAGCTGATCTAACAGGAGACTGGCCAAACACAGATAACCCATTTTGCTCATTATTGCATTCCCCCAGAAGACAAACTTCTGCTGGGAATCAACTTCTGTGCAATTCTCTCTTTTTCCATTCACTAAAAAAAGAGCATTAAAGAAGGTAGGTAAGGTTCAAAAGGTAGGTAGGTTCAAAAAAAAGCTATCTAAAGTGGGGATTTCCCCTTCTATGGGTTCAACGGCTAACATTTTCTCTGGTTGCAATTCTGTTCTCATACCAAGGTTGTTGTTTTAAAATCAACTATCAGAAGCATCCAGCATGTAAGATAACTTCTGGGTTGCTGCTTTTTCTTTAATAAAAATCCAAATGAAGGCATAAAGACTTGCATAACAATTTAATAAATGAGGATGGGGAGATCTAGTCAGGTGTGGGGATGAAGCCATTGAGCGGGGCCCAGATTCCACACTCAATTTAAAGTTTTGACTCCATTCTTTAAAAAGCTGAGGAAGTCACATTCTGCTGAAAGTGCTGAGAATGGCACTTGCACTTCAGAATTTCTATTTTCCTTGCTGTACTGTAGCACTACTGCAATAGGAAAAGAGAATCTGTAAATGGACTTAAGATCGAGTGTTCTACCTATTTACTGGACTGAACTTGTACAAGGTGGAGAGCAGAGAGACCAGACAGACACTGAGGCATGCAAATTACTCAGATAATGTTTGTTTATTTATAAACACAATTACATTTTAGTAGCCTAAAATCTGTACAGCAATCATTTTTGGATTTAGTCTTTAACCTGCACAAATTGCTTGAATGATAAAACATACTGTAAGTTACTTCACAGCCTGCTCCATGCAACAAGCATTTGACTAGGGGACAGCTTTGACAGGTTGAGATGCAGGGCAATATAAACATTATGTAATATTCAATATTTTCTTCCTCTACTACATCTAAAATATTTAGATGATTTCATTGAAAGATTGTTCCTTGCAATGAAATACTGAAATTTTAAATCCATTTTGCTCCACTATGAACAGTGCTTGTAGACAGCTCTTGGACTTTTTGAAGGTATGGATCATCAGGATTCCAAAGCACAACAATAATACAAGTAACAACGTATTTAACAACTTTTCCTGCATCAAACAAAAATATTGTATAGTGTATTGTCTTAAAACTTGTACAATATTTAAAGAAGTGTTCTCAAGGAGGAGTTTTAACTCCATGCATTTTTATTATTTTCCTTCCTTCTCCACAGTCCAGTGAGAGTGTTCCTTATTATAAGACCAAGTCAGTTAAAAAAAAAAAAAAAAAAAAAGACAGAGCTAGGCAAACCTGAATAGAACTCAGAGGTATTATGTCAGGGAAGTAAAAGTTTTCAAATCTTTAATGCAAAATAGTTAAGTCCACTTTTTTCCCTGCTGTAAACATCCTCTTGCCTAACTTGTTCAAATTAAATATTTGTCTGTTCCACAGACAGTTCTGGCCTCCAAAAAAACCCTTCAGTTAACTGTCTCAACTCTTTAGAAGAACGATACATCTCGTAAATGGAAATATATTAAGTGATGGAAGTGAGCACAGTGGATATTTCTTAAATGTCACCTCCAAGGACATTGTCTTCTCTTCTTGCATTCTATTCCTATTATTTTATGAATCCCTTGAAAGTACCTTTTCTCAAATAAGATACAAATATTCATAATAACTTTCACTGGAATCTGTAGTTTTTCTACAGACAAGGGAAGACAGATGTGTCAAAAAAAAATCTGTTAAAGCTCACCTTTTTCTTTCAGTAAAATTCTAGCAAATTCCCCTTGCTTTTGCCTTAACATCGTGAAGACACAAAACGCTCTGGCTACACCTAGCTTCTACTGTAGATTTTCACCTTGCTCTCCACAAAAAAAAACAAAAACAAAACAAACAACAACAACAACAAAAGTAGCAAGACTTGAACCATTTTTTTATTTTTTTTCTGTTCACTCCCATGTGGAAATAAAGCAGCAGCTCTATTTGGAAAATGTAACTATGTCTTTAACTCTTCCTTCTAATTCTGATCACCGTGTAAATTGGGTATGTGTTTTCTGCTCTTCTGTGCAACAACAGAAGAGGAAAAAGAAAGAGAATAAACGGAGTATAATTACCCTTGTAGATGGTAAGCACTGGTAAGTACTGATAGCCATACGACCACAATTTCAATGCATAGTAACTCTTTTGGTTTTATTTTTTTTTTATGCCTATACTCGTAGCAAGAAGAGTAGCTACTGAACATTACCAGGATACATGGCTGCATCAAGCTTCATATCTTAGTTACTTTACCAGTTAAAAATAAGAGTTCCAGGTTTAACTTACTGCTCCGCCTGATTCAGAGCACCATTTTCCATCCTCAATCAGTCCAAACCCACAAGATAAATCTGCATATAACACATCCCAAAACAACACAGTAATCCTAGAGGGGTAGGATCTTTCTTCCTCTCTAACCTTTTCTATAGATGCTTTCTGGAAAGACACAGGTCTTTGAACATTTTAGTAAAATCACCTGTTAGCAAATATGTTTTCCCCATCAGCTCTATTAAGAGCCGCAAGTACACTAGAATAGCTTTGCATAAACTGATAATGTTACGCTCATTACTTCACTGTGTTTCTAAGCAGCAGAAGGCATGCAATGTATTGAGCCACATCAATGGTCATTAGTCAAGTTCCTTCAATAGATTTAGCACGATCACAAATTCAAGAGGAAGATTTTAAAATAATAGTAAGACAAACAAACAAACTAACTAAATACAGTTGACTTTGGAGAATTAAAAAAAAAAAAAAAAAAAAAAAAGCACAATCATTACCTGTTAGAGATACAAGAGAAACTAAAATAAGGGACAGAAGCTAAATGAACAGTACCTAGTGCATTTCAGTATATTCCACCCATTCTTCCTCTTTTTACATTGCAAATACAAAAACAGGTATCTCAAATTTCATTCACAGAAATTACCTAGAATTATGAAACTTTTATTTTATAAAAAAATATATATAATTTGATCATTAAAGCTAGAAGCATCAGTTTAAGTTCTTCTCTTTTCAAAAGGAAAGGAGAAAAGCAGACCATATTTGTTAATTCCTTGATGTAAAGTTTCAATTCATAATGTAAATTTTGAAGAACTTGGAAATTCAATCACAGCAATCTACATGACCAGCTAATAGCCAAAAACCAAAGCAAAACAATAGATGTAGTGTAGATTTTGCTCTGTGGCATAAAGTTGTTGACAATACATTCCTCAATAAAGAAAAATTGAATTATAGCCTTAGGGTGGTTTAATTTGGTACAAATTTTGAATAATGTTATATACATTTCCAAAGCAGATGCTAAGAGACTCTACAAGGACACTCAGCTCAATCAGAAGCCAGATTAAAGTTCCATCTGGAATGAAACAGTTCCACAGCTCTATTACAATTAGCAGAGTCACCAATGTCAGACTCAAAAGTTGGGTGATGTGAAACTCTTTCTCTTCAAAATACAGCTATTAGCCCAGAAACCAAACAAGTTGTTCACACATCTTTAAAATGGAACTTACTAAGTATTCAAACTTGCATTAGTATAACCAAGATGAAAACTCTGATGCAGGCTATTCTGATCATGCGAATTCGTAAGACTATCAAAATATAATTATTTATATTACTTCTCCCATTGTATGCATATAGCATTAAAAAAAAATCACACGTTCAAAAAGCTGTGGTACTCAAAATATTAAAGACCACATCTAGGTTCTTCCAGATGTAAGTTACATTAATCAGCCTGATTTCTATTATGAAACACTAAGCTGCTAGATCTGAAAGTATCTACAATGATAATATTCAGCCAAGACTGAAGTGGAGACAGGCAGTGTCCAGATAGCAGCCTACGCTGTTCTAGTGTAGTCCTAGGAAAGTCTGGTAGAAATCTGAAGAGAGAAGCAAAATGTCAAAATTACAATTATTGCAACCCAATCTGTGCCTTTGACATAACATTGCCTTTGAAAGATAGCAGTCAACAGGAGTGTTTAATGCTGCTGGTTACATCAGATAGCATCAAGGGCATCCACAGATTCCAGAGCCAGCAAAGAAAATGCTGCTGACAACACCATGGTGACCTGCCTGCTCTATTTCAGTTCCACTCATGAACATAGTGAAACATCCAGCTTCACTGTTAGATAACTCAGGTTCTATGAAAGATGAAAAATAAAACAGCTCCCCAAAAATGGAAGTTAGGAATCAAAGCATTATACCTATACTATAATTGAAGATTTCAAAGTCTGGGCTGGAGCCACACCACAAGCCTAGGGAGTTGTTCCAACAGTGCCCAGGAAATTACCAAATCTTTTTCCCAAAGAAATATCCGTGGTACTAACTGATTATTCGTGACAGGAATGTTTGGATAGCACAGGTCCCAGTAACCATCTAACTGCCTTAAAACATTGTAGCATGGGCCTCAAAAGGTTTCTCCATGAATTACTGTTCACAAGGTCGAGTATATAAGAACAGTCTCTATCTAAAGATCAGGCACTTATACAAGGCTTTTGCAATAAGGAACAATTATTTCACTCACATCCACAAATAATATTCACCCATATTTTCAATCTTCATTATGTTTTTTGTGAAGTTCTGAACATAGTGAGACAGCCACACAAAGCTTTATGAATTTAATCCATGATCTGTGACTCCTGTTGCAGAGTCATGAACTTGCATAGTTCTGGACACACACAGGGCAGTAACTGAAGTCTTTCATTCCTCATTAAAATATCGAGTAATCTAACAATAAACGACCATCATCAGCAGTAGTTTACTCCTCAGTATCATATTACCTGTTCCTAAGAAAATCCTGAAATTACTTCTCAAAGGCCTACTACAATCTTACTTAGATTTAGATGAACACTTGACCCCTTTGTCAATGAAGAGGAAAAATATCAACTTTCAGTGTTCCATCTATCTCAAAAGCTTTTGACCAATGACAAACTCTCACCAACCTTAAAAGACATGACAAATCCTAGTTACTGAATTAGAGTGGTTTAAGTTATTCTGGTAGAAAACACCAGATGGTTTCTAGTCCCTTGCCTTGTGAAATTCCTGAAGGATCATTTCTTTCGCTGCTCCTTTTCAAAATCTGAATGTAGCTGTTCTGTGACTTAGAAAGTGACACAAACAGGAGTAACAGTATACCGATTCACTGTCCCAATTGTGCCTGTGATCATGTCGTCATCTTAAAGCATGTGGAGAAAACCATCTCACAGACAAACAGCTGGCCAATGTTCAATCCAGTGAAGAGACTGAATTGAGGCTGATCAAGAGAAAACAACAGAAAATTCAATTAAATTTTTTTTTTCTTTTTTTTTTTTTTTTTTTTTTTTATCAACATTTGGTCAATCTACTCCATAGCCTAACAACACTCTTACATCCTTTGTTGATGCTAACATGGTATTTGGCAGCAGCCTCAGAAAAAACACTACCACTTCTTCCGTTAGCTGGAGAACTCTATTCCATTCTAGCAATAACTAAAAGTTATTTAATTATTTATGTCTTCATCATCACTCAGCTGCAGCATATTTTAAGACCAACTCATACAATTCTGGTTTTAAGCTCTCTTTTGTGCACTTGCTTGACTTCAATTTAAGTGACTACCCAAAATTCCATGGGGAAGGAAATTCCCCATGATTATGAATGCAAAAAACTCTTTCACATGAAACACAGACCTTTCTTGGAGGTTGGACCAAGAGCATGAAACAAACATTTCCAACAGCTTAAAATCAACTTCACAAAGCCCAAACTCTATTTCTCACTCTTGCTACCCTATATATCAAAATGTGTATAAAACAACACAAAAGACTATTTTGTTAAAAACTCTTCCCTTGGGCAGAGATTGATAGAATGCAGCACCACTGAAGCATTCCCCAACAATGCTGTGGGGAAGACGGCATTGGCACTCAGTGGAGAAACAAGACCCCAGTCTACTGGAGTATTTGTGGGCCAACAGCTGCCACGTTCCTACTGCCTCCCCTACTACTAGCAGCTGTTTACTCTGCTTTTTCACCATTCACTTTGTACTGCCATTCCACAGGAAAACAACTCTAAAAAACTAACCACCACCTTCACATATTAATCACTTTCCACTGGTAAATACCTTTGTTGTGCTGTGTGGAAATTTGCTTTAAATGACCAAAAAAAGGCAGATTTAGTATGTAGTCTGATTTAGAAGACAAAAGGTTTAACATTATTTTTTCTCGATTCAGTTCTACCTCCTGTTAGCAAAAATCATTTTGAAAAGTTAAGTACGCAGTATATTCCTCTTATTTCTGATGGCAGAAATATAATAAAGAACTCCAGTAAATTAGTTATCTGGCCTCCCATGCTTGAATCACAGTTAGTTATTCTTGCCATTGTTTTCTAGATATACTCTTACTACAACTTTTAAAACAGCTTCCAAAAATTACTATGTAAGTGATGTAAGGCTTACTAACTCTATAATCTATCATTATTTTCCATAGCAGAGAAAAAAGCATTCAGTATTTGGGAATAGCTCCTAAAATTAACTTAACTGGAAAAGAAAGCACACTACTTAGATATTTATGGAAGTGCTAAGCTATCTTCAAATCAATATTTTAATCACTGTACCTAGTGTACTTCACCAAATCAACATGTCTTCACCAGCAATCCAGAATTCACCTTTTTTTTTTTTTTTTTTTTAAAGGAAAACCAGGATAATGCTGTTTATAGTTTGTTTTTAACACCCAAATTACCTTCACTGCATTATTCCATTCTGCAGTACACAAAGACGTATCACTAATTACTTACTGGAGGAAAGCTCTTCTACAACAGTTTTTTTTTTTTTGTTTTTTTTTTTTTTGGAAATGCGTGTAAGGTCTTTAAAAACCAATCCTGCTGAGATGTTCAATGGAAGTCAAAATGGATTAGGTTCCTTTCTGCTTTACAATAGGAGAGAAGTTTTTAAAAGGTAAAATAATCACAGCTTTGTAACAGTGAGTAACAACTGTTTCACCCGCCTTGTACTATTCACTGTCAGAGTATCTTGTGGAAAACATTGCTACCAAAAGATACTGTGAAAGATTTCCTCCCATTTCTTTTGTATTAAAGGAAGCTCAAGTACCTGACTATACCTTTCCTCATGGGCAAGTCAAAAAGCCAAGTGCCTGCAGCTTGACGTATACACTTTTAAATATTTAATATAATTCCTTCTAAAATATGTTTAAAATTAAAACTGAAATCATGACAACCCATTTTAGGGGGGAGCAGGAAAAAAGAAAAAAAAATAAAAACAATCAAAAAAACAACTGTAAATTGCTAGGTAGAAAGACATCAGCTCTGATTCTGCTCACTCGAAAGCTACATCTGCAGAACACAGAAGAGTATGTGAGAAACACTGTCACAGACTTAAACTTCTCACTAAGCATCTTTCTTCAGGCTGAAGAAGGGATACAAGGTTAGAAGCGTGTCTGGACTGAGTCACTGTAGCTGTCCTGTTCTTTTATAAAAGCCCTGCTACTAAAGGTACAAAGAAAAATGTGGATGAAAACCTGGAAATAGTTTGCTCCTGGGCGTATCCAGCTTCTCAGACTACAACAGGCTCTCAAGCAGGTGCTAAGAACCCATATCTGATTTTTCCAGCTTTTTGAAGTGCTAAGCTAAGTGACTTTCAAAGCTGTAAAACAACAGGAAAACCAGGAAGCTTTGTTTTCCTATTCTACATTATGAATAAGCATTTTATCTGACGACAAAATTCACCAATAATTTAGAACATAGTAATTATAAGCAGTACCTCATTAATCAATTTTAATTTCAAAATGTAATTCCCCTTTTAACACATATTCAGAATACTTATCCTGCAAATGAAAATACTTTACAAACAATTATGTATTATCTCTGTACATTTAACACACTGCCAATATGTGAAATGGACACAAGTAATGAATTTTGAAAGTCCTAAAAGTACATTAATTGATCTTCCACTTTCTTGTATTATAAAAAATATTTTGTTACATTATAAGATCTGTGATTTCTCAAAAAATACACCAAATGTGTCTAGCGATAAATAAATATAAAACTACTATAGCAAAAGTGTATTTATTTGTACATCTACATTTACCATGGACATCAGCTTTCTTTGGGAACATAAGAAATTAAAAACCCCATGATTAAAACCTAGATGATCTTGATTTAAATCATGATTAAACAGCTGATTCAAGCCACACAAAAATTCCACTGATTTCTGTGTTATAAACACCTATATCACATTTACAGAAACAGTCTCCCTAATGATCATAGAATTATAAGAATTATAATAATACAGAACAGTTCTTACAGACTGTCCATTTTGTATTACCATCACCAGTTGCCTTTATATAAATTGATACAATAAAAAAACTTCCAGGGTGCTGAGCAAAAAATGCTGCAACCCCAAACAACTTAACAAAAGCCCCTTGAGAGAACAAAAAATGTTTTTCTGGCACCTGGCGTCACTTTCTGGAACTTATACAGACAAATTCATGGAGCTTTCTTAAAGTTCACAGATCTAGAGCTGAAATTCCACGTATCTCTCTATACTGAAGTCATCTGGGGAAGTAAGGTAAGTAATTGGTAGTTCCATATGACTCTTTCCTGAACATAATGAGCATAGTGGGGGAAAAAATGTTTCCGTCTGAAGAAGACTTACAGCAAGAAAACAAAAATCTTGATTCATATTTTAGTCAGCATTATTACTGCCCTGATCTGTCTTGAACTAGTTATCTGTTGCAAACATCACTTCCTAAGGAAAATATTTCACTTAAAACCTCAAAGTGGGTCCCAGTAATAATTAGATGTATGGGCTGCAATAAGCTAGAATATTTATAATTCCATGTTATTTGAGTGGATTAGGTTAGGAAGATAACGATAAGATAATGAAAACTTACCGTGTACCTGTTAAGTTACACAAGCAAGTCTTTTGGCATAGTTTGTAAGATGTACTTTTCCTCCAACAGCAGAGACGTGAGAGAAACTCAAAAGCTCTAAACTGACTACTTAATGCACTCTAGATTTTTAAGATTTTTTATCCCAAACCCAAAGAAATATGATTTTCAATTTTTGCAGTCCTTTCCCCAAAATGAGCAGAAATAGGGTATAAGTACCTGCACAAAAAGGATATCCCTCCCGACCCTTCTTTGGACAACATAAATTAACTTTGAGCTTGACTCCACAAACCTCTTGTCTCTTTTTTTCTTACTTTCTCTTCTTTTCTGGCACTAACAATTTAGAAGCTTTCAAGTAATACATATAAAACCGTATCTTATTTTACTACTTTTTCAATTTGATAAGACAAGTATTTTTAGGGTAGGCTGGTTCTTTTGTCTCGAAAAATAAATAAATAAATAAATAAAATAAAAAATGGTGATCCAAGTGTGCAGCCAAATGAGACAATGCCTAATAAAGCTACTCTCACTGAAGGGGCATAAAGAAACAACTGCCTTCTGCTAACCCGTCCCAGTTCTTTCTTCCTTCACTGTTCATCTCACTTTCAGTCTTTCTTTATCAACAGCCTTTATCTTTCCAACATTTTGTTCTCTCCCCCTTTTCAAAGCCACTCCTTGACCCTTTCTAAATCTTCCCTCTAGCCCTCCAGCTACTTTTATCTGTCTTAATTTCTATTTATTCAAGTGTTGCACGGTGTGGAGCAACAGGGACTCTACATGCAATTGGAATTTTAAATGAAGATTTTCCGAATGAAAGAGGTAGGAAAAGTTTAACAGGTGAAAAAAGTCAACTGATACTCAAGTCAGTCTCCTCTGCAACTTCAGCACTAGCTCCAACATAATCCTCAAAACCCGAGTATGAATACTAGATCTTATACCAACCACAGAAACTGCTGCTTTTCAGAAAGATGAAAGGAAGACAGCCTTTCAAGGTTAGATTTACACTTGCACAGACACGTCACCCCCTCATCCTGTTCCTCAGAGGTTCAATCGAATATACCTGAATGTACATTATGTGAATAAAATTCTACACATATTGTAGATTCTATCTATTTCACGCATGCGATGAAAAAAAGAACTTAAAAAATGGGGGAAGGGGTGACTCAGAAAAGTAATTCTCTTTCCAACCTGAGGAAACTTTAGACAAATTTGCCTTTGATAATCGACTGAACAAGCTGCACTGCAAGCATCAAGGGATGGTGCAGGGATATCTAGCAGGTGCTGCAGTTTATCACAAAACCGTCTAAAATAATTGGAAGTGACAACCAGCACTACCACAAATGATTTATTAGTCTTTCACTCAGCTTTTCAGCTTCCTCAGGGCCAGAATAAATAATTTACCAACTCTGTATCTTCCAATCATTAATTCTTCCCTGTGCATCCAAACTACATTTAACTCTGCTGGGTTCAGTGGAATTAAAAAACACAATATGAAGACTTTTTCCCCCCCAAGTTAGTATTATCTGACTTTATCTAAAAGTGAAATTGTCAATCAAAATTTATATCTGGTGATAGAAGGATTAGAGCTAGCAACTAACATTGAGTTACAAAATATCTGTAGAATAAAATGAAAGTTAAACTGAAGAGTATTTCAACAGTGAAATGCTCCCTGGGGGCCAGGTGTGTTCTCAAAATATAAAGTACTGATAATGTCTGAATACATTGATTAGAATTGTTTTTCTGATCCATAAACTAGCATTAGCTACAGACAAACATCTTATACATCCCACATGGTAAATATATGATGAAAACACTGAACAGGAAATATTAAGAAAAGCGAATGAAAAAGAAGATGTGGCCAAAATGGGAAGATTAAGCATGCACAGAATGATTCTGTGAAAAAGGCAGTACTTTTTAAGGGAATATCTCATTTATTGTAAATACATTAACAATATAAGATTTACTAATGCCTTTGTGTTTGTATCACCAAAAGGAATAAAAAAAGAACATTATACAAGGTAGATTTAGAAACCAGGAGTATAAAATGGCATGAAACCAAAGTACACTTTCAAATTTAAAACAGAATATTTAAGGTACCATATTCCTATTAATTATGTAGAGAAAACACAGAGAAAACAAAATCACACCCTAAATCCATTTTTGATGTAAGCTAGTCTTGTCTCATTAAATCAGCATCTATGATTAAAACCAAGATCATTTTTGGTACATAATGTATTGCATTGTTAGAGCAGCATCTGTTTGCTGCACAGCAACACATTTTTCAGCTTTAAGAAACTGTATTCATATAGAAGAAACAATCCAGACTTTGAAGATATCAAAAATATTGTTACTTCCAAAAGCATTTTGTAATAAAGGGGTTAATAACATTAACGTGCTAATATTTTGCATTCCAAGAAGAGGCTTCAAGCTGTTGGAAACATACAGAAGAAGAATTTCATGGTACTAACAGCTTTCTTTCAGTCCTATGGGACTGAGACAACTCAAACTTTAAGTGCTTAGAAGAAAAGCTCTGTAAAGCTATGAAGGGTAATCAATAGGGCTTTCACTAAATGATAATACAGTCTGAAATGAAATAAATTGTCCATAACAAAAATGCCTTACCCTTTTTCTCATCATTAATCTCAATATAGAGAAAAGTACAGTATGAACTACAAGTCCAAAGTAGCTGACATATGAATCACAAATATATTTGCAAACTACTTTTAACAGTGAAAATTTTTTCATAAATACATGAAATTTAAGATGACTTATTTGAAAACAATTATCTTATGTTTTTCCTTTTTAGTGAGATGTAAAATCTGTATTCAATTTCTACTGTATAGATATTTTACTGAGCTTCAGTTAAAACAGATTATCAACTACTGCAACCAAGCAAGAATGACCTGAACTCAAATCTCCCCAAATTTTTCAGAGAATGACACAGTCAGAAGGACTGACTGTTTTTATCATAATGACAAGCAATGTTCCAAAACAGTCCCAAACATTAACAAAAAGCAATATTGTAAATGGAAAAAAAAAATAAGGAGAAACTAAATCACAGGCAAGGTATTGATATCTACACTTTTCCTAGCAGTTGAGCCAAAAAAGACTTCAAAGAATTTGGATCTTAGCAGAAAGAGGGAGTATCTCTCAGGAAGCCTACCAAAGATGCAAAATACACTTGATACCAGCAACAAATCACAGAGCCAAAAGTCATTTGGCCTCAGTGTCAGCTGCTTAGATTCATAAGTAAGTACTTTCTGTGGACAAATAAAAAAAAAATCCAAAGTATGCTGCCTGTTGCTTCTACACGCTGGATATAGGTCCTATAAATACGGGGATCCAGAAAGCTGTATCATCATTTATCTTTTGAAGTTAACTTACTATAGAACAAGTACATAGACTTTTTTAAACAAGTACATAGACTAAAAGGTTAAGTATTTTTTTTTAAAAAAAGAATAATAATAATAAAAAAAGAGATTGAGATTGAATAAGAGGGGCAGAAGTATCATGCCTGTAGGAACAAGACAGGGAATCAGCCACAATTTACACAATGAGCAAGTTTCACTGAAATTTTACCTGAAATTTGTAAGAGTAGGAAAAAAAAAAGTGTATGAGAAATTCCCATACCCTATTCTCTGCGTATGAGAAAGAAACAGCACTTCCTTCTGGTCCTAACAGTTCTGGGTCTATCTATAATCAAAAATGTCTGTAAGAAATGTGCCTAAGATAGTACTGGATATATAATTTTACTTATCCCAAAACAAGAATCACGTTGCCAAAAGTCAGTTTAGACAAAATGTCTTCACCTACAGCACAGGTTCACAGATTTTCTGTCATCTTGGTGTGATTTTTCACCTTCATCATTCTAGTTTCCTTCCCTCATATTTTTTTTTTTTCCATCACAGCTATTTGTAAATTCTGAAAAAAACCCTGAGATGTAGAAGAAAGGAACACTTAGTAATTACGCTCAGTTTCATCTGCATTTACCATTCAGTAGATCTGTCATCTCCACTTTACGGTAAAGAAGTGAAGCAGAGAAGAGCTACAGAGTGCATGTAGAAGTGAATCTGTAACCAAACTTTTCATCTCCTGACTCACACAGCAATGCTTTCTGGGCTATATAAATGAACTGTGCATCCAACATTACCATTTGGGCAGAAAACACTGGTTCAAACTCCAAGATTCTTCATTTTAACCTGAGCGACCAAAAACCTTTTTCTGTCCACCATCACCAAAAAAAATAGTAACCAAAGGTGACCACACGGTATACAAGGAAAGCTGAAGTTATGAACCCTGTTAGGTAAATTTATGTAAAGAAACCTTAAAAAAAAAAGGAGTTATCAGTAAATTAAAACAACTGAGGGAGACTTTCATATAGGAGAATGTGCATAAGATTTTCTTCCTTCCAAAACCTGTACTTGCAAAGCATTTTAAACAAAAATACTCATTCTAAAACAATGTCTGTGAAAATCCATGCAAGCTATTAGGAATCAGATAACTCTGATTCAGGGTAACAAACTAAAGTCTGGCCAGTCACTGACCTCTGAGTCATCTGAAGTAATGGCCATAAAGGCTTAAAACTGCATAAAGACTCTGGAGAGGAAAAAATTATCCCAAACAAAGCTAACAACAACAAAACCAACCAGGTAAAACAAAAACAAAACAAGAACAACAAAAACAACCAAGCAGCTCACCCCCAAATGTCCCATCAATCACATCAACCTAGAAATACTTGAAAAAAAATCATTAAATATCCTATTCTCCCCTTTCTCTTGAAGAAGGTTTTTGACTGATTTTCGGTTTTAACACAAAAGTCACTCAACTAGTCGGGTCAGCCAAGCCAGCAATCTGTAGAAGTTTAATTTTAAAGAAAACATACTCATTACCATAGCTCTTTATCTGCAGACATTTAGGTTTACCCTCCTATAAAGCCTTATTTTTTTGTACATTTAAGAATCAACCTCAAAGACTGAAAAGGATTAAATAAATTGAAGTAAGGCACAAAATGACATTACATAAGAGAGTAAAGGTGGTCTATTATTTAGTAGCAGAAGAAGGCCTCATTCATGTTGCCGACATCTTGGAGAAGTACAGTGTATATCTGAAACAAAACATCCATTCTGAGTATATACCAACCCTAGTGGATGCCATGATCTCCAGTACTCTAGAGAAAATTGCATTGTGCAAACAACATAATTTTTCTATTTTATACAACAAATAAAAGGCATAGGTGTTCAGTAAAACGCATGGTATATGTAAGGAAAGCCCAGACTTATAGAGTAACCTGCTTTTGTAATCAGCAAAACAAAAGGCAGCATGAGAGAAACCAACCCAACTTCTAACCATGTTTTAGCTAGCAGATTAGTAGACACAACCATAGGGAACATGTAACACCTCTTATACTGAATGAATGGAATGTGATTCTGCTGTGTCTTTGCTGTTCTCATATTATTAGGCTCCAGGGAAACCTCACTGTGGCCTTCCAGTACTTGAAAGGAGCGTATAAAAAGGAGGGGGAACACCTGTTTACATGTGTTGGTAGCAATAGGACAAGGGGGAATGGTTTTAAACCAAGACAGGAAGATTTAGGTTAGAAATTAGGAGAAAGTTTTTCATTCAGAGGATGGTGAGGCACTGGAACAGGTTGCCCAGAGAGGCTGTGGATGCCCCATCCCTGGAGGCATTCAAGGCCAGGTTGGATGTGGCTCTGGGCAGCCTGCTCTAATGGGTGGCAACCCTACCCAGAGCAGGGCGGTTGAAACCAGGTGATCTTTAAGGTCCTTTTCAATGCAGGCCATTCTATGATTCTATGATTCTATTAAGATTATGGTAATGCTGTCTACTTGAGAACAATGCACGAAAGCTAGAACATTGCGTCTTCCAAAGCTCCACGTTCCCCCAGACAAGAGGCCTCTACCATACACTAGAAGTCCTACTCTAAAGTTACAAGATACGTAAGTAAACTTCAGATTTCAGATGTAGTTCTAGTAACAGCAATATATTTAAAAAGTAAAATTAAAGATAAAAGACTGAAAAAGACTCAGTATCAAAAAATAATCAGTGACAAAATAAAACCTTGCATCATAGGATTTTTGGCAATTCTTTCATGTTACCCCTTCCTCCTCCACTCTTCCTTCCATATATTTAATCATCTGTTAGTAGAAATTTTTGTGGAATGGCTTGTCAAAAAGATATACTGAGGATGATCATGTTTTCACAGAAGCACTGTTAATAATGCATGAAGAAATGAAAAATATTTAGTTGCAATTTTCTAAGCTTTTTAGCAAAATATCTGCTAATCTCTTGCTTCATATACAGTACCTAGACAAAAATAAGATCTCTACCCCAAATTGCTTCTACCTTATCATGCCAATAACTAATTCCTAGTATCAGACAACTGTTTCTCTGACATATTCCACATATTTTACCTTTTCTTCCTTCTGAAAAGCAACAGTTTCTTTTTACCTTTAACAACTTCATTTACGACTGGAACAAACCCTGGGGTAAAACTCGTAAGACTCCTCTCATGTCTGCAGACTCCAGTACTCATAGTGGACTTGAACCACACCAGTATTTCCTGGAGGAACAACACAGCATGAAAGAAGTAACCCAGAGGTTTTCTGGAGTGCACTGACAACAACTTCCCTACACAAATTGTAAAGGAGCTGACAAGTGAGAGGCTTTCTACTAGATAGCATATTGAAAATCAAGGAAGAACTGATCAGGGATATCAAGGCTGGGGGCAACCTTAGCTGCAGTGACTGTACAATGATGGAGTTCAGCATCCTCAGAGGCAGGACAAAAGCAAGAAGTAGGATCAGTAGACGTCAGCAGAGCAGACTTTGACCTGCTGATAAATATGCTTGGAAGAATCCTGTAAATGGTTCTGGACAGAAAAGTCTACGAAAGCTGTTTGATTGTCAAAAATGTTCTCCTCCAAGCTCAAGAATGGTTTATCCCAAAAAGCAGGAATACAAGCTAAGGCGGCAGAAGACGTGAATGTATAAACAAGGAGCAACTGGCAAAACTCAAACATAAAGTATACAGGAGGTGGACGCAAGGACAAGAAACCTAAAAGGAATGAATTGAGAGACAGTGTCCAAGTATGTAGGGATAGGGTAAGAATGCTAAGTCCAGTTGGAGGTGAACATGCAAACGGATTTGAAGGGCATCAGGTGCATCAGCAGCACAAGATACAATCTTTGTATGTATAATCTTTGAAAAGATGTGCTGACCGGGACAGGGTTCTGAGGACTTGAGCAAATCAAATGCCACTCCTATCTTGAAGAACAGCTAGAAAGAGGACCCAGGGAACTAATGGTTAGTGACCCTCGTATTAATCGCTAAGAAAGTGACAAAAATAAACCTGGAAACCATTACCAAACATAAAGAACAAAAAAGTGATCAGAAGAATAAGAACGGACTCATGGAGGGGAAGTCATGTCTGACCAACCTGAGAGTCCTCTATGGACAGTAAGATGACCAGGTTTGTGGACAAGGGGACAGCAGTGTATGTTTTTACTTCAGGTAAAGCTTTTAACACCAATGAAATACAGACTACCATCTGTACAGTCTACTGTCTTTTGAGCGAGTCCAGAGAAGGGCAACGAAGCTGGTGAAGGGTCTGGAGTACAAGTCTTACGAGGAGCAGCTGAGGGAGCTGGGACTGTTTAGCCTGGAGAAGAGGAGGCTCAGGGGTGACCTTATCACACTCTACAGGTACCTTAAAGGAGGCAGTAGCAAGGTGGGGATTGGTCTATTCTCCCACGTGTCCGGTGATAGGATGAGGGGGAATGGGCTAAAGTTGCACATGGGAAGGCAATGTGCTCTAGCTGACCCTACTTTGAGCTGAGGGGTTAGATTAGATCATCTCCAGCTGTGCCTTCTGATCTCAACTATTCTGTGATTCTGTCATTTATGGGAAACCATAAATGTTATTGCTCAAATTATTTGCATTCGACAGATATTTACACATCACTAGTGCTATACAGAAATCAGCAATAGATGCTTATGGAGGACCTTAAGTTGTTAATGTAGGTGTTGCCAAATCTCTATATTGAGATTACTTCTTCAAATATTGTCATATGCATTGTGTTTTTTTCTCCCTTTTTGTGTGTGTATTGTTTTTTAGTCTGAAAGCATCATGTGAACAAAACACTATTTGATAGCATGATCTTAATGGAATAGCCACAAAAAAAACTTTCTTAAAAATCTCATTATTTGCACACACACAAAGATGTATCTTGAATTTAATTAAAGCATGAAATTCTGAACACAGTAGACTTGTTTATTCATTCATATTAATAACTTAAGTGTACTAGTAGTGGAAAGAATCTCTCTACGAAAAAGTTTTGGCAAATGTTAAGAACCAAAAGCTTATAGGACAAATCAACTAATAGAGATACATATGTGGAAAAATTGTAAAATAAAATTTGTATTTCTATATCATCTAAGCCTTATAAATTATGCATCAGTTTTTACCTTGGACAACTGGTGAAACATTGAAGAAACTGCATCACAGGGCAGTTCGTTCAGAAAATCCCTATCATATTGAGCCAAATGGCTCATTCCTTTCAGAAAATACAGATTTATTTCTGCAGTGTTTTTTTCTGCTATGATAACTGTTTTTAAAATTATGTTGCCCTTTCTGAAGACCAACAAAAGTAGAAATGAGTATATCACACTTTGAAGTGACCAAACATTCTAATTTGTGCTCCTGCTGTTGCAAAACACAAGTGAGATAAACTTCAGAGACAGTAAGCAATTATTTCCTGTGCATCTTACATACCTGTCAGCAGGATCTTTTACTACCTTAGCTAGGCACTGGCTCAGGACTGGTTCAGAGTATTGGTTTGTGACTGCCTCCTATTCTCTTCAGCTGTCTTTTTCCCACTCCTTCCCTGAACCAGCACTAATGGTAATGTAGTCAGATCAGAAAATTAATAAAGATTAAAATTAATATAGCAAAAGACGACTGCATGGATGCGCAAGCAGCAGCCTGCATAAAAGTGGCAATAACACATGGCTAGGGAAAGGGCAAGTCTACCTTCTTCAGTTTCTGAAGTGATTCTGCAAATCAATCATCCTTACTTACTACGCTTCAGTTTATATTGGGAAAATTGTTCATATTACGCTCCTCACATTTTCAGCTACTAAAGCAAATTCTAGCCGCTCAGTAGTAGCCACAGCATTTTTTCTTAAATCACTTGCCCCCCTAAATAATTTTGGAGTTGTCAAATGAATTCTTAAAATTGTATAATGAAAGCAGGGTACACAACCTTTCCTAAAATACAGTCACTATAAAATAAAAGTGCAAAGACCCCAAAACCTCTGGCTCACTTTAATATTTCAATGTCTTATGAAAAACAACAACAACAAAAAACCAACCCTACATACGTTTGTTTTTACTGAAAAACATTTATCATTCTAAAATATTTTCCATACTTCCCATTGGCAACAATTGTGAAAGCTGAGCTGTATCTCTACGAAAGTAACGAATTTACACTTCACTATTTTGCATTTAACTGTTCAGCACTAATGCCTTCCAGAGGACAGCTTAATCTTATTGATTAAGGTTTATATCATTAATAGATTTTTATTCTCATTTAGGGAATTTTGCATTTTTCATGCAATGCACAGAGCAAAATATCTCCCTTTTAGTTCCTGCACAATTCTGAACTCTGGCATGTCCCAAGCCTCCACCAAGCCTCCCAAGCCAACAGCTTCACCTTGACTCTCACCAAGTTAAATGAACGTAATTAGTTCAGTTTAAGATCAGGATTCTTTGTACAACCAAAAGGCAAGACTGAGCTTTTCTTTGGAAAGCAAGTCTAATTTGCTCTTTTCCTATAGTGCTGACACAGGCTTTAAAGCAAGAAAACCCAAACGATCCT
The DNA here is from genome assembly GCF_011077185.1 of Oxyura jamaicensis. Classification (NCBI taxonomy): domain Eukaryota; kingdom Metazoa; phylum Chordata; class Aves; order Anseriformes; family Anatidae; genus Oxyura; species Oxyura jamaicensis. The sequence goes on from NC_048894.1 coordinate 37,796,725, forward strand.
ATGCTCAGCACAGCCCAGGAATGTTAAAAAACACTTATTTAAATTTACCTGAGTCTGAATGACTCAGGACAGTAAAAGGGAAGAGATCTTTCAAAAAAACAGCTGTAGCATGTAAAAGAAATTAACATGAGCAACTGCAAGGAAAATATCAGCAACAGGCTTTGAAGAAATCTGGCTTGGGTCAGTGAATAGAAAACAGAGGCAGATGCTAGGCTGCCTAGCCCAGGTCACTGCAGGGAGAACAACAGCTGCCTATGCAAGTCTTGCCTGGGACACAGAGATGGTGAAGGACTCGACCATGACAATTTTTGTAGTACGTGCTTGATGATTTTAGTATGGGAGAAAAGTTGAAAACCAGATTTTTTTATTTTTATTTTTTTTTGTGGGTGAAGCTATGGCAAATCGAGTTATTTATTTAGTTTCACTACTTGTTTTTATTCTCTTGTATGTGTAGTTGTACAACCAAGAAAAAGAGCATGGATGTTGACTAACTACACAGATTTAAATAGGAAGTAGAGGTAAGAACTTCTGAAGTGCTCTACCAAGTTATTAATATTTTAACAGGCCTTAAAAGCTATTTTATAATAGTGCAGATACTTTATAATAGTGCAGATACTGTTGGGACTGGAGGGTCTACATTCACTCAGTATTAACTGCAGTATATTTTAAGATATTTTGTTTTCACATTCACATTGGGGTCAGAGGAGAAAGTCTTCTCTGATCATCCCTATATCCACAATGACTTTTAGCTAAGAGTTAAAAGACTCCCTTTATAATCCACCAAGCAATATTAGAATTGACTTACAGAGTTGTTCATCCATCCAAGGCTATTACTACAACCTCTACCATAATAATCTCTGGATTATGTTACAGAAAACTGAACTCGCATCACAAATCCTGGTAAGCAGAAGGGAGTTTTTAAAGTGAATTTTTCCGTGATTGCCCAGCTCCCCATTTCATGACTCATGCATTCCTTCCAATCATATTATTCATCACTTCTTTTCATGGAGGCGAGAAATTATAAATGATTACTATCTTGATTTGTCTGAGCACAGAAAAAAGTATCTTTAGAATGCATGGACAACTCTACTCAATAGATTAGCTACTTATTCAAAATACGTTTCACTGAAAATGCACAATATTCTTTCAGATGTGCCTTTAGATTTACTAATTGTTTTAAGAATGTATTGCATGCACATGGACGTGCTATAAGTGTCTCTCTAAGAGTCTTAAAAGTAGTACTGTACATTCTAGGTGCTTTTAGACAAACAAAATACGTTCTTTCAAGTTGTTACCAAAATAGACCTCAATCCCAAACTGCTTTCACTTTCACTCCCAGATAGCACAGGTAAGAATAAGTAGGCATAGCAAAGCAAATAGAAAATTGTTTAAAGATAACTACTTTATAAATTGGGAAGTAAGATGTTTCAACCCATAAGGTGCTTTATGTTTTCAATCCATTAAAAAGAGATAGCTTAGACATACCATGGTGAGGAGTTGCATAGCACAAAAACAAATCCAGTACTGCACAGAAACAGAAAAAAGTAAATTTATCTAGTTAAATAATAGCAAAAAAAATCACTTGGTGCCTGCATATTAGGAGAAACTTCAAGGAAAAGCTTATACATCAAGTTTCTAGATTACCCATACACAACAGGTTCAGTCTACTAATAGATACTGTAGTTCCAAAAGAATTACTCGTTTACCTGAATCCACAAATCATGTGAAATCCATGTTAAAGCTTTTCAAAGTTAAGTTTTTCAGTATTAAAGAGCCCATGATTTGTTATTCAAATGTTAGAATTGACAAGAATATGACAAAATGGGATGATCTCAGATGCTTAGGGTTTTTGAAAGCTCTGGTCAACTGAAATATGGCAGTTACAAAAAAAAAGAAAAACTAAAGAGCAGCAAGAAAAAAAACAAGACTAGCAAAGTTTTTTTGTGTTTGATATTTCTGCTCTTTTCACAACCACTTAATGGGATGTTTTTAATGTGTGTTGATACTTACAACAGAGCAAGGAATATTAAATCCAAGTACAACAGTATGTCAAACGCAAGAGCCTAAGATAAAGAAAATAGTCTAAAATTGGTGTTCAATAAATATAAATGCTGTAATACACTATATTCATCAACTTCAGGGCTGCTATCAGCTTGTCGTAAATTATGCTCAAATGTTTACAAGATCAGAATTTCAGCTGAAAATGAGAACATGTTTCAGTAGACACAAGTCACTGCACAAGCACAGCCTTCTTCACTGAGCTTCTTACATCTTCACTGTACTGCTGACAAGATTTTAGAGGCTCTTTCTGGTACACATCTTTACCTACATATGGCAGGACAGAGTATGCTAGAGGCGTTCCACGTGTGTGCTAACTTTATGCAAATAAGGAAAAGTTACATCAGCAAAACTTATTTTTTGGTTCTTTCAGCGCTAGGGACAGAATGAAGACAGAGATGCTTAAACAGGACTAAGCTATTCTGACTACTGCTTTGCAAGGAAGTTGCATCTGAGGTAGAAGTGTGTTGCTAGCAAATAAGCTAGCAAAGTGCTCCTGATACAGACTTTACTTAATTCATTAAGGCATAGTTCAGTGAGAAGAACTCATCAAAAACCTTCTGGCTTTGATGTGGATGAACTCAGCGATCTCTAATTCTGAACTTGCCAGTCGTCATCTTTTGGATACTACTAATTTCCTGCAGTTAACGTGCATTCAAAAAAACCGCAGAAGGTTGCCTAAAGTTTATTCAATTTTTACTAGCATTACTGAAATATAAACAGTTACTGTAAGTCTTATGAGGATTTTTTTCACTGCCTGCAGAATAAGAGGCATTTCCTCTACAGAAAACCCATTAGATACGATCACCTAATGCCAGTTGGCCTTATGAAAATCATAGAGAAAAAATGAGATAAGCATAAGGGGAGATAACAAAATCCCAAAATATGATAATACAACTTATATTATGAAACAGGAAAAACAGAAAAAATAGAGAACCCATGTTTTGCATAAAAAGATAAAGGAATGAAAAAGTGTAAATAGAAAAGATGCATGTACGTAACTAGTAATAAAGCTACTTTCTATTGAAAAGCTTTCACAGAACAGGCTGCTGGGGTTCAACAGTCAAGCTAAATTTCACAATTTACTATGTAAGTGTTTAACCATACAGCCATACTATCTCTAATTTTCTTTCAGATTAAAGAAGAGACAAAAAACAAAAACAAAAAAACATCTACCATACAATGAAAGACATTTGTATGAATGTAGAAATATGTAAAGACCAGGGTATTTTAATATTATAATCAGATGATTCATTTCTGCTATTGCTCACAGATGTCCAACACAAAAGAGCCTGTGCTTCTCAATAAAATGCTACTGCTACCAATATTACGTCCTTAAGTTCTTAGCATCATGCTATCGCTTCAAATGGCTACACTATTTCCTCTCAAATCCACATCCTTCTAGAGCTCTCATCTCCCTATGAGCTCCTTAGTTCAAGTTGAGAACAACTGCTCGCTCCTTTGTGACCATGTCATAGAGTGCTGTACTGAACCTACTGAGGCAATTTCTTCCTGCTTATATCTTTATCCTCCCACAGACATCTCTTTCTGAACAGTACACAAAAGACTTTTCTAAGGAACATACGAAATTTCTACCCTTTTTTTTAAGCCGAGGTCTTACTATGATCCACATTTTACTTGAACTTTTATTTTACATAATTAGTGTTCTCTCTTTTTAAAACAACGTACCTTCATACTGTCATAATGTCAACTCTGATCAGTCCTACATCCTTAACTGCAGACTTTCACAACGCACTGCAAAGCAGTTCTCCCACAAATTGAAACAGAATGTGAATATTCATTCTACAAAGCTACTGTATGTTTGGTTACAAATACTAGAGTATTTCTCCAGTATTTCCTTCAAAGGAAAGGACTATTTTTTACTACTTGTGAGAGCTGGAGAGTGCTGATCCCTATTCTGTGAAGCATGCTATCGTCATTAGGATGACAAAATCAAGTCTTATTGTGGCAAGAAGAAACATCATTTAGTGTCAACAACACACTGCTATTGATTTGAACTCCTCCTTGCCTCACGGGTGAAATAACAAGCTCCTACACACAGACTCTCTAAGCATATCAATAGAGGAGAGAAGCAAGAAAAATACTAAAAATGGATATATTAAAGATACAACAGGAAATATATGACTCATGAGATGTAAATTCTTTTATCTGTATGGAATAAATTGAAGAAGAGCTTAATATGGCTTCTGCGATTTCTATGGAGTTAGATTAGAACAGAAATACACCTATCAATAACACACCAGATTTAGGCTTCCCAACCAGCATCTCCTAGATGTTCAGCAACCTCAGTGAAACAGGCCAGCTTCATTTTCATGATCTACGACACGACTATTCACATTTTTTTAATGATTTTTTTTTTAGCACCCCAGTTGGCCATTTCAGTGTAAGACAAGGAACTGATTGAGCACAGAGCCGAAATTATCCTTTTGCATTACTTGCAGGATCTCTTTAAAACAGAGCTAAGAAACTGTCTGTCAACATGGATAGGTTCACTCTTTTTTCTATTTCTGAACAGATTTTTCCCTGAAAATTGCAAAAACATTTTTCTTCTTAAAAAGATATTAAAAAAATAAAATAGACCTGCAACACCAAAATAAATATCACTTTGAACATTAATAGTTATTTTTTGAAAACTCAGTGATGCCTTTAAGCAAATTTGCAAAACAGAAAATGTAGCAGGCTGAAATTCTACTTATAGCTCCTAACTGCACCAAAAATTTAAGCTAATTTCAAACACATACACAGCACCATAGTCAGCATGCTAGAATCCCACAGTCCAGCTCTTAAAACATAAAGTAATATAAAGGTCATAAAAATAATTTTAAGATAACCTCTTTTTAAAAATACTGTGGAGGAAAAAAAAAAAAAAAAAAAAAAAAAAAGCTATTTTCATACCATATCCAGAAAACAGGTGAGGTGTTAAAGAAACCTCTTGTTTAATGTGACCTTTGGCTGTACTTTCACTTGTCATCATTATAAAGTAGCTACTTTCAGTGCCAAAACAGAAGCTGCGTTATATTACCCTCTAACAGTAGTAACACGTATTTCAGGAAGTGTTTCATACTCTGAGAAACCGGTGGCAGAACACATTGACAGCACTTACCGTTGTAATTACTTATAATGGGGCTTATTGAACAATAAGACCTCATTTACACGGCGAAATAAGAATGACTGCACAAAATTTCATATAGCATGTCACAAACTAGTAGTATACATTCAGGAACTCCCCTGGAGTTCTCGGCTTCAGTCAAAACATTCAAATAAAGAGAAATGCAAATTTCACATTGGAACTCTGCCCCAAATAATGACAATATTCAGGGCTTTGTTACTGCATACAAACCAAAAACACTGCATCATTAAGATCTCTAATACACTTGACTTTTCTTAACATATGTAATTACAAAAATATTTCTGGAAAGCAAATGAATTTGAAATTCAAGTAAGATTAATAGAACAAATATGACAAATTTACGTTTTATACAACTGTAGCAAGCTGCAGAGTAAAAATCACTAGCTTTCATTATCTAAAGCTGTTCATCTAACACTGTAGAGAGAAAAACCATTGATACATACTGTACACACATTTTTAACCATGTACATAAATCAAAGGAAACAGCTTCCTTTAAGGCAAGCATATGAAGATACTAGAGCAAGATACAAATTAAATATTCATACATTCAATATTTCAAAATAAGGAATTTGGATATACACATGCATAATTTAAGTTCTATAGTGAAACCTGTCTACAGAGGCCATTTCTACTGTATTTCAACAGCATTGAAACTTGAAATGTACAATGCAGCCTTTCCAAGCTGTGTTAAAACTTTAAAGTATATAGTAATTCATTTCAAGTACCAAACACAGAATAAAGGCCATGTTGTGCACACAGCTCCTTTTCACAGGAACTACTGCTTTGCCCGCTTCATTACAGCTCTTCCAGCACTATGAAACAGGGCTGCCAGTCACTGCACTTTCCTACAAGGTGGCTTCAGGCTGCTCAAAGAGGTAGTCAGTGGGAACTGAAGTTGAACGGGTAACTTCAGGCTCACAGTTCCTGAAAAAACACATCATTACCATTTACTCCGAGTCCAGTTCTGATCTGAGGTACCTGTTTTAAACTCCATAGAGCCAGTGCTCATATATGCAGGCTGAAATTGCCCCTTATTCTGTTTTTATACATTTACTCAAGCCTCTTCAGAGAAAATGGTGACATTTCAGGCCTTTTTAACTGCCAAAAGAAAGCAAGGCAAAATCAGGCGTCACAACAGAACATGTGCACAAGGAATGATTCTTTGTGAGCACAGAATCTGACAGCAGTTTACATACAACAGCACAGAGATCCTAAATTTTAGGAGCTTACAAATTCCTATGCATACAAAAAGCACCATGGGCCAAAAAAAAAAAAAAAGCCTACTCCTCCTCACCTGCCCCCTCGACACGTATCTTCTTCTGCGTGTCTAAAGATACCGTCATCGCTCCCCATATATTTAAACCTTGCCATGAGAAGAAAATCTCTTAATATATTAATGTGATTATATTATTTTCTTATTAGAAGATAAATGTTTTAGTTCAAACATCAAGAGGCTCATTTAAAAAGCATCCATTCTATCTGGGCAAAAATATCTCAAGTTAACTTTGAGAATAATTAAAGAGTACTTAATAATGGGAAAACAGAACAACTCTGTTTCTACACATTTTATGGTAAACATTTATCTTTGCTCCTTAAAGGTCACTCATTTGATCTTGACACATCTATGAAATAATACAAGCAAAAGCTAAGTAAGTAGAAAAGTGATATTAAGCAATACAAAGCTAAACAAAATTAGTATCTACATGGTAAATTGCTTCATTGAAAACCATATATGGATTCTGCAAAGAATATACTTTTGCCTTAGAGCTAGTACTTTAATTTTCAAGAACCAAGAAAAAAAAAATCAAAACTAGTCAGTAACAATGCAGCGTCGAAAAGCAATAAACTCAAAATTAAGTTATAAATAATTTAAAACATGTCATGAAGATGTATTAATAATTCATCAGATAAATAATTTACTAAATAATCAAATAAATAAATAATGAAATACATAAATAAATCAGCAAATAAATAATTCTGCAAAATAACCTAAACAATAAGTCACTAAAACAAATGACAAACCTACAAAACTACAATGATTTTCTAAATTCTGATAGTTTTAAATAAACAAATGTATATAAACTAGATCAATCTTTGGTGGATAGAGAAATAGTTTTCACTGCTATTGGTAAATTCCTGATTACACTGCACAAGGATACAATTTTAGATTTTACAAGAGTGCAGCTTTTTCCTTGTGAATTATTAACATGATAGCTAGAATACATCCTGCTCTGTATTTTACGTGTAGTCCCTTTATGTAGCTCATTTCCCCCCCACATCCCCCAAAAACTGAAAACCTCTTTACAACATTCTTAATTCAAGTTGCTTTTTTTTCCTGGGTGCAGTACTTACAATACTGCAATAGCCTTCTTGGTGGTTCTCTTACTATCTTCTGCAAACCTTCAGAAGTTTTGCTGCAGGGGGAAAACAAGTAGAATAACCTTAATTATTACAGATGGTATCTCATTCATTAGTGGATGACAACATTTTATTTGAAAGCACAAGAAAAGCTGTTTTATAATTCTACAAAGCAACTTAATGTGAAACAACGATTACAGTTTGCAGACTACCAAAAGTTTTTAGAAGTCTTTGGTGGAACGAGTTCAAGCAGACTGAGGCCTGTTTCTTGTATTTAAGCTGACACACAATCTGTGCAAACTGGCACTAATTCAGATGTAAAGACAAACCATGAGAAGGACAAAATACTTGGCTGACATCTGATGTTATCCTTGATTTTGGAAGTTCATAGTCCTTGAAAGAATACAGCGAGCCCGTTTACTCTCCACTACCTAGGTACCTTCACAATTTAATTAGAGCCCTATACTCCAAAGCCAATGCCGACACCACGAAGGTCAAAATCCACCCATCTCCCGAACCAGGTTTAATTCTCCACTTATGGTAATGAACACTAGTGACAGTCACTACGGTTAAATACATATATATACTATATATATATACACACATATATATACTGCACATATATACATATACATATATATGTACAGTTATATACATATATACAGTCAAAGTGGTATTCTGTAAATACAACAGGTAAAGAAATGTGCCAGAAATGGAATCACATTATCAATTTTTATCCTTTCTCTTGAAAAGGTTTATTTGCTTCCTCCCATACCACACATTACAGGGAAGCGACACAGTTTTGTAAGTCATGCCACTGACCTGGATTCTTAATCTCTGTACTGGCCAGTAAAACTGAATGAATATGTCAAATCTGAGGTTAATGAACAACTATATATAGTATACACACATTGTTTCTTGCTAGTTGGTTCAAAGGAAATCAGTCAGCAGTGCTGTTTCTGCTGGTAAAATCTCTAATGGTTGATGCTGATGCTGTATTTCAGCATTTAAAAGCAAAAAGGATAATTTACTCTTAAAACTACCTGGGCACATTATATTTAACAAGTCTCAAATTCTCTTTAGGGATTATAATAAGGAAACACTTTGCTTAATCATAAATTTTATATTTATCTTGGCTAAACACCCTCCTTTGGATAGACTGCCATGTTTTGTCAAGAAAAATCAACACAGTGGAAATGAAGTACTTGTTCTGTTGTGTGGTCATTCAAAAGAGTATGTAGAAGTAATGTAAATGTGCACCAGTGCTGCTGATAATTTCACGCTCTCATACACTCATTTCAATTTGCTTTAAAAAAGACTATTCCTCCTGGCTAAATATAGTCATCATGAAAAAGCATACCTCCCCTTTGAGCTAATAACATTGCAAACCCCAAAACACAAGAGTACAAAAAAACTTCTGTATTTTAAGCAATCTCAGACACATTTTTCTCACAATATATATATATATATTTCTCTCACATATATATATATATATATTTTTTTCTCACAATATATATATATATATATTTCCTGAAGTGGGACAAACGAGAGTGTATTCTCTTTTACTCCCCAGATTTCCAGATTCCTGTTCAAGTATGACAATTCATTCCCACCCCATGCCTGCAAATCCCATCCAGTCCCAGCACACATCCAAGATGTCCTAAATCCCCGTCTTTTTAAGTAATAGATTGTTGAAAAAATAGTATATTCCTCCACACATTAAAAGATTTTCAGGATTACTGGGGCACACAATGGCTCAGCAGCGATCCTGAGATTACTCCAGGCTGAAATTTCCTGCAGGAAGTACCACGAAGGCATAGATCAGCTTCATTCAGAAGGCAAATTGGCAGCCTTTGGTAGCAAACTGATTTCTCACTAATGAGTTACAGTAAAGCTAAAACTGTAATTAGAGTCACTGATGTCTTAAAAACACATTTTTTTTTCCTTTAAAGATTTGCCTAGTTTTCAATTCATGCTTAATTTGGGCTTCTAATGTATGGTTCCTGACCTGACCTCCTCGCGTAACAACTTTTTGTCTGAGTTAAAGGGTCATCATCTTCTGCTGAAATAGACAGGTAAATCACTTAAAGATAGGACACCTCAGATAGAAGGTAAAACAACCCATGACCTGAGATACAGCCACCTTCCTCTCTATTGCAATCTAATGCAAATTCCATTTCCCACAAGAGGTAAGGACAGAAACTGCATGTGATTCCTTGCCCCTGTTCTGCCTCCTGGTCCTTTTCTCCCCAACCTCCAAACATAACAGAGGTGCCTTTTCTCAGCACAGAAAACAGTGGCCAATGGAAGACTAAAGCAAAATTCAGGTGTATTTTACAGACCAAGGATGTAAACCAGAAATAGAATAAATTTGTGAGGTCTGTACTCTGCCGAGGGGGAGATATCAACTGCTACAAAAAGGAGACCACGTTGCTGGCACCGAAGCTGATCTGGGTAATAACAGAAGGAACTGGTTTGTATCGTGCACCCAAGGAAAAAAAAAATCAAATATTTACAACAGCAAAATTGTAAAAGAGCTCACTTTATTTACAATAATATAATAAAGTAAAAAGCACTCAGCAATAAAATCTTCTGCTATCCTCCAACTTTCAACACTGCCATTAAGTTTCCTAGTTTGCATGTATAAATCACATGAACTGAGATCAGATATTGCTAGTTCTTCTTCCCTTCGGGAAGTCACGAAATACATACTAATGAAACAAAATTATAGTAAGAGGTTACTGAGAAAATTTAAAATTTAGGACATGAGATTTATTTATTTATTTTTCCTTCATGTTCAGGAGTAGACACATGGGAACAGAGAAAAACTACACAGATGCACTTAAAATTACGGGTATGGTGAGGTACTGACCATTATATCCTGACTCATACTTGAAGGATTCTTTGAATAGTTACAAGTTATATAAAATATTTTGCATTATTCATGAAAAAAATTTACTCTAATGGATTATTAAATTCAGGACATAAATAACACGTAAATCTTTTCCATGCCAGAAGCCTCATTCCTCTGCCACACTCCCTTGCTTCTAGTTATTACAATTGATCAATTAAATACAAAATTATCTGTTTGGACAACTTTACACAAGAAGATACTTTTCTGACTCAGTACAGTACATTATGGAAAGATTTTACTCTATCTCTATTATCTTACTGATTTTTCTCTTAACATAAAAAGTAAAGAAGTGCTCGCGATACACATTAAGTCTAAAAACTGTAAAGGTTACGCAGTCTTACAATCAGTTATGGGATAGCTTTGGGTATGTTCCTAGTAAGAACTTTGAATATTTTTTGAAAAACTTTTTAAATCAGCTTCTTCCAACTCTTAGTAAAATAACACTTTTAACATATTAAAACATATAGTACAATGTTTAAGCCCAAACTAGTGAACCAACTGCTATGAACACAATACATAGCTCATTTGGCTGTCACAATCCACATTTCCTACCTGATTTTTAGATTAAAAAAAAAAAAAAAAAAAAAAGGCAGATTACTAGGAAAGGTTTATCTCAAATTCCCACATGTACAGCATGCCACATTAAATATATGCAAATCAACCATTTTCTCCTCTAGTTTTTTTGAGCTGACAACTCGTATGACCCGAAGCCATGGTTAACGATTACAATTATTTGACTTTCATATTTATACAATCAGTCATCAGATATGCATGTTAATTGATTTTAACAGATAGTTTTGTATTCTAATGATCAACAGTAAGCATACATTTTACCAACCTCTTGATTTATAAGAAAATAAAACTTATATCAGTTTTCACAGTTAACCCTTCCTTGGATTGATTTGCAGCATTTATCACAGACTTCTTCGCAATATATTAACATGGAACTATTGAAAACTATGGGATCTTTCTTTTGATAGCAAATGCTGATTTTTCACCTAAAGACACTGTTCTGTTGTGTTGAAAAATGCAATTGCTACACTATTTAAACAGTACATTCTGTATTAATTAAAAATGATGAAACAATTACAGCTGATATAAATGGACTGGACAAAGACTTAATTTACAGTTATTTCCCATACACGTTTTGAAAAGATGGAAGAACCTTAAAGTAGCGAAGAAATTTAATCATGCACTTCTTGATTCTAGTAAGCCCAGAAATGCCATGTATATGACTGTACAACCTTAAATTTGAGATCCTTATTTCTCAAGTAATTTGCTTTCTGCAGTAAGGTTTTAAGGCCAAAGCATTCTTCTGTTGCCATCTCAAAGTGTATTAGTGAATTGGTTATTTATTTTTTTTTTTTACACAGCTGAAAATGATTTTTTCCAGTTGAATTTTAACTTCAGATGCCATATTTATTCAAGCATCAAATACAGAACTACAAATTGCACAAATCTGCACACGAAGGACTATTGCGTAAGTTTATGCAGTGTGCAATCGTTATCTTACACAATTAATGGGGGCTGTGCTTTCAAGATATTCACATAAAACAGAGTGGATATTACAACTTACTCTCAAAAGGATCTGATCATGTCTTATTCCACAATTTAGGCCTTAACTGCTGTTGGACTAAAGGCTACAGCCCCAGTTCTGGTCAAGGAAGGGCTGCTACATCCCTTTCTTAGTATATTTTAATTCTGATACAGATATTTTAATTTCTGCAACATGCAGAACCTTTCTCTTATATAAATAACTGAACAAGGAGTGGAGTCTATTCATCTTCCATCTAAATGAGCATCGTATACTTCAAGTTCTGCTACCAATCTCTTTTTGGCTCTCCGCTCTAATCAATTTCAAGTGAAATTTATCTATTCTGAGATACATTCTCCAGAACAAAAAGCAGCATGGAGGTATTATAGCATTCACTTCAGATACATAATGCTGATTCAAGTTCCTGCTATGGTCTCACAAACAGAAGAAACTTAAAGCTGTGTTCCTGAGCTCATGAACAAGCATGTTAACCACCAAAATACTATATAATGAACCTTTCTGATTTTTAAAAGGTCTTAATTACAGACTGAAAATAATGAGATAGGTATCAAATATATGATAGGATTCTGTTGCTTTCTTAATAGCTATTTTCCTTAATCTCATGTCTGGTGTCGTGGCAAACGCTGATAATGCAAATAAATTATAATCAGTCTTTCACTTACTGGGAAGCAGCTTCTTGGTGTTCAAAGGACCTGGATTTCATGCTGAACATAATGAAAACATTCAGGGGTCTGCAGAAAGCCGAAATCCATCCCGCCCTAAACACTCTCCCAGTTATACCACTATAGATATCAAAGCAGAAAGCCCATGGATTCTTTTGTACAACACAGTACTAGAAGACATCCTCCACCTTGAAGACTGGCTATAATGTTTACACTTGTAAACAAGGCAGACCTTATGATAAACAGAAAGGTGAAGCAAAGATCTTAAAGTTATATGTGAAACTTCAATATAAATGACCAGAATAAAACAGCGGGAAATATAAGCTATGACAAATACACTGAAATTAAAATCTCTGTTAGATATATATACGTCTTGCGTAAAGATCTAATAAACTGAGAAATAGATGTAATTCCTAGTTTCCAAAAATGATTAGTGTCCGCTGCTTTTCTTTAAACTGACAGTGTTAAAAATTACAAATGTAGTCGTATCAGCTACAGAGGAAAACAAAGAAAATTTAACAAGTATGGGTTTCCTGAGCCAAAGCAGTCCTAGTCTGACTCACACATGCAGCATATTCAAGTTATAATTAATATCAATATTTTCTTAAGATGCCAGAACTTGGATTAAGGGGGAAAGATAAGAAAATAGTAAAATCCTGTTGTTTACAACTTATTGTTTGGAAAAAAAAATGTTAATTGCTCATTATAAAAAGGCTCAATGATTAGAAGCAACACTGCCTAACTATTCCGTGTATTTAATAAAAAACAGGAGGAAACAAAGTATAAAGCAAACCTGGTGACTGCTTCTGATGACAACTTTTACATAAAGAACTGAGATTACAATAAATTCCAGGGTTAGGGGTTAAATTAAGGCCGTGGGTAGAAAGAAGACCAATTAAATGCATTCTGAGAAATGAGGGAAGATGAGAAAATAGCGTACCTAGAAAACGTTCAAATGGAAGACAGATAGAGGTCATTATGAGTTCAGTGATAGCATGCCACCATCCAGATCGCTGCAGTCAGTTTGCATCACTGAAACTCTTAAGGGGATCAAGAAAGGGACAACTTGGGGGAAAAAATCCAGAAGCTCTACACAAGTGACATCCAACTACAATTGTATAATCTTAGTCAAAGAACTGGAATAGAGATCAATGACGTATAGCAAACCATTTACTATACTGGCCCTGTTGCACAGTAGGATGTTTCTATGTACTATTTTTAACATGCACTATTTTACAAGTAGAAAATAAGGATGTAAACGGATAGGAAGTTTAACAAAACCAGGTGGGTAAATTTAGTGCAACTAGAAAAACATTACTCATTTTAGTATAAAACTATATTAGGCCAAGGGATATCAAGTCCTTGGAAACTTCGTATGTCAAATCATCACTTTCCATTTTCCTCTTGTTTCAGAAGAAACTGCAAGAAACTGAGGTTGGGAATTAGCATGCTGGTTGAACACATTTTGTAACCGTTATTATTTATGATTTCAGCTCTTAGCAAAACATTTATCAGACACTACTGTTTAGAGAAAAATACAATGATATTTTATAGAAATGGACTAAAAGTTATGGAATTCGAGCAAAATATCAAGGCTCTTAAAAGCAAGGTGTAGAAGAAAGAGGCAAAAACTAAAGATCAACATGAACTCAACCTAGTCTATGACTGAGTACCAAGAAGCTGTTGGCAACAGGAAAGAAGTCTCATCTGAATCATATAACCATAAATGTCTTGGGTTGGAAAGGACCTTAAAGATCATCTAGTTCCAGCCCCTTGCCACGTGCAGGGATGCCATCCACTAGATCAGGTTGCTCAGGGCCTCACGGAACCTGGCCTTGAGCACTTCCAGGGATGGGGCATCCACAGCTTCTCCGGGCAACTGTTCCAGTGCCTCACCACCCTCTGAGTGAAGAATTTCCTCCTAACCTCTCATCTAAATCCCCCCTTTTAGTTTTAAACTATTCCCCCTTGTCCTGTCATCATATGACTGAGCAAAAACCTGCTCTCCATCTTTTTTATAAGCCCCCTTTAAGTATTGAAAAGCTGCAATGAAGTCACCCTGGAGCCTTCTCTTCTTTGGGCTGAGCATTCCCAGCTCTCTCAGCCTGTGTTCATAGGAGAAATATCAATGAATGTCAGTTGTCTCACAAATTTGACATAACTCCACCAGAACACTACATTCGGTGCCCCTACATCTCATTACTAATTTTGAGGTTTTAGCTATCTCTGTCCAAAGGTGCTCCAATTTGCTTAGAAATCAGCAAGGATCAAGACTTTCAATTGTCACCGATGTAGAAAACTCCATTCCAAAAACCTGCAAAAATTTCATACCTCGTATAACCCCAACAAAGAAGAAATATATATTTATAAGATGGATCAGTACCATATGGCCATGCAAACCCTGGTGAGGGTGCAAGGAATGGAAAGGAAATACTAAAAAGGAGAACAGAAGGAGGAGGGAAGAACCATTGTTCGTGGTGATGACAATATAATCTAATATAATAATCTAAGCGCACACAGGCATGAACTTAAACCAGCCAAAACCCGTATTTATAGACTCTCAAAATTGCCAGTCTATGAAATGGAAACCCTTACACAACCTCCATAATGTCTTATATCTACCAACACCAGTGACACTACGCCTCACTGCATTTTTACAATAATGGCTAAATTTCACTGCACTTACTAACGTTAATAAAAAACAGATTAATAAGAATAGCAGTAGTTTGCTTGCATAAAACTGACCCGCTACACCTTGATGCTCCCTGCCTACAGCAAAATGAGACATAAATACTGTGTGAGCAGCCAAAAGTCTCTTCCGACATGCACAGACTACTTAAGAGACAGCCATTGTCACTGGAAGAACTATTACTTGTGGCATGCAACTGGACAAAAAGAAACGTCAATGCTAATAAACAGAAAAAAGAAAAAGGGTGTGCAGCTTCTCATATAACAACTAAACATTTCACACAGAGTCAAGTTGGTGAATGCAAACCACAGCAGAATAGTGCTGCAATTTCAACCCTGTTAGTGGATAGATTCATTTAGGGATGAGGATATAAGCATCACCAACGCAGAACAAAATTGCCGGGTTTTATTTTAAACATGCTTAAACTCGTTCTTTAATATTTAAGTTTAAATGTTGATTTTATTCTGTGCATTTTACATTGCTCACCACCTGAAGCTGGAGATCCAAACGTCAAGAATAGCACATTTGCAATGCTGAGTTGTATGAACATCATCCTAACTATAGCAGTTCCATTTCAACAAATTTCTCTGGGTTTTTGCATATCGCTGAATAAACGACTCTGGAATTAACTTACTTTTCTTGGAGGCATTATATAAGATTATTTCTTAGTCTCCTCCTCTTTGATTTAGTATACCTCTTAAGATAATTTATTAATGTTTTGGATATCTCATTCATCATCCATTATTACTGGTGTCATAAATTAGAGGAATGGAACAAAGCACTGGACTATACATTTTTTCCATATTCATCAATAAAATAACCACCTATGTTATGAAGTAATGTACAAGAGAAGTCGGTTTATCCACTAGAGTGAGACTGGTAACACTTTTTCTTTTTTTAAACCTTAAACCTGCAAGCAGATCACTAGATTTACAGCAAAATACATTGTTAGTGAAGTAAAAATCACTAAAAATTACCATTAAATATGAGAGGACAGAAACACCTAGTCTGCAAAAAACAGAAGTACACACAAGAAATTGCTACGTCCTAAAATTTACTCAAACAAATCAGAAGGTCAATTAATACCGTGTGTGGTATTGCATTGCATGAAAAAAATGAATGAATCATTCAAAGCACTGTAATTTTGCTAACATACTACAAGACAGTAGAACAAGCAGGAAAGATTCAACTAAAAGAAATTTAAATACTGGCATCATCTCTCTAAAAGCCTGTCATATTATTTCTCAGAAGACAAGTTACCTAAACCATTTTTTTTTTTTAAATCAACACAATCCCAACACAAAGGACATTGGAAAAGATGACTGTAAAGATTTCCGAATATTCAGAAGATAATGACCACTAATAGCAATCCTTGTTAGTATGTTACATAGCAATATAATATGCTTTATAAAGTACCTGAAGGAATACAGAATTCATGTTATTAATTCATGTTAACAAGAGTTAACAAGAACATGATGCCTGTTTTAAATTACAACTTGAATTAAGTTTGAAAATTGAAAAATTCACATTCTGTTATTTTAGACAAAGACTCAGTTGGTGGATTTTGTATACATTCACTGTTTACTTCACTTAAAATATAAAAATCACTTCAGTAAATAAGTATTTTACATGATGTAACAGTACTGCACTCACCTTTTCTCAAACTGCAATATGACAAAGTTTGAGCCAAGTCTAGTCATTCATTAATGGAACCAGATACAAACGAATGTATGTTCTTTTACTAAAAGAGGAAAAAGACTCCACATGTTGGATTTAAGGTGGGTAAAATCCTTCAGAGACTAGCACCTGTGCATGTGATTTCTACACAGGGAAGAAAAAGCTGTTACTTTTTCTTCTTTAGGCATTACAGATTAGGTATTCCGGGCTCCCACAAGAGTTGAAACCAACAAAATAACCTTTTTCCAACTAAATTAAAACTCCTTTCATTGTGTTACCTCTACATCAGGACCCTCACTATTTCCCATACAGAATCTTCTGTGAATACAGAGCTACTTTTAGTAATTGATGATTAACAAAATATATCCGTACCAATACATTTTAATGCTAATTCAAATAAATATGTAAGATGAATTTTTCCTTTATTTTGGTTAATTATTAACAAAACTGTTTAATGAACTATGTATGGCACTTTCCTATAGTTACAATTACCACAGGAATGGAGCTTTTGTCACTCTCCAGCTTGATCAACATTTGGCCATGACCATGATACTTGTTAATTAATCTATAACAGCAGCTAGCAATCACAGAGAGCCCCTTGTACTAAGGTGCACGTGGTTTGAGGATTCACATAATGTGGAGGAACCAGTCCCTTCACTGCTTGAGAGCAGCCATTTGCTCTCTCACTCTTGCCTCTGCTTCACATTGTATCAAACGTGCATTGTTAGAGAAACACTGACATTTATTCTTTCCCGTGATGACCAAGATAATCACCCAGCATGTGGGTTCCTTGTATTCCATTTTTTGCCTCAGTGAATTTCTCATTTCAGCATCAGAAAACTATTAGACAGGACAGACAAGCATATCATACCCCAAATTTCCAGCAGTAGTCTACAGGGTACAAGATAGTTCTCTGTTGCAAGAAGGACGTTATTGAATCTGGTTTTCCATGACCCATGGGAGCGCTCTAGCCTCTCAGGCAGTAGCTAAAAAAAACAGTCCTTCGCAATGGCACCTTTATTCAGTCCCTCAAGAGTTTTGGCACTTCAGTGTTTCCAAATCCATCTGAGATTTTTTTCCTACCTTATCTTTTGATCATTGAGTGGAAAACGTATGTCAGCATGGAATTGTTCACAGAACCTCAGTCAAGGAACATAACCTGCTGATTTACCCAAGATTCACTCCAATATATTAATCTTGAGAGATATGGAAGAAGGTTCGTCTTTTCTTCATCCTAAATAGTTTACTTCCTTGTACAAATTTAAGAACAAAACCCAAGTGAAGGGTATCTAGAACTGTCCTAAACAGGCAGGTAACCTAATCTCTAATCTGAATACGCCATTTCACATGTTAACAACAGATTTCAACATTAATTAATGACTGTGTGAAAGCACCGGAAAATCATGGAAATAATGCTTCAACTTACCCCATATGCAATTTGGAATACAAGAAGCAAATTTCCTCAAATATAAGCCAATATAACTTTCCTTTAATTCTTTTTACTTCCAGGCCTGCTGGAAATGTCATCAGTGCACAACAAATGACTTGGTGACTCAAAATCATTTATTGAGAAGCAAATGAATATAAAGCTTGTTTGATTAGAACATAGAAGAGAAACCAACTGAATAAAAAAAAAAACAACAACTTTTTGCATTAAAGGTTCTTGAAGACACACTATCCTATCTTCTTTTTAACATCACTGATGTAGAAGGCTTCAGATGTTTATATACCTTCTAGACAAGATCAGTTCCCCTAGGTGTTGATTCTTAAGGGAATCCACTGTTATGTTCTCTATTCTCACCACTGTTATGTTCTCTAAACACAGACGTTACGTGAAATTTAAAGCTAGGCTTCTCAGCAACATCCTATCCTCTAAACCCTGCTGGGTACCTATACCATGTGTGTGCTGGACACATATTTTTAAGCCTTGGGTATGAGAACAAATGCCTCCAAATGAGTATCTGGTAACACATGTTGATGGATAGGAAAATCAGGAAACCATTAGGCTAAAAGTTGAGCAAAAGAAAAAAAAATGAAGCACAAATATTCTTGGGAGGGTGGTGAAAGTAGAGAAGAGATGGGTGTATGGAGTAAGAGATTTACTAACCCTTTCTTTATTAATGTTTAATTTAAAGTACATGGGAACCTGCAACTACCTAACACTCTTATCAACAAAAATAGGCCCAGCAGGACATCCAAAATAAGTGACTATAAAATAGTTGTTACGGATGAGGAGGACAAAGGAGGCACTATCCTAAAGCAAGCAGAGAAGTAACAGAAGAGGGCAGAGGCTAGTATTAGCTGGTGTGAAAACATACTCCTCCATACGGGGCCGTGATACTCACTTTCCCCCAACACAACCACGAGTAGAGCAATGAAACTCAGTAAAGCTATATGATTTAATAACTATTAAACCAATACTATTAAATTCAGAATCCACTGAAAACGTACTACAAATTGTCTCAAAGAAATAGGGCTTGTTTACTTCTCATTACAGTGTCAGGGAGCCAAAGAGTTGATCTTAAACTACAAAAGCCTGACAGAAGAAAATGCCGCCAGCACTGTCAGATTCATGGAAGAGAAAGTCAAGGCTCAAATGATTGTGTTGATCTTTGACTAAAACTATAAAACAAGTCGGTTTCTTCAAAGCCAAACACAGAACTGCAGCCAACAATAAGGAATCCCTGAGATTTTTTCACACAATGAATTTTTTGATGTTGTAAGCTTTTGGGATTTTTAATCACACTTGCTTTAGCAAGGCAGATGTCTATGACCCAGGTCCAAAACAACCATAAGCCTTGTTTTCCTGATTCATCTTATTTTTCCTACTGTCACCTAAATTCCAGGACCAAGACTTATTAAATAGGTAATGTAAAGCTTTAACCAACTTTTCACCAATTTTTTCTTCCACTATGTAATTTGAACAATTGTTCAGATTTGTTCATTAGCTGAACTCCGAGGTATCCATAGTTATTATTCCCATGGAAATTGGAGTGCTACTTTCAAGACTTGACACAGATCTGGATCTAAAACTCATCCATTGAAAGACTAACACAGGCTTAACATACATGAATTTACGGTCTTAATTCAAAATAAAGGTAGTTTAAAATACATTTTAAAAATATTTTCTGTTTAAAAGTTATCCTTATTTATCCTTCCCAACTCCTGATTCTCAGCATTGCCTCTACTGGCCCTACGTAATTCTGCCTATCCTTACTTCATAAACAATTCAAAACAATAGTTTAAGAGGAAATAAATCCTACATTAACTAAACCCTTTTCAGTGTATCTTACGGCATATTTATAAGCTTTCTGCTGCTACTCATTAAAAAACAGATTCAATGCTTACTATTTAGAAAATACCTTATTTGAAATAAAATTTTAACCCAGATCAAATGAAGTAATGTAGGCATGCTGCAGGCATCATAACCAATACAGAAAAGTAACAGCAGAAAAAAAAAATAGAAACAGAGGTACAAACAATGGACAGACAAAAGTTGAACTTAACTGACTGGTGCACACCCTCTTCTTCCCACCTCTCACCTCTAGTAAATTTACCTTGCTTATAATCATATTGTTCAGTTCAGGTTTGTTTAGCTGCAGATTTTTCCATCAGAGAAGTCAACAGAGAAGCATCTCCCGATTTTCATGGGTACAGACCAATTTTGTTTCCCAGAACAAACATTAAGCTGCCAGAAGCCTAGGACTTCAACATCTGACTTTGGGAACTAAGTGCTAACTCAGCAGCAGGCTGAGAAGTGTATTGTTTGACATACAGCAAAACCATGGGCAACCAAAAGATACTTCCTCTGGCCCATCAGATCAATTAATTTCCTTAACAGTGACAAATGCCTTCAGAACAGCAACACACGACAACAGAAATCCTCTAAAATTCTAGAAAAAGCCAAAGAATACATATACTGTGAGGTAATGAGCTATGTTTTAAAACGTAAACTGTACTGAAGAAATTCTCCCTACTACTGTTAAAGCTGTTTTCAGTATCATACAGTTACACATAAAATACTTCAGAATAAACAAATTTCACAAAATTATGTGCTGGCCAGAAAGAAAGGCCATTATTTTATTTACTATTTATGGGTTACCTGTCCAGAGTGCTTACGATTACAAATACTTATTTCATTTTAACCGTAAATTTCCACAAAGAATGTAACACTTATTACAAAAAGAAGATAGCTTAAATAATTAAATCAGTTAAAGCTCAAAATCTAAACATGAAGCCAAGTCAAACACAAACAGCAGGAATAATGCCCATGTGAGTTTTATACAGTGTACTTCCCAATCTCCTGTACTTTTACTAATGTAAAATACATCAGCTTAGATGGTGTAATCTTAATGTTCTTTAACTTTTTTGATTATGAGGTATTACCTCCAGGATCAAAAGAGATGCACTATGAATACAAATTTTGCATGATCTTCAACTTCAAAAGAAGCCTGCTCCAGTTGGGTTTTCTAGGCACACAAGATATCATGAAGATTACATCATTCAAGATTTACCAAGATAGTTGTATGTTTACTTATTAGACCAGGTCACCACTCAATAACCCTGGTTAGCCATTCGCCCTTTATTCCACATGCTGGATGAGAGAATCCTAGACCAAAAATCCTCAGTTCACTGACTGTAAACTACATCAAGTGAGTGAGCTAAAGAACTAAAACTAAGGAAGAGTAGAAGTTCTTAATAAATCCAAATCTAATTTACTTTTACTCCTGCATATTTCAAAACTTTGTTGTGCTCTCGTGGTCTGACACTGAGAATGAACCACTTCATTTGCTCTAATAAAAGTCCATCTGCCATGACATTGTCTTTATGCACAGATCAGTCACCGAGGCTAGCGATGCTGACCATAAGGCCTTTAGTGGCCTTTTGTGGTCCATCAGATATTTCTCATGTAAGGCAGACTAAGTCAGCACTAGAAGTGTGAAGAAGAAAGCCCCCCTGGTGAGTTATCACAGAATAGTTATTCTTTTTTCCCCCTTCCTATTTTTGCACATTGTGATACTGTTCTAGGAATGGCAGCTGTCTTCTGGCCAGAGTGCTCTGGATACAGTCTTAGGGCCAAGATTCACTGAAAGCAAAAACATAATGTTTTTAAAATACTATGTGTATATTTAAGGCTTATGCATCCAATCTAGAATTCCAAAATACTTTATGCATATTCACAGCACCTTTTACACTGACTAGACACCAACAATCTCCCTGTACCTCCCACAGCATAATGAAAGAGATGAAGAGATGTAAATTAAAAAAAAAAAAATTACCTCACTTTTTTGTTCATTAGAAAACGAAGGGAACAGGTGGTACTTCAAGACCTCATTTCATGAATGTCAGAACCAAGACAGACTAGGTGTCACAAGCATGTAGCATGTATGTCATGGTCCACAACGGTTGAAGGCTCAAACATGTGGGATACTGTTTACAAACTTTTCAATTAAAGACCGAGTGGAGTCTTTCTTGTCTTTCTTAGTAAGAAAATAATTATCACTTGGCCTCATACAAGCCTTAGAGAGTACAAGAAATTGTGAGGATCAGATGTGCAAGGAGAAAAGTCAGAGAAAAAAAGAGAATTCAATGTAAGAGTTAAACATGATGAGAGGACATCCAGCAAAGCAAAACAAAACAATGTTTTAAGAAATGCAGAGGTGATTACCTCAGGCTTACATTGCACCCAGACAGCAGACTCTTAACTATTCAGATGTAGCCATTCAACGTTCAGTACAGCGTTGGGTTTTATTTGCTTAGTTTTGGTGACAGACATTTCCTTTTTACGCTGCCTGCCAAATGTCACTTGGTGTGATTTGACAAGGTTTATAAGGCAGCAGAGATTGAGAAACCCCTCGTGGTCACCAGTCACTCCCCCAGCCCACCCTGTTACTGCACAGGGCCATTTCAAATGAAAGTTTAATTAGGCATAAAGATTAAAGCATAGCTTTAATCTCACCTCACCACAGTCATTCCCTCCAGACCCAGAGAAGGTGGATCTCTGCCATTCCACCACCACGGTGCAACTGAGTTGCTAACAAGAGGCAGCTATTCCAGACCTGATGCAAGATCTCTTTTCTTAGCGAGGCCACAGTGAGATTCTCCTCCAGAGACCAGGTTGGCTGAGGATAGATGGAGTTTGGGTGAGGTTTGGTTTTTGTTTGTTTGTTTTCCTCATAATATTAATAAAATAACCAGTCCTTCAACCACTGTTGTAACATACATGCCCACGGATGCATGAATGCCCCAGCACCATTCTGTGAAGTCCATGACCACATGTCAGAGATGACAGTTTACACCAAGGTGTTGAACTTTGAGCTCTGTCTGTAAGACAGTCTTCAGAAACACTAAGCAACCGGATGGCAGGGCTTGAGCTCTGACAGGAGGGGATCAAAGCAAATGTCCAGGGTGGAGAGATCTTCTTTCTCCCTGTGTCTTTTACCTATGCAAGATGACAGACATCATTAAACATTTTTCCATTTGTTTACATGTATATGTGATTAGGTTTGCTTGCATTTCAATTCAATTTCACTGTCTGCCACCCTTGTGTCTTCAAGTCATAATGGCAGCACAGGTTTTGAGTGGAATTGACAGCAAAACACTGCTTCAGCCTCAGAAAAGGCAAATATCAAATAGAAGTAAAAATATTTTGAAACATTCTGTCAAGACAGGGGAAGTGCAAAAATGCAGCTCAAGAGTTAGAAGGAAGAGGTTAGCATATCAAAAGGGACTGCACAGAAAGCCACAGTACCCTCAGTAGATGCTGCAAACAGACACAGCACTGAATCATTAGAAACCCATTACTAGCTGCTAGAACAGATTTCTGGCTTTGACACTTATTTTGGATCCTTTAAAGCTAAGCAAAATGAACAACAATAAAATTGGCATAACCGTAACATTTCACCAAGCAAGATTTTTAACAGCAGACAGGAATTAGTCTCAAGTCAACTGGCAGTTAATTTACTGCTGTCAGTTCCGGATACTTTTCAATGATGAAATCATTGCAAACTGGCTCAGGAGTTTGAAAACTAAATTCTATCATGTTGAAAAAATGAAACTGCTACCCAACCTTCATTTACTCTGAAGTTAATCTAAAAAATAATTGTAGAAGTTGTCTGACTGAGAAGCATGAGTAGAAATATAATACTAGCAATCCAGAGCGCTGCTGGAAACGAGAGTCCTTTTTTTAAGATGGGAAAGTATAGACAGTGAAAAGCACATCAGCAGCAGTGTCAACTTAAGATTATGTACTACTGAAGAGATTTTTCTTTCTTGTGCAAACTGAACATGTGAGAAAAACGAGAAATCCTTAACCGCTATTTCCTCTCTCAGTATCACATACACCTTGGCACCATTTTCACCACACAGGTTCAAAATGAGGACATGATCTTCATCAATTCCTCTTCAACCTCTAACATATTCAGATCTTATCTGAAGCTTGTTCATGCTTTTAAACAAGAATTATATAGGTAAGATTCAACCTGCCTACACACCTAAAATTATCATTTTCCCCACCTACCCCTACAATCCAGCTTACCTCCCAATGAATCTATGCAGCATGCAACCTCTAAAATACTCATCTTACTGGCTGCCAAAGTCTTCAGTAACTGCACGCTGTCTTTACTGATCATGCCTCTCATCAGCCACTTTACATTATTCTTTTTGTTCACAACTTTATCATTGCATAGCATCTTACAATAGTCCAGGAAGACCTCAGTTAAAAGTCTATTTATTCTGTTATTCCCCAAAATGCAGTTATTCAATACAATCTGCCTCAGTATCTAAGAGTGTACTTTTACTGGCAGTATATTCATTCTTCCTTGCCCACATTTCCTTTCTTGTAAGCAGCTGTGTGGTGCTTAGCTGCCTACTGTGGTTAACCCACAACACTACCTTACCATTACTTCTGTGGCAGTTGAACCTACTCACCACTTGCAAACACAGAAGCAGAGGATCTTGATACCCACAAAAAATCACAAAGTGCTAAGAGACATACACTGTAATAAATAAAAAATAATAATGGCTAGCAAGTATTCGTGGCATGCTGTCTGTTTTGTTGGGTTTGATTTTCTTCGTTTTTCAGAAGGTGGTATCTTAGAAGTATGCTAGGTTCTTCCACTGTCAGGTAAGTCAAAGGCTGCAAGCATTAGCGCAGTAAGACTGCAGAGAAACAGGTAAGAGGGATCTGAAAGAAATGCTTCATGTGAAAAGGCAAAAAAGTTACAAAGATGCTTACAATGCTATTCAATCCCTGTTTATAAGCTTTATGTTGAAGGCTTTCCCCTTAAACCCATAGGTTTAAGAGCCCTAGGCACCCCCTTACTACCCTTCCATTCTTTCTCCAGTTTATGTAGTTTGAGCTAGACTGATCCATTACTTCTGGAAGCGGATTGTGCAAGTCTGAAGCTTCTGAGCTTAACAGAGTTTGTGAGAAGATTATCCCGAGTCTTAATGGAAACACTGTGCAGAAATATTAGCAAAAGAGTATCTGTATTAGGATGCTTTTGGACTAAGTGATAAATAACAGCAGCTCTAGAGAATGAAGCGCTCCAGTCAACCTGCAAAAATTATAACGAGTCTTATCAACAAACTTTTATCCCAAACTGTGTAAGTTGTTACATGGTGTAAAATGATGTTCACCCAGCCTACATTTGCCCTCAGATAAAATTACTCACAGAGGAAATTATAACAATGCCTCATCATGTGCTATTCCTGTAAATTAATGTAAAAACCTAGTCTCACCCAACAGCTATGAGAAAGCGACAGTGTGCTCTAATTCCCAGCAAGTGGCAGTTTTGAACACTGACTTATAGGCAAAGTCACACAGCTTTCTTCTAATATACAAAAACTTTGACATTTCCTCTAAACTCCCTAAAGATCGGAGGGAAAAAAAGGGGGAACGTACTAAAAGCAAAGTAGTACTTTTGGCAATCACTGACACTGCAGAATGCACAGGAGAGCTATGCAAGTAACACAACACCCCAGCTGGATTTCCAACAGCTGATAGTGCCAGTTGCTCTTTTTGTGTACGTACCCCAACCCACCTCAGCTGTGCAAAACGTCGAAGTGGAGCTATGTCCAGCGGTAACAGCTGCTACTGGCCTCGTCTCTTTGTCACTCAGTTTCATAAGGACTGAACCCCGAGATAAATGGATACTGCATTTGTCGGTAAAGGCAGCATACCTGTACCAAGTACACACTTGGCATCTTCATCAGATATGGTCATTAAAAAGTAATATTGACACCTACCTCTCCAATATACGTTTTCATTTCTTCTCAGATACAGAACGCCCCTCACTTCACCCTGATAACATGCTTAAGGCTCAAGACAAAACTCAGAGAGAAGTCAGTACTGGGCACAAACCAGTTTTTCTTTCTCTGCAAACAGAAGTTTGACATTTTACTCTATAGGTGTGTCAAATGAACAGACATCACTGATCAAACGCAGGAGACAAAAGCAACCTGCAAACTGCTTGGGTCCACACACAGTTTCAAAAAAGCTGCTTTTATAGTAGGAAACACAAACATCTGGCCAGCAGCTGGAAATGGAAAAGGCATAGCCTGCCCCATGCATGTCTCATTTCATCTGCCCCTTAAGCCTCTTTCCCATTCCTTGACCTGCAGTCAAGCCCCAGCTATCATCCCGCACCTGAACCAAGCAGTCTGCAAATCCAGACTCATGGACAGTGTAGTAACAGTTGGAAGCACTGCACAAGTTCAAAAAGCAAAGCAGCGTTGTACTAGGTGAAATCCACCCTGACTACAAAAGGGAGTCTTGTGGAATACAAGGATGCTTAAGTTGCACGAGTAAAACGTTTATACTACTTTCCACGTTATCAGATTGGGAAAATGGTTATTCAGTTTGCTGGATTTTTCAGAAATGCCTGATAGGAAAGAATTTTTAATTTCAAAGCAGAACTGTCCAAAAGAAACAAAGAGCCAACATAAAATTTGAGGGGTCATTTCACAGAAAATTGTGAAGTCAGTTCACAAACAAAAAAGTGATGTTTACCCTCAAATATAAAATGTTCTCATTTCTTGTAGCTGGCTGCTTCCTTTGAAAAGCACATTTGAAAAAAAAATCAACAAGTCCTAACAATAATGCTCTTACCATTATTATGGCTCAATTGCCATACTCTGGCAATCTAAAATGCCTTTTTTTTGTTTAGTTGGTTGTGTTTTTTTTGTGCAAAATAAACATACAACAACACTGATGTGTTCAGAAGAAACTTTTCCACTGATTTGGACAGAAGTTTCCTCTGCATACAGGAAGTCACCAGCTTCCTGCTTGCTGCCTGCTTGTTGCCCTTTCCTCTACACACCCTCACCCTCGGTTCTCTCGAACAGCCATGGAAATGAAATTTACAGGAGTCCCAATATGTGCAAACTTCAAAATGAAAGAATCTTTTAAATATTATCTGCTGTACATTTTCATCAATCTGCAATTAAAACCAAAGATGATCAAATCCTTGGTCTGTTATTCTAGACTGCTTACTGCATTACACACACACAATGTGCTGCACAATGAACGTTGAAAGGCACCATCACAAGCAGCACCAGCTTGATCCATCAGTCTACAAAAATACACACACATGTATATATATAAAGAATTGCATGGGTAAGAGTATTTGGATTTATTAACTTTTCTCCAAACTGTGTGTATTTATCGGTGCTGTAGGCATACGTGCAAATGATGTACATTAAAAATTAGTCAGGCCTAAAAGAGGAAGCACTGCTGCGGACTCATGAATAACTGAAAGTCAAGCAAAGCTCTCCCTTTTTTTTTTTTTTTTTAATAGATATATATACATGGCTCCAAATGAAATACCAGCTGTATATGCTGCACATTTCCAAGCCACTGTTTGGAAAGTACAGCAAAGTTTTTACAGGAAGCAGGACATGCAGAAGAAACATCAGTATCAGCTCAAAGCCACCCTTCTCACTACAGAAACTAATAATTCCTTTATTCCCCAGCACAATTATCAAATAACCTAGTGGATTTAAATTCAGAGAAGCATATTACTAAAGATTTGCTTGTATTCTTCCTGTAGTTATTAGTACTACTCTCCTTACATCTAGTCTTTCACTGTACTTCTCAGATATCTTTTACATAGCCCAGTATTTAATGTTTCTTTACTATTGAAGTCATCTTTTCCACGATTTGGCAAATTCACTCAAATTATGTGATTTATTAAATACTTTGCAGCTTCCTCCTGAACTATCTGTGATAGGATATCCTAAAATCTGTGTTCAAATTTATTAAATACTTTGCAGCTTCCTCCTGAACTATCTGTGATAGGATATCCTAAAATCTGTGTTCAACCTGGAGCTTCCCCTTTGAGGTGCTGGTTGGCCTTGAGAAAGACGCTTCCCTCTCACTGAAAATGATTAGTATCATTTTCTTTTATAGATGAAAGGCTCTGCCAAATTACCACATGTTAATAATGAATACTCTAGATAAAATTTAGTCAAGAAAGTACCACCTAGACATCGGATCCTCTTGTTCACATTTACAATGCAGCAAGGATGCTGATACGAAACTGATTGTGAAATAAACGTGAAATATACCTAAGTCTTTAAAGTCTTTACATTTAAAAGTGACTAAAGTTACATCTGAAAAGGACAGCCTAAAGCTGACAATCCCTTCTAAAGCACAGATGTAAGAAGAAAGAAAAATCATCACAATTTTGAAAAAGAATCTGTTGCAGAAAAATCAGAAAACAGAGCAACAGTTTTCAACTCTGCAACAAACCATGGTCCAAGCAGTAAAATGCAGACAGCCCATCAACCAGACACAGATGTTGCCTTGCTACAAACAATGGCAGGAGAAAAAAAAAAAAGTTGGAAAAAGAGTGCGTTTATCCACATCATACGGGATGCAGGAGCCATTGGTCACCTCCACCAATGCTAATGGAAAATTTCAGGACCCAGAATATATTCATATTCATCAGCAGCGTGTGAGATTGACAAAGTTAAAAAATGTAAGTAAACAGGCAGCGTGTTGGCTAATTAAGTTTGTTGCTGATGCATCTAAAGCACAATAGATAAGAAAATCATCAGCGCTGCTCAAATAACTGCTGAGCTTCAAATTATTCTTCTCAATTCAAACGAGTGAAGAGCATGACAGTGAGAAGCTAGATTATAAATACAGCATTGTAAAACTTGTAAAAAGATTACATATTTCCATGGATACAGAAAACACTCACCTAAAAAACACTACGTGGAAGAAAACTCAGGATCAGCACCATAAACCATTACAAAGTGACACGAATTTGAAGAGCTCCTTGGTGTGGGGATTATTCCATAATTGGGATTTTCTCCTAACTTATTTTAAAGAACCTGTTGTTGGCAGCGATAAGTGATAAAAACAACGGCCCAGCTGACAACTTGCCTTATCCAAGTTCTTACACTAACACTGGAGCAAAGTCTAAATGCCAAAACCACACATCTACAGTTCTAGAAAGAGTCTTTAAAACTTTTAACAAATTCCACACCTTGAAACTCGAGTGTAATCTCAGTACACATCAGACATCTGTACTCCTTCCCAACACAAAGACCAGAAGTCCAGTTGTGGAAAAGCTAGAGATTTAAACAAAAATAGCACTCACTATCAAGCATGCACAACCTAGGTCTTAAGAAACACAGGTCAGACATTCATTGCCTGGTAATTCCTGCCAAGGTATATGGGCTACGTGTGGGTCTAAGGGTTAAATACGACAGCTCAGCAGGTGATGCAAGCAGGGTCTGTTACAGACCCCCAGCTCAAAGGACAGAGCAGGAGATGTTTTCTCCTCAACACATATCTGTAATGTGCTGAAGGAAACAGCTCAAACTCAAACTCAAACTCAAGTCTTCAATAATGAAACCAAATATCCCAGGATCTTAAGCAGCCAACAGGCAAAACATCGTTTTTAAAAACTGTTAGCAACAGTTTTGTAACACTACTCACTGTAATCAGCACAGGGAAGTTATCATACATCCCATGATAATGGCTAAAATGAATAAATCACTGGACTGGGAACTGTGAATAGTCTAAGAACCACTGATAGGGATCTGATTACACAGACTGACTGATCACTGAAACCTCCCTGAACAAACATCTCCTGCACGTACACGCTTGTAGTCCCGAGGTTTCAAAATTTCTGAAGCTGAAAAGAAGTTATGAACTAAACTGGTCAGAAGGAAAAATCTTAGACAAAATCGTGAAAAGGGAACCAATCCTTAAGATGGTTTTTATCTATAGTCAGTTTTACTGCTAACAAAGAGGGCAATTTTGGCTAAAACTCATACTAGTTGTTCAAATGCTGATGTTTCTGAAAAAAAAAAAAAAAAAAGAAGCAAGCATAAAATAAAGCAAGATGGACAATATAGAAAACGGGAGGCTGGATCACCATCAACATAAATTAGATTTATGAAGTGTAAAAACTGAGAGACGTAAAACATCGCTGTATGACACAGCCAACAACGTTAGGAACGAACTCCCGAAACAACAGCAAAGGCCCATGACTAGACAGAGGTGGCAAAAGTGTTAAAATCATGCAGAACGATCAAAAATAGCCAATAAATACTTTCCTTCTATAGCTGGAAAGATTCAAAATGGTATAATTGTATCACATTATATTGATTTTCTTTCCAACTCATTTGTTAAACAGATGTTCCAGATCAGATGTTAAAAAACATTGTGAGACAAACATTCCGAATCAGCACACTTGTTAAACTTATCCCAGAGTCCTGGAGCAGTCAGGTCAGCCCAGTAATCTGTGATCTGTTGGTCCTCTTTAAAAACTAGGTATTTTTAAATCTGGATCTGTCTTTAAATGCTACGGGCTGCCACCATACAGAGGAATGAAAACACTGTGTCAAAGGGACAAATCAAGTTTTTTAAGGCAGCCCGACACGATAGAGAATTCAGACAAGATAACAAGAACCAGTGAAAGACAGATGCATTCAAATGTATTCAAACAATAATTGCATGCCTTATTTTTAAATAGTGGAAAAGATGAATCACTGAAACAAGTCATCCAGAGAAGTAAATGGTAGATTCTCAGTATCTTGATACACTTTTAAAAACAGCTTAGCCAACTGTAAGTTTGGCAAGAAAAACTCACTCAGACTAAAACTGATGCTGAAACATTTAAGGTGAAACGTTCACATATGAAGATAGATTTGATCCCCACTCCGATGCAGTGCTACAGGACGTGGTATGGTACTACACGCAATTCAAACCCATCAACTTTTCGCATAACTAGATTAATTAGTAGTGTGGTAATAACGTTCTTTAATAGACCTAAAATAAAGATTTGCCAACTCATTAACAGAACAAAAAGGCCCTCAACTTTAATAGCACATAAGTAATTTTTTTTAAATACAGCACAGGATACGGGGATACTGTCTCTTTGCACTGCTCCCAGTTTTAACATATGATTCCTCCTATTATTTTCAAACTATTTCTAACTAGATTTCAGGTCATCTTATGACTCAGTCCTCTGAGAAACCCACACCTAGCTTTAACTGAAGCAAAATACCTATTTCTATTCTGTTTAGTAATCCATCAACCTTTACCCACATGCATTGCTAAATGCAGTGTGTTCATCTCCAAGGTGTGGACGTAGTTTGAAGAACTGCTCTAGCGTGGCTCTCGCTTCATATTCCAGCTCTCAGAGTGTATACGCAGTCAACTATTTCTCCTCAACGACTGTCGCACACAGATTTCCCGTAAGATTCAAATCATTCTGTTTTCTATTCAACATCAATAAAAAAAGTAGATTTATCCCATTATAATGCTATCCAACGTGACAGGGACTTCAAATTCTGCATTATTTCAAATTTATTTTATAAAGTATTTGGCCAGGATGCAATATCAGAAATAAACAAGCACACACTGACACCTGGTTAACTAATAAAAACACTGTCATGCAAAACACAGAACACAATAGCAGCTTTCCCAAAAACTGGAAATGGCTACAACTACATCCATTCTTTTGGGGGTCAGAAAACAGAGTTTAAGCCTCACTCATGTGTCCAGCACGGGCAAACAAATCCTATCACATTTCACAACCCTCCTCCTCTTAGTGCACAACTTACCCAAATATTTGTGCTTTTAAGGGGTACAGAGTGGGCTGCTTTGGGCACGTTACTGGGTTTAGAACACATACAACCTATAGCTCATTTACTAGAGAGCAGTGTAGACGCTAAGGCAAGCAGTTTACATACCATACCACATTTGCACTCTGCAGTCATCACCGGCTCCTGATCCAAAATTCTCTTACACGTGCTAATCAACAAAGCCTCAAATGGACTAGGAGCTGATTATCTCCAAAACTGTCTATCCTCCACAATTCTCAGCAACAGCTGTTGCCAATTACAGCAGCATACCTAACAGTTTAAGATAAAACTCCTAAGGACAGAGCTCGGAGTAAACTTTCTAAAAAGACTTCAGCAACAGAATTCCTTTCAGGGCGAAGTGCAAAGCCGTTTGCATAGCCCATCCGGAGTAAAAGATGAATTTATACAACAATAACCAGGAGACAGCAAAGATCTCTACATTTGCGTAAATCATAGGCAGAGTATGTGTAACACATTTCCCCCAAAACCCACTATTCTTGCACATTAATTTGAGGTAGCAAAGTCCAAAAGATGCAAGTGCTGTTGAAGGCAAATCAAAGAGAAAAGAACAATGTTCAAGTAAACCCAGTGCTACAGTGCAAAGAAGGAATGTGAGAGGAATGTTTTCATTTATTCTGCTGAAAGGTAAGTGCCACTCTTGCATGTGCCACAGCATTTAAGAAAAGATATAAGAACCGTTTTTGCGTGACAAGTGAGCTTTGCTAACATTGCAGCAGAAACTGCAAACTATTTGTGTAAAATCAAGCTTGTGGCTTTTCTCAGTTGAAATGGAGTGAAACACACAAGAATCTCACCAGTTTAACTAATCCTTGAACAACACTACCATTAAAAGTCCCTACTTCGTCACACTTCCTATGCACAAAGCTGGAGAGCAGCCTTGATCTTCACGTCACTGACAAAAGGATGCTCTTAGTATTGTTTGAAATGCTCAGTTTTCATAGGGGTTGATTATATCTACAATTTCTACAAATTATGGTGCCATCGTAAAATCTAGAGGGGGGGAAAAATGCACCTTCATTCCAGTATACACTTGTATGTAGAGAGGAATTGCTCATGCTCTCGTACTTTGTCATAAGTTGAAGTTCATGATGTAGATGCATGAATCACACAAGGATCAGTTCCTGTTGTTGGCCCAAAAGAAATTACCAATTTCAAGTATGAAAGTGTACAAATAGTTTAAAAACTCAACTATTTATTTGGGGCAGGCTGTGTTTAATTCTCTTTTAACCTGATAGTATGAAGAGTAACAAGTCCAGTGATTGCTACCATTATACATATGTGTGACATGCATGGGCCACACATCTCAATAAGAAAGTTTGACAATGAGTTAATCACAATGACATTAAGCCATACATTTTTCTACAAAACAGGGACTTGTTTCCAAAGTGAAAAATCATTATTGCCCATAAACAATACGCTGCTCTTATTGCCCAGTTCTAGGCCTTGTGGTGTTTGAATTGGCAAGCTACAAAGCTAACAGCAAAAGATGATTAAGAAAGAGGTGGCATCTAGGATTAATTCAACTCGGTATTACCTTTTTTTTTTTTTAAAAAAAAAAAAGAAGCTCAATGCCAACAAACAGCCCACATTTATTTGGGATACATTTTGGAAGGCTTAATTTTCACAGGGACATTATGAGCAAGTAGCTGAATAGAGTGTGGCAAACAACAGAACTGACAAATCACAACTTCAATGAAGTTTCAATGGTATGAAAAGAAATACTTCTACTATGTAGTGCTTTTTAACCAAGCTTTAGAGTACTTTGAAAAGACAGGTTAGCAGGATTACTGACAGTAAAGTGGTGAATGGATGCTGTGTAGCTGTGTGGCAGAACTAGAACAGTATTCTTGAGTCCTGATTCCCAATCCAGTACATTTTGGTACATGGCTCTTTCACGTATTAACTAACATGTTTGTTGTTTGTTAAGTATTTAAAAATATATACCACTAAAGCAAAGTTATGCCAACATGATGGGACACTCCTTAAAACTGATCCTTAAAAGCAGACCATAGAGCCTCCAGGATGCTTAGCACCACATGTACCTTAACTACACTACGGATGGGTACAGTACAGCCACGTGAGAGTAAACAGCTCTCAAAGAGTTAAAACGCGCTAACTGCAGCACTTGCACTGGGATCCACACTTACTACACCACCTGAACTGCTGTGTCCTAAAGAAAAACAAAGGCGACAAACTGGATCTGAAACGTGACAGCTCAACTCGATCTGAAGCTGTCGCTCTGAAGGCGGCACGCTGGTCAGTTAGCACAGGCGGGGGCAGGTAGGTGGGAACAAGGAGGAAGAGTCTCTGGAGGCAGGGAAGTGGAGGGAAACCTGTCTTCTTCCCCAAACTCTTCCTCAAGGCCTGGAAAAAGAGCACTCACTCAGCCCTCAGCTCGCCTCCTCAGCCACCAGCATCACCACCACCAATTTAAAAAAAAAAAAAAAAAAAAAAATCCAGAGGGGAAAGCCTTGTGACCACTCTGCCTCCTCCCTCCCTGCTTCCACCTCCCAGAAACGAGGCTGTGCCTCCGCAGGTCCCTGCCGGGCGGCACCTGCCCTGAGCGCTCCGGGGGCAGCAGCAGCCGGGCCGGGCCGGGCCGAGCGGAGCAGCGGCAGCCCCGCCGCGCCAAGGCCTCACCGGCCCCGCTGCCGCCCGCCGCCGGCCGCCGGCACCGGCAACCCGGGAGAGGCCTCGGCGGGGGCCTGCGCTTTGCCTGCGGGGGAGAGGGGGGCAAGCGGGTGAAGGGGAGCAGACGCCCCGGGGCTGGTTTTACCTGCTGCTGCTGCTGCCTGCAGTGGCATGAAGAGCTGGCTCAGCCTCTCTCTGTCTTTCCCCGCTCCCTCCCCCGCCTCCCTCCCCTCCTTCCCTCCCTCCCTGCGCGGCTCGCGGCCCCCCGCGCCGGCCCGGCGCCCTGCGAGGGACGCGGGGCAGGGGGAGGCGGTGGGGGACGGCCCGGGGA
This sequence comes from Oxyura jamaicensis, assembly GCF_011077185.1. Classification (NCBI taxonomy): domain Eukaryota; kingdom Metazoa; phylum Chordata; class Aves; order Anseriformes; family Anatidae; genus Oxyura; species Oxyura jamaicensis. Next base: position 37,831,877 of record NC_048894.1, read on the forward strand.
AGGGAAGGGGAAGGGAAGGAAGGGAAGGGGAAGGGCTCGGGCTCGCCGCCCGCCCGCGGGGACGCGCGATGGCGCCGCCTCCCCCTTCAACCACCGCCCCCCCAGGCTCCATGAGCGCAGGCGCCCGCTGTGCCGTGAGGCCGCGGCCGCCCACAGCCTGCAGCGCTTGCTCCATGTGCCCGGCCGGGCCCTGGGGTGGGCGAGGGGGTTGAGGGGTGCCCCAGGGGTCTGAGGGTGCCCCGGGGACCGGGGGGCAGAGGCCAAGGGGCGCTGCAGGAGGAGGAAGGGAAGGGACGGGTCTGGCCTGTCCCCGGGCTGCTGCGCAGCTCTGTCGCTGCCTGCTCCTCGCAAAAAAAGGGGCGCTAGGAGTTGTTGAAATGAGGGGGTTTTCCTTCTTTCCGAGGCCTTTCGTCCTTTGCAGAAGCTCGAGGGATTTATTTACATGAAACATGTTCAGGAGTGAAGGGAGGCAGCTGGAGATGAGGTTATTTAAAGTGAATACAGTACGTTGCTCCAAGGCTGGCTGGGTTCAAGCTGCTGAACAGACTTCCTCGTGGAAGGAGGAAAGTGGAGTCACAAGCATGAAAACATGAAACCACAAAGCAATGTGCCCAGCTGTGTCCGCTGGCACCCAGGATGACCTGTCCCTTCCTGCCCGGTGCTCAGGCCGCAGGGTGGTCAGAGCCGTGGGTGTGTGAGGCAGGGGAAACTGCGCTCCTTGGGCATTGACCCTTTCTCATTAAAAATCTTGAAGGAATGTGAGCTATTTTAGAAGACCTAGTAATGTAGAGTTCATTTTACTTGTGAAAAGAATTGTAACAACAACCATTCAAAGGTGAAGTGTGCCCTAGCTTGCCATTTGTGACAACTGCCTAATTCCACCTTCTAATGGAGTGCGTACCCTAGCTGTTCGTTGGGTATGCCAATACAGGACAAAAAGGATAAACCAGAGTCATTGTCCCTAATCCAACACTAGCTGAAGCAGCTTTATTATTTGAGTCTGCATCTTGGAACAATGAGCCTAAAATTGGTGCAGTTTGATTGTTACATTGTGCGTCAGGGCACTATAGGAAGGGTCAGTCAGAGGTACCTAGAAATACGAAAGCAGAATAAAACTTGTTAAGTTTACTAATTATATGATGAATGTATTGTATCTCATCTGTGACGACATTTTTTTATAATTCTCCTGATTTTCAGAGAACTGTTTTGCTTTGTGGGCTGTTTCAGGGCAAGATAATCAGCCCATCCATGTGGATTTACCAAAGATACTTTGAGAGGGAATCTTAACTCCATGCCAGTCTACAGATGTTTTTGGTTCCCAGATGTTTGATTAAGAAAAGAGAGAGACCAAAGTAGGTTCCAGCCTGCTGATGGTAGTGTTTTACAGCAATGCATTTACATTTCTTGTGACAACAGAATGTATAAAGTAGAAAGAGCAATTTAAAGATAAATGTTAGTATATTTTTTTAAAAAATGAAGACATAAGGATTTCCTTGCATGTCAATTTCAATCAGGTTGCTTCATTTTCTGTTTGAAATAATGATTTTCTGTTCGTCTCTTATTTTATGTTGGAGTAGATCTCAATATTAAAAAAAAAAAAAAGAAAGAAAGAAAGAAAAAAAGCCAAGCAGTCAAGCATCTAATTCTTGTCTAGTAATAAATGTTTTGAATACTTTAAACAGCTCAGTAATGAAATAATTTTGTTCAATACAGGACACAGCATTTGATTTAGAAATCATACAGCCATCTACAGTCCGTCTGCGTATATCACAATGACCTGTCCACTATAAACACATGGAAATACATACTTTCTGCCTTTGGAATTCAGTGCATTTTATATAAGAACATGTGCATAAGTAGCATGCACTTGGGAGGTGAAAGGGCAATGTAAAGAGTTACAGCACATTATACATTTAAGATATAGGACTATAGGCAGAATTCACTAAATACATTTTTTCCTGAAATTATCAAAACATTTTTTTATAAACCTGTAGATCTGTGGTACTGAAAAAAAAAAAAAAAAAAAAAAAAAAAAAAAGTATGCACCTGCCTTTGGCACATACTCCAACTGTGTACTCAAATCAGGCAATTGTGAGTTGTCTAAATAACTACTGGAGTAATTATATGAGCATAGGATATCTAATTGTGTGTGCACTTAGGGGATGTCTTAAAAGATTTGGCCCTTTCAGTATTCTCAATATGAAAATTCTCCCGTAGAAAATAAAAGCTAGAACAAAAGCCAGCAGGAAAAACAACAGCAGAATCTGCCAAAAGTAGTTTATTCTTGTTTCATTTGCAATCAATTGTTAGGCTCATAGTAACACTTAAAATGCCAATTTAAGCCTGAATGGAGGTTCCACCCCAAAATTAGACCACTATTTTCATTGTGAGAGGATGAATCCCTTTTACTTACACAACAATAAACTGAAAAATAAATCCCCAAAACTATTATTTTCTGTATTAACAAGATTATGGGGGGTTAAGAAAAAAATGCTTACACCTTCTTGGTTTACATTCAAAATAAGACCAATATGCAGAGTAATGACATGTAAGCTTTGTATACATGAACAAAATAATATTTGTAGTTACATATTCCTAATTATTATATTAGGACTTGGCTGAAATATTCTGAGGGCTAGAAGTATTTTTAAAGGGAAGATTTGGTAAAATTTTACTTGGCTGCACATTGGAAGTGTGAAAAATCTTGTTTCATATTTACTTGCTTTTTGAGTTGCATTGTTCATTACATCGGTCTGTAATCCAGCTAAGTTTTATATAAGTACTTAACATCTTAAATGTAAGTAGTATCCATTGCAAAATAAATGCTTAGCTTGCTTGCACACATGATGGTACAAGCCAATTTAAGAAGTGGAAAATACAGACCTCCTCTACTCGTTTATTCTAGCTCTCATCTGTTAAAGTATCTAGATTTTTTTTTTAAATCAACAGAGTAAAGCTATTAATATGCATATGATCTAGTTAGGAGGATTTCATCTATTTTGAAATAGTATAGATTTCCCAGTTCAATAAAATATAAAGTAAAAAATCTTCAGTTTTTGACTTAGCAAACTCATATATTCAAAAAGAATGTAAAATGTTCATTATATTTTTAATACGTATTTATATGAATTAAATGCCTCCATAATATTTTATTTTATTGACTGTATATATTTATTGTGTGTGTATATATATACGATTGTGTGCATATACAGATATGTTTATATAAATATGCTTACACACATTACTTGTTTGGATCTCATATTTCATCTGGAATCCAGGAAATTTTACAGTCTCAGGAATCTGAGAAAATCTCAGGATATTTTGCAAATTTTAATGACTGCAGCTTCTCCCATGAGGCAAAAGAAGCTCCCTTATGTACCAACTGTATTCCCATAGAGAAACCAAGAAACACTTATAAAGTACTTCTAGCATTTCTCGACCATATAGTGAGGTGTATTCTGTTCACACGCATTAAGAACAGTTATATCGATTTTGCATTTTTTCTTCCATTAGTCTCATACAATTTCCATTGCAAAGAATCACTCATTCATTTGTACATTATTTTAAAATATTTACCAATCATAAGAAAATCATCAATTAAATATGAGTATTGTTCTGTCCTTTTCGTTCTCTGTCTAAGCCTTCTTGTTTACCTCTATATGAAAAAGAGAAAATAAGAAAGAAAAAGTTTCGCTTCTAAATGAAAATATGGCTTGGCCACAGATGTTTCCATTTTAACTGAAATGGGCTTTAAACAATTTTAAAATTCTTGATTTTAGCAGAGTTTAGATAAGCTGTCAGTGAACATGTATGTCAAGTGATAGGAGTCAATCAAATCCACATACTATTTTTTGCATTTCTCAAATACCCAGCCAAAATACAGCGTCTACTTCCAGTAGGAAACCAAACAGCTCATCCTCCCTTAGGAAAATGCATAGCTTGACATCCTGACAGTTACGTTCAACATGATGAAATTCATCACATAAGTTTGACAAAGAGGCACTACTTAATGTGTTCTGAATCCTTTTAAAGGAATCAAGCAAAGTAGAACAAGCAAGAGGAAGACAGACTGATAAACTGCTGTTGGAAAGAAGAAAGAGAAGCATAAACTCCAGTCTAGCTCAACTAAAATTTGCCTCAGGTGAGACTTCCTCTGAAAAGTGTAAGGAAACCAAGCTTCTGATACTGAAACACATGGTGCATCAGCATTGAGTCGTGTCAGCATAGTCTGATGTATTGTGTAGTTGTTAGATCAGTGCCCAGAGAGATGGGGAAGCTGGTTAGAGCAGAGCAAAGCTATATGAAAATTTCATGCAGAAGTGAAAAAGAAACAAGACAAAGAAAAAAGAAAGTATATATCAGGAAAAGTTCCTTCTAGAAATATCCACAAATGCACAGTAATTGCTGTGAATATGTGTCCAGGGCAACATTTATGCGTGTGGTGCCTTGGTCCTGATTCAGGCAAAACCTTCCATTGACACTTAAGTTCCATTGATTTCAATGGGGCTTAAGTGTTTTCCTGAATCGAGGCTAATTAAGTACGTCACATACAAATACTCGTGTGCATAAATTGTTTACAGGATTGGGGCTTTAGGGCTTGTCTAAACAGAGACACTCAGGAAAATTAATCCAAATTAACTAAAGGTATGAATTTAAAGTGGATTAGTTAAACCACATTAAACCCCAGTGTGGACTGGGGTTTAATGTGGTTTAACTAATCCACTTTAAATTCACTGTTTTAATTACTTTGGATTAACTTTCCTGAGTGTCCCTGTTTAAGCAAACCCTTAGTGTATTGAATAAAGTCCCCAAATGAGTCAAAATTAAAATAGACCCCAAACTAAATAAATAGCAATTCTGCATTGGCAAGGGATGAAATCTTTAATTTTTACAGTTCCAGTGACTATGTACCACCAACGTGCAGCAATTGAGATCAAACTGCAGTCAGTGAACATGACAATGGAACTAAGCCGTGAAACTCTGAGCTGTGGAGGAAAGGCTGCTCTGACAAAAAAAATAAAATCAAAAGCAAATTTCCAAATCCATCTTTTGTTCTATGGCAATTTATAAATGAAGATCATTGAAGATCTATGGCAATTTATAAATGAAGATCAGATGCATTTCCACTTAAGCTGGCAAGACCAGTGAAGGTTCTTTGGTTGCCAATGCAGTCTGCAACAGCTAGCAAGTAAGCCAAAACTGGCAAGAGAAGTAAGATTATCCTTAGTTATGTAAGTAAAAAAAAATAATTGGATTTAATAATAAGCTATTACAACTGATTAGTCATTTCAATAAATCAGATAAATAAAGCATTCAAATAGCAGTTGATACTATTATTTTGATAAATGAACATTTGCGTTCTTTTGAAAACTACAAATCTGACTGGGGTTCCACTGGAAGTGATGGCACTTCACTAGGCTTTGAACTGGGGGGGCCTACACAGCAACCACATTCATGAAGTGCTTTAAAAATATAATGAAAAACAACACTGGGATTGCAAGTTGTACAATTTAACCAGCTATCTTTGAGTGGCTTGATTTTTTTTTTTTTTAAGTAAATAAATAAATAATAAGCCATTGATAACTACTCAATTTGGCATGAAATATCAGACTTTCATGGCCAGACACCCAGCTGGTATAAGTGGGCAGATGGTCCGATCTTTACTTAGAAATGATAAGTTTGGGGAAAATTTTGATTTTTTTATTTTATTTTTTTTTTAGTTTAAGCAAAATCTGTTCCTCTGCTGAAAGTGACATTTCTTTAAATAAAAATATTGTTGAAAAAGGTTAGTCTTTTTTGTATTTAAGTAATGTTATTCAATTTTGTTATTTCAATGTTGGAACTCAATATGAAGCTAATGCTGTCTTTAGTTACACTGCAGACAGCTCCAGCATTCTGACTGCTTTACAGCCATCGTTGGAATACACAGGCACAAAGCTAAAGTTTAGCTGTATTTTTTAAAAATAATAATTAAAAACCCCTTCTGATTAAAAGACCTTTTACCCCTTATAGCCATGTGCCTTTAGTGCTTGGTAACCAGTGCAATTTTAAGAATCCTCCTTCCTTGCCCATTTATGTGAGAATATTGCAAAGCAGTTCGTAAGTGAGCGAAGTGGTGCAGTTCTGATAGGCTTCCCCTGTTCCCAGCGGAGAGGCACAGCCTGTCCTGAGCCAGCCCTCTCTGCTGCGTGACACTTCTCTCCTGCTGCTGACACTTGTAAAGGGAACAGAATGGTGCTAGTGATGTGAGGAAAGGAACAAAGGGAAAAGACCGGACAGGTGAGAAGGAGTCAGGGTGGAGTGCCTGCCTGTTCTCTACAACCAAAAGCAGAAGAACAGTGAATTTAAAGTTGGAGTAACTTTACCTTAGTTTTTTTTTTTTTCTTATCTTGTCCAGCTGGCTCGGTGATTTCTCTTTCTCTGTAGTTATCTTTTTTCTAAATCCCTTTCCATACATCACTTCGTGTCTCATCTTCTTTTTTTTTTTTTTTTTAAAGAAAAAAAAAAATCAGAATCTTAAGTTGTCATTATTAAACACTGCTGTGCTCTTCCAATAATTCATTTACACTGTCCTTTCACTAGCCTAGAACATAGGAATATTCCCAGTTTCTTGGCTTTTGATGCAAAAGATTCCTTTAGCTCACAGAAATCAGAATAAATGGCTGTGCACGCTATCGTTGGTGTGCATGTAGAATGTATGCAGAAGTTAGGAGCAAGAATGACAGAAAAGAAAGGAAAAGAGAGGGTGCATTTTCATATCAATTTTTGTATTTCCTGAATTTTATTCAATAGAATGTGCCCATGTACAGTTGAAAAAAAAAACACACATCCTCTAATTTCTGTAGAAAATGACTGTTCCCTTGATAAGCAGAAAACAGTATTTCTGATCCATGCCCTATTTTGAAGATATCTAATTTAGTGCCTAAAGGAATTTGAGGGCAAGAACACCTCTTTCATTACACTGACTCCCACTTGTTTTTTACAACAATTAAGTGTAAGCCCTACAGCAGCACAACTGTTAAGATTTTTATGGCTCTTAAAAGGGACACTGTCAATGTGAAATGAGTAAAATATCACACACTGAATAATGACAGTTGTTTATGGCACTTCTTTTCCATCTTGCAGCATTAAAAATGCGTTTAAAATTGTCTTTTCTCTTGATACAGTGTTTGTCTGGGCCAGGCAGCAGTAAAGTAATTGCCCTCTGGCTTTGCAAAATGTACGCAGGATCCTCTATGCTCAAGCACAATCTTTGCTTCTCTGGTGATCTGATGTAGCAGCATGTCTCTTCACCAGAGGGGTGTCCTAGAAAAGGAAGGAACTCCCTCCGTAAGGTGTTTTCACAATAATATTACTTTTTATTGCCACAATTTTTATTCAAGGATTTCACAAAAAGCTTTAAATGTGTCAACAGATATTCAAATTAGCCCTGAAAAAAAAAAATCTGTGATAGAGTAAAGTGTGGGAAGGATGAAGTTAGGAGTTCACAGCCACAAAGTCAATCAAAAACAAAGAACGCTTCTGCTGAATTTATCATATCCGTTAACCTCATTACGATAGTGATTGTCTGGGGTGCATTTTAGTGTAATAACCGGTGAGAGATTGGGAAGGGATGAAGCAACTGTTTCCCCTAGAACACTTTATGCAGTGCTGCCAAGGGAAGATTGTCTTATTTCTGTCCTCCCTGTAATTCTTCCTTTCCCTTTGAGTGAACTGAGGCAACTGGCCCTATTCCTCCCCTAATAAGCCTTTGTATCTTTTGAGTTGGCCAGCAGAAGACAGTGGAAATTGTTCACGTTGCAAGTATGGATTCAGCTAAAGACAACAACCATTATTTATCCCTACACTTCTGGCCTTTTTGAATCTACTGGTATTAGGTAGGGATTTAAGTGATGTGTTGCTAATTACATGAAACTATAGAGTAGATCTAAGAGTATTTGTGTACACATGGGGAGGTAGGACACAAGGAATAAAGTGGAGAACACAGATCCAACACAAATGGTTGGATCATCATCACACACAAAAAAGTCCAAATTTTACAGAATATAAATATGTACTGCAAAATATGCCCAAACAAATTAAACTTCAGCATACACACAATCTTTTCTTTAAAATAAAAATAGAAATAAAAACAAACAAAAAATCTTTCTAATCTGTTTAATTTGTTAGAACACAAGCCTGGTTTTTACATTGCCTTTTTTTTTTCTTTTTTTTTTTTTTTTTTTTTTTTTTTTTTTTTTTTCTTTTCTTTTTTTTTTTTTTTTTCTTCCTGAGATGTGCTGATTCATTGAACCTATTTTAAATGAATGTGTTTTCAGGATCACAAAAAGTCAAACTATTAAAATGTCTCTCAGTAGTCAAAGTCTTGCTGTGTCCTTTGTTAAATACTGACTTCAAACTATGATTTCTACACAGAGTTTTATTAGCAGTCAGTAAGCAAATTTGAATGGCCTGATCCTGCATTGCTGACACCATGCTGGATGAGGCAGAAATAAAACAGCACACTGGAAATTAGATTAAAGGCCAAGTCTGCAACTGTTATTGAAATCCAATAACTCAAACTGCAGTCTTACCAGCAGTTAATAGTCCCCGTGGTGCTAAATAATCATAAAGCTTGAGGGTATCTACTATTGTGCCAACACACCAAAGAGATGCAACCATCCTTGCCCCAAGAGTTGTAAAACAAAAGCCATTCTTCCATCAAAGGGCAAGTTTTCTGGAGGGGGGACTGTACCTGTGTGAAGAATTGATAATGTCTTCTATGATCTTCTGTAATTCCTTTCCCTATATTTATAAAGTCCAACTAGATAACTTGGAAAGGACAATCATCTTCTGTTGCAAAAAATGTGAGTGTCAGCCTGTAACATTAACAGCCAAAGTCAGATAGCTCAAAGGCATCACACAAAGGAATTCTTTTTAGTAGGCAAATGTAAACATATCCCTTTTTGTTATGTCCCATCTACAATGTTCCTGTTCTAATCTTGAACACCAAGAACACTAATGCTTCTGACTTCTCCAGGCACAAGAAGTTATTTTCTTGTTACTGCAAAGGAAAATGAAATCAAGAGAAAGAAATAACTCTAAGGTTTTAAATGTTATACGATGAGATCGGTTCTCCTTGACTATCAGTGTGACCCTGAGCAGATGAACGAGGGTCAGCAGGAGTGAGTTTTTGTATATTAGACCAACTGGCATGCTCATCTCAGCATAAAGATCTATACAAGATGAAACAAAACTTCTTCAAGGAAAAGTAGGTGAGTTAAAAGGAAGACACCAGAAGATGCATGTTCCTGCATTGTCACTCTATTCGTAAATAGCAAATGCTCCCAGTTACATGGAAGAATAACTTCTCCACCAAGCCTTTTCTGTCTTGCAAAACAGAGTAAGGGGGAACAATATGAAAATAAACAGAAGCAGTTTGTCTTCCTTGGACTTCTTGGATTTTGCCTGATATCACAGCAGAAGACAAGAGTAAAACTGTATTTTCACTTACAGAGGTCATTTTAGGTTCGGCTACTAAGTTCAACAAGAGATGGTTTTACTCAGAAATACAAACAAACTTGTTTGCCATGCTATCCCATCTAAAGCAAATTTCTTTCAAATATAAGTTTGAGTTTGAAGACAATTAAACGGGAGGTTTTGGTCTTAAGAGCTGCCTTTTTAAGACAATGTTTCATACAAATCTATACAGCATTGCCAATAATGCTGATTAGTCTTTCAACAAAACTGCATCTATCACTTTTGGAGAATAAAATATTTGGGGCACAAGTAATAGCAATGGTACAAAACTATGGTACAAGTCTAATGTATGGAATCCATCCAGTCTCTGTAAATATTTTTTCACCTCCTTTTTTATCTTGTTGATCTTGGTTTTGCCACAAATGAGAAAAAAAAAAGAGTGACAGATGAACAGTCACATAGATGTTTTTTTCTCTGTCCAAATAGGAATAATTTCAATAGTGTAACAGGGAGAAAGTAGCTCCATTCAAAAGAAAGTTTAAAGGCCTGTAGTATGAAGAGGCCAAGTGCTTTAAATATAGTGAATAAATAAATAAATAAATAAAATAATAATAAAAAAGGACAGCTGTCTTTGCCTGGTGTCTAAGGTCTGATACCTCCTTTGGACAATAGCCAATATTCTTATTCCATTGTTAAAACAAACCAACCAACAAACAAACAAACTCAAGATTTTAATTTGCAATCCCAAAATTTGGATTTAATCTTCTGAAGTTTAAGATTTATGTAGTCTCATAGTATGCCTTGGAGATATCAGTTACCTAATTTTTCTTGTTCATTATCGCCCCTTGTTTTGTATAAATTGCTGTTATGTTGAGATTTCTCTTCCCCTTTTATTAAGGCAGTTAACCATTTACCATTTTTATATGAATTATCATAGAAAAAATTATTTGCTCTATAAAAATAATTGGCTTTTTTAACAGCAATATTATTCAATAGTGCCTTAATCTGTAGCAATTCTACATAAGCTCTTTACTATGGGATTTTTGATGTTCTAATTTTTTATTGTTAGCTTTGCTAATAGCTCCAATTTTTCTTGCCTTTGGCATTTCCTAATTTCATGACATACACCTAAAATCCAGCTTCTAAAAGTCACTTTGAAAGCCTTCAGTACAGTACGGTATGAAACAAAGACCAAATTAAAATTTATATATTCCTTGATTTTCGTTTTAATGGCTATTAGAAATTCTTTATCCTTAAGTAATAGAGTATTGAATCTCCAGTGCAAACCATTTTTATTCTCTTCTCTTCGAATTATCTCTATTATTTCACTGGAATATGATCAGATAAAAGGAATCCATGCACTTTAATTCTCAATTTGCTCCCAAACAGGATTTTGTCTCTGCAAAAAGACCTTGTCTTTTATAGGGCTGATTTTCCACAGAAAAGGAGTCTGAATTTACTTCACTGGGGTCAGTAGAGCTAATCACAGGTTCACAAAGTAAAGCTACTTCTCTTCATATTTGTAAGTTTGTCTTGTAATCATTTCTTTCTCTCTTTTTTTTTTTTTTTTTTTTTTTTTCCCTAACTACAAAGTATCTACCTTCCATTCAACTTAAAACTGAACTTAAAAAAAAGGTATTTTTGATTTTCTGTTAAATGTGTCACAGGAGAAACTGATGGGAAGATTGTCATCTTTTTTTTTTTTTTTTTTTTTTTTTCTTTGTATTGAAATACAAGCAGTAGAGCTCCTCCAGAAGTAAAGTGTTTCTGAATGTACACCAAAGTCATACAGTCTAGTCCCGTGCTGACAGCAGACTTCAGATAGTCAGAGTTCTTTCCTGTATCTCCAAATGAAGGATATTAATCCTAGAATTTGCTCTCTCTTTTTAAAATATTTTTTTTGTTTGTTTTCTGATTTATACATATTTTAAAGAGATGAAATGAGAATCTTCCCCATTTTTATGTATGTTTTATACAATGTGTGGCACTAGTAATCAGAAGTAAATGAGTAAGATGCTTTTTCCTCAGTATAAAGCTCCTTTGTGAAATTTAACTAAGACAAAATGTAGACTATATTGCACTTTCATTTTGTTTAGTATTTTACCAAACACTTTTGCTGCTTAAGTTATTAGTATAGTCACAGTTCTCTCATTCTTTTGATGACACAATTAAGTTTGCAGTAAGTATTCAGATTATTGTAAATATCAAAGCAGTGTGAGGTGAACACAGACAAATAAGACAAATAAGCTGTGTATGAGAAAAATATAACCACACTTAGGAGTAAGACATCTTTCACTTCAAAGGCTGCTTAATAGTATAGGACTTGGTCATTCTGATTTGAGTTTCACATTTAAAGGTAAACTAACAAAGTGTTTATTTTAATCAGTCTGTTCTGTGTAATCTGGTGGAAAAATAAACGTGAGTTAAAAGGCTATCAGTATGACAAAATGACTTGCCTTAAATATTAATTTGAGGAAAAAAAGGAAAAAAAAAAAAAAAACACAAACATTTTTTTCACTGTCATTGGTTTGGTTGAACTGATGTGTCTCAGTGCAACTTCCCAATGTTTCAAGCTCTTTTCGTTCCCTGCCCCCCCCCCCCCCCCCCTTTTTTTTCCCCTTGCTGTGGTGTTTACTGCTTCTCAACAGTGCCTCTTTGCCTGGAGGACAACAGTCACGTAACAATATGATGCCAGTATTTTTCCATAAAGAGCTGCCTGCTTCTTGGGGATTGTTTTAAAATTTCTGGGATAAATCCTGATTTGGCATAAATCTATACAGATGGAAGTCTTGGCTTAAGTATTCATACAAATTTATGACCTGTACCTTCAGTTGTACTGCCCATTGAAAAATTAGTGTTCCCTGTTAGCATCATCTTCCCCTTTACATTAGCCTTTGTCAAAAGAAGAATAGTTATGTTGGCTGTAGTGGTACTCTGACAAGTTCAAACATTTTTGTGCTTTGTACAGCATATAAGGTTCCTATCTCAGCTTTCATGTAATGCATATAGGAATTGAATATATATATATATGAAGTCATGAGTTAAAGGAAACTGGACTCTTCACAAATTAATGTAAGTATTAGTAAACTGCTATCAGCATTTGCAGTTGTAGTATTCAGCTATATTATTACATGCTACTTGAGAGCTCTGTTTTATGTTGGAAAGAGTCAAAATAAGATGGAATACAAAAATACACAATAAAGAAAATTTCTGTGAAATTGCTATCAGGTGCTTGGGTCAGTTGAATGGCAATATGTGCCATTTTTTGTGTGCTTGTTCATTTTGGGCAAAGTCCCATGAAAGGAATTGAAAGGGTCTTACTGACTTGAGTGGAAACTGGAAGAAAGCTAGGTACAGCCCCTTATAAAGAAGTCTTTAAAACCAAGGGCCTTTCGTTTTCATATTTGTCTGGAATTGATGTAAAGTGGTAATGTACATAAAAAAATAAAATAAACAAACAAACAACAACAACAACAAAAAAACACAACAGAGTGAATGAATAGTAACAGAGGCAGCAATTAAATGTTCACTAGTGTTACTGTGCCTGAAAACACACCCATTTGTGATAGTAGTGCAGGCTGACTCTCTGTTAGTGAACACAGCATGTACAGGGTAGGTTGTTCCATACTTAAAAGTGCATTTATTTGAGCTTGTCTCTTTGTGGCTAGGTGATATTCCATATTCTGTCTTCAGCTGCTAAGTGCTGGTGCACTGTGTCTGTGATTTATTGTTCTCATAATCGGTAATATGTCTCTTATGTATATGCTTTCTTTTTCTTAGCTATTGTCTGTGATGGTCATATTAAAAAATCTTTTCATGGTTTTGTGGCTTGTACAACAAGTCTGCATTGTACTTTTTTATACTCAAAATGTTTCCCTTTGCAATTTGTTAAAAACTTAAGATTAAACTGGATGAAATGTAGAATGACACCTAAAAAAATCGTATCCATTGGAGAGACTTGAGTTCAGTAAGTGGAGAGACAGAGGAGAAAGCAAATTTAGTGGTGCAGGTCTCTCATCTTTGTTGAAGGTCATTACAGTCAATGCTTACACCAGCTGCTCACAATGCTTACCTGCATCTCTTTACCCATGTAACCACTAATATGACTTTTTTTTTTAGTTGTGCACTTCCTGGCTTGGGTCAAGTAGCATCTGCCGCCTCTTGTTGCTTAGCATAACAAACTCTTATTCTACCTCCATTTGCTGTGTTATGTGTCAACCCTGGTGCAGTGTCGAGCAGTCACAGAGGGTTAACTGGGTAATATACAGTGCTGAGCCACAGTCTGCCCTTCTGGGCTTCCTGAGTTGTTGGTGAGAGCTTTCCCCTGCTCTGCGATGGATCTCAGAAAAGCAGCAAGTCTCTGGTGAGCAGAGTTTGCCCTTTCACAAAATTCGGTCATATGCAATTGGCTGCGCATTAGGTGTCCAGAAGATGCAAGTTCAGATGCCAAGACTGCACAGAGATAAATACTGCCCTTTCATTAATGAAGTTCTTCACTCACTGCAACACTGATACATTTCTGTTCACAGAACAAACTCACGTGGAAGTGATGGGGATATTGAGTGCTTTTTGCACTGCTCTGTTTGAGAAGAGATTTTTGATGCATCTTTTCATTCTCTTCCTTTTTGCACTACATGGCATGATATGGCTCAACGTGCTTATTGCCTGCCTGACTTCCCTCTGTTCTATGTGCTGTGGTGTGTAATTAACGAGCAACATGCCTTTTATACAAAGCAAAAGCAATAGGTGGACTACATGGCAATTTTCTAGTATGCAACTGTGTTTCCAGAGCTGTGCACATTGCTGCTGACACCTTTACAAGTATAATGGTATGAATTTAACACACCGACAGAAATGCAAGGAAAAGGCAAAACCATGCTGGCTTATTCAGTGCTAGAAAAACAACAAATTAAAATGTTTGGCAAACAGAGGACAAAATTCATAGGGAAAAGACTTGTACTTCCAAGTTTCTCAGGGTACATCAAGCAATAAAGGTTAAGAATTTATTATAACTTCATGTTCTCATTGTTATTTTTATCCTTCTGTCTCCTTCCCCACCTCACTCCATTAGCTTGCTAGTAGAAGACTCTACATTTTATGAAGTTATCAATAAAAGTTACTACATGCACCAGGAACAGTGAGTGTTCCTTTAGTGTCCAAAATATGTTGCATAATTACACAAAATTGCACTGAGTTACTGTGAACTTTAATAAGATCTTCAAGTAGTCTACTAAAAGAGTTTCTGTGAGAATGGTCAAGTTAATATGAGTGGTGTCTAAAGGGCAAGGTTGAAATTCTCTGAACAGGAATATAAATCAGTATTTTATGAATAATAATTTTATTGCTCATTAAAATAAGCAATAGGTAGTGTGATTTGTGTTAAGCACAGGGTAGCGAAATTAACTCGTTTCCATATTTGGTACTATGGAAACATAATTCTGTGTGCAACCAAGCCTTTCTGGAACACAGGTAGCAAAGTTTCTGCCCATTTTTAAACAGGGAAAGATATCCAGTAGAAAGAGAGGATCAGAGCAATCCATTTATCTGTATCATGGGATCAATGAGCTAGGAAACAGTCCCCCTCCTGCCAACTAGATGGCATTATTACAACTATAACAACTATGTAGATAACAGAGAGACTCCCCAAAAGATACATCTCTTTTCAAGTAAACTAATAGAGTTAGCTTTCTTCTTTACTCATATGATTAGTTTGACTGATTACTTGCAAGACGGCGATGGTCTGGGTTTGGCCCAATTAGGAGATGTTGTATCTTAAAATTCCAACAATAACATTCCTACACATTATTCTACAGAGCTCTTGCCTGAGGCCGCAATCTTGTCATCCTTCCACACACAGCATTTCCATTGAAGTCAGGATCAAGAAAATTATAAACCCTACAGCATAAAAAGATATGCTTGGTTTCTTTGGCACTGGAAAGCTCTATGTGCAGGCCTTTGGGTGCCATTTTGTGATTTTGACTGAGGCAAAATGGGAAACAGGGGAAGGTTAATGTATATTGCTACCAAAATTACAATAAATAGTATATAACTCTGGTTAGAGTCAACCAGCATTAACCTGTAAACATTGCAATTCAGCCCCAAGGTGATATCATTCTTTTAAAATTACTACTGAGTCTTTTTTCATGATCTCATCCTCACCAGTTTCTGACCAGCCAGGTAGCAGTGGGGGCTTGGAACCAAATGCACTTTGCAAGAAAGAAGTGGGGGAGCAACCCTTTTGTAAACACCCCCAACAGTGTTTTCCCAAACTTTTGTCACCTTTCCATTATGCTTTCAGAATATTGTCCAGAGGAGGTTGCCTTGAGGACCTTTATTTTAAGTGCCTCTAGATGTTGTGTCTGCTTTGTGAGACCAAGCTATGCTCAGTGCCAGGATCTGCCATCAGTGGATATCCAAAGATGAGATTGGTCTTGACCTGCAAGACTTAAATGGTTCTGAATGATCTGAGAAATTCTCTTTCCCCACCTGAGCTTGTACGAGATGTTCACATATGCTGTGTGCATGTTTGCAGGGATGTATCACTTTGCCTTCCCTTTGCTGTGCTAGGTCCTGGTTCAGAAGTTCTCAGGACCAAATACAACATGGCTGTTTCTTCCATTCTTTTCTTAGACTGTTGGTAGGTGGTCAGAGAAAAAGGACAGGTGAAGAGAGAATAGTTAAGGCATGAGAAGTCATTTCATAATGCTTTTGACTTTTTTTCTAAGAGGACCAAGAACAGGAGACGTAAATATATTAAACCCCTCCTCCCCCACCCCCCCAGGTATCTAAATTATCCGTTTGGGTCTCCTTATTCTCTCAGTGCTTAGAAGTTTCTGATTTTTTTTTTTTTTAGTTTCATTCTCATTATATCTTCTATTTTATTTTTATTTTACGTTAAGATAAAATGTATGGCGAACAATGCCTCAAGCATTGCAGTACGGGTAGGATCCAGGTTTCTAAATGCCCCAGTTAATACAATGTATAATGTTGCATTCAACAGCAACACATCTGATTGAAATAATTTGACTGGAATTAAACTATTGCTACTGAAATTTATGTAAAACTAATGAAAAATTTATTGGTTTATAAAATCCTTGCTTTTATCCAGGACTAACAATTCCTATGCAACACTAGTGATCCTCCCACAAATAGTCGAGAGGAAATAAAATATAAGGGAGTTCATCAGTTCATATTCCCTGAGATCCTCACAGTTACTCTTCTTTGTGATCCAGTCTTTTAACTTTTTCATGACTTTAATCTTAAAAAATAGATTTTTAATTAAATTCAGAGCTATTATTCCCCTTTAGGGGAGGTGGGAAAAACAAATGCAACTCTGATGCAGGACCTCTGAGCATAACACTTTCCCTCTCTTTACAGTTCATTTTGGCATTTTTATATATCTTCTGCTAATAAAATGTAATGATTTTCATCTTTTACTTTGACATCTGAGTCTGTATCTTTTATCTGTTGTTTACAGCGTTTCAACCCATAAATAAATCATATGACAAAATAAATTACTTAATCTTGTGTTTTATTTGGAAACACATTAAAGCCTAGCTTTCGTAGGAAAAATCACTTTACACCTTACAATTGCTTATATACTTTTATGACTTTTGTGTCACGTTCAAATACTATCAAGGTGTCATATCAATACCAATTGTTCACAAGAGCCACATTTTAAACCTTTCAAGTTTTCTGATAGAGTTTGATAGGAATACTTTGAAATGAAAGTACATCTGTCTTTGGCAAATGGCAGTTTCAGCTCTTTTTTTTTCTTTTTTCTTTTTTTTCTTTTTTTTCTTTTTTTTAATATGATATGATAGTATTTTACAAAAGCAATATTAATCCCTAGAACTTTCTTCAAATCAGTATACATATGATTATAATGAAGTCCATTTATCCAGTCCCCTGTATACAAAGCTGTTTGTTGTCAGCATCTGTTTTTTCATCCACTGTAGATTCACTTATCCTGTACATTCCCAAAGTTGCTCTTTTGTATTTTTTGGCATCTGTCTAACTGGTAAAATAAATGGTACTGCACTGAATTTCAGCTGTATTTTTATTTGCAATTTCCTTTAGACACATTTTGCTTCAACAATGAGGATTATGTGATAAATATTTTCTCCACTGTTGTGAAAGAAAAAAGTTTATAACCTCGATGCATTTATCAAGCTTTTACCTGGTCAAAGAAAATTAAATCAAATTCGAAATAGTTGCTTGCATATCTCTTCTAGAAGATTCTTTCTTTCATATATGCCTCCCACAAAACTATCTTTCACATAGAGAGTGTGCCCTCTTTTCTTAGGTTAATTGCTGAAATACGATGTGGTTTGGTTTCATTCTTAGTAATTTCCGGATTCTATTCCAGGACATTTGGGATAGAGCCCAAGAGCTTAGCATGTTTTCCTTTTTTCATGGTAAAATTGTGCAAATATGCATTAGAGTGTGAAAACAAACAGTCTAATACATTTTTGCAAAGCTCTTTATGTTTACTGTTTATTGCAGATACCAGATCCTAATTAAAATGCGCTAACAAAAGCCAAGACACAAAGAACAAAGATATAACGAAGCCTCATCTTTTAAAAATATTTGTGATTAATCCCAGAGGACACTGTCATACATCATTATTATAAAATTCAAGAAAGTTACCTACATCTTTGGAAGGGATATAGTGACAAACACTGTATCCGATCTGTAGAAAAATAATCGTATCATAGTCATGTTTTCTAAGGAATAATCTTTTCAGATCCCATAATGGCATCCAGCTACAGCCCCTCTCATTTATGGTTCCTTGTGCTTCTCAGTGAAAACTTCCTGAATAGGTTTGGTTTGGAACATCTTTAAACACTTCTTCCTCTTACTGACGTTTACCTCTAAATACCATTGCCATTACTAAAAAGGGGTAGTTTAAATTTAAATAAAAGAAGACGTTCTTAAATAAGAAAATAGCTTAATGTTCTTGTTATTTTAACTGTGTATAAATAAATTACTACTAGATTTTTTAAAAATCTTCTGTTCAGGCAAAGATCAAGCCTTTAAAAACAAAATTTTGTATTCACTTCAGGTGAAATAAACTTGTGGTCCAGTAACTGATGTCTGCAACACGGTGGATTGCTGTGGCCCTGATATGCTTAGGAACTGGAGATTAGAGCATTCATGCAAAGTAATTCTGTTTTCCTGTACACCGTGGTACCCGGCTTCACGAAGCATGGAAAGCGGGAATATGCATGGATTAGGTATATTAACAAACAGAAACTGATCAATCTGTTCATGAACTGTGAATTCACTGACCAAAAATTAAAGTGGATGCTAGCCATGTAGCAGTCTGTGCTAGAGTAGCAGCGTCTGGACAACCGTGTGCTGAATAATTGGCACCTTCCTCTCTCCTTGGTAGCCATGCTACTTCTTCCCGTGTAAGTAAAGCACTGAGGCTCTGGGAGAGATTTGTCCTTTACATTTGTGCTGGAAGACGTACCATTTCCACCGCTGTCTTATCAGACTTGGCTTGCTGAAAATCAATTTTATCAATATTAATGTATTGTGATTTATGTACATAAGATATAACATAATTTACTCAGTCCAAAAGAAATATTTATTTCTGTAAAGCTGTCATCTTGGACACTCTGAGTTCACTCCCCTGCCGTGAAGGCTGAAGTGTCCCACGGTGGCTAAACATGCCAAGAGAAGGGTGCATGATGGAGGCTGCATGCACACCCTTCCTCCCCTGGAAGGCAGAGGGCAGTGGTGGCGGTGAAAGAAGCTTCCCTACGCTTAGGGAAGGGATGTTGTACCGCTCCCTTGTGTTTCTCTGAAAAAACACAGGGAAAGAGGCAAAGGTCAACACTGAAAAATAAGCTTTGTTGGAAATATTTCATTTGTTGTTGATGAATCATAGGCAAACACAATGCTCTATGCAGATCTGTTTGAGGCCCAGTCGCCCAGTCACTGCCCAAATGCTTTAATGTAAATTTCTTTTTCTTTAGAAAATTCAGATATTACTGGAGCTTCATGGGACTGTACAGGCAGGCTAGCAGAGATCACGCTAGAAAGTCTTCTGCACCTTCCCTGTGTGTAGATGCTTTGGTTTTCTCAGATATTACACTTCATACTTTTCATTCCAGGACTTAAAGAAAAATATTTTCAGCATGTGTTTTCAAAACATCTCAGGCACTATTGTTCTTTTCCCATCCCTGTATCAAATTCTTCTGTTACATGGGATTATTCCTTTCATACAACAACTGGTATCAATTAACACAAAGTTATTTTGGAATCCTGAAGAAGTTGTACTGCAAGCTGTGTCTGGTTTCTGTTTGAATCGTTTAATAAATTAAAAAGAGCTCAGCCTTCTGAAAGTAGGAGTCTAATCTGGGTAGGAACATCTTTGCCCTTTCTACTTTATCTAGGAGGTAGATATTAACCCATTATTTTGTTACATAAAGTATAAGTTCTAGGAAATTTCATTCGAATACCTGTTGTCCCCATAACCTCAGTAAAACAGCCACAAGCCCTCTCAGATGTTGCACAGAGGGTGCTACTCTGAAAGTCTAATGTGTCCAGTCTCTTCAGGTCCTCCCCAGAGACCACAAACAGAGGCAGACTCTTTGGGGCCAGATGAGTGCTGAATTAGTCTTTAGGGAAGTGTTTTTCTATATATTAACTATAAAGACAGGTTGGGAAAATTTGACTAAGTTCAAATTAACCCTTGGGAATACTTCTCTCTCAGCTACAATAGTACAAGGGAAAACTTACTTGTTCTTTAGTGAAGAAGCTTGTAAAATGTGTAGAGAACTGCTGTTGAATGAAACAGAATATTTTATAGTGTAAAAATTAATTTTCTGAAAGAGGGGTGAATATGAGGAGTATCTGCTGGTAGGAAAGTAAGCTGACTGGCAGACTAGCATGAAGCTCTTGAACTGAAGTAATGGAGAAATTTAAAAGGCATCTAGGAAAATAAAGATGTTTCAGCTTTACTTTGACAGTGCTGTAGCATCCTTGTGATGCAGGCCACCACACATCACCCAGGCCAGCACCAAGCATCCTGCTGTGAAGAAAGATTCAGGTACTGATCTTTTGTTTGAACTGCTGCCCTCTAATAGAGGCTCCTGCAAACTGAGCTGCTCCTATTGTCATTAGTGCATCTCAAAGGCATAGATCAGCAGTCCAAGCCTATCCCTGGCCTCACAGAAGAAATTTCTCCCTTTAATGTGGTGTAATTTGTCAATTAGCTATCTATTGAGTCTTCCTGTAATGGGAGTGTGTACTTTGTGTGCTTTTCCTGTCCTGGACACATCCTTTCTGTGTTGTTCATTGCTAGAAGGAGAATGGATACAGCCAGCCTCCTGAAATAAAACATAGGTTTTAATTCTTTGTTGCTTACCAGGTACAACTGAATTTACAAAAAAAAAAAAAAAAAAAAAAAAAAAAAAAAGATTCATTTTTTTTCTCTATGCAAGAAAGCCTCGGATGTGGATTTTTTTCTCCTTTTTTCATCTACCTCAAAACTTCTGGAATAAAGTTGCAGATACATGGAACATGCAGACTTCTTTTTCCTTGATGAAAATCATTGAAAAAAAATATAAAAAGGAGTGGTGGGGGCATTTAAATTTCAGGGTAGCTTTAAAGAGTTCATATCTCCTCCCTCTCACTCGGTCTTCCCACTTCCCTTTTGCAGGTACACTTTGGACCTGTGAAATTAACACCTTTATTTTTTGTGGCTGAACGCTACCTTCTTCCTGAACTTGGTGGCTACTCACCCAAAGTGTGGATATAAGAGGGAGGCTGCTATTTGACACGCCGTGTAACTATACCTCTGTACCAGAGCTGTATTGTTATCTGTGAAATGCAAACTAGCATCCTACCAGTGGTATCTGTCATGTGAAAAGACACTGTGTTCAGCTAATGGCTGCTGAGAACAACTGTTATTTGGCAGAAGTAAGGACAGTGGGTGCTGGTCTTGTGGTATGAAACACTGAGAGACAAATTCCATCAGCAGAAGTCAGCACCTTGTAAGAGTGTAAAACACTGGCGAGAGGTTGGCGTTCAAGTGGCATTGAATAGTCTGTTGATGGGAGCACATAAACAGTTTCATTTGGACCTGGTAAAATCTTACAAGGCTTGTGTTTTATCCTTCTCTTGCACATACCCTTTCTGATCTTGCTAATAAAAGTAAGAAAAAAGAACTGTAAAGTGAAAAGTACCTTACAAAAGTACGTGCTTGGACTGACTCAGGCACAATTAAGCTACAGAGCTCCAGCCTTAACCTGCTGAGCTGCGTGTGGGTGTAACAGCATGAACAGAATTTGACACTCTCTACTGCCCGATACCACTGAAATATCTAAGCAGAGTGATAAGCAGATAACAGATTGTCAGCCTTTTAGCTGAATTTCCTATTTTTGTTGGAATAAACCAGACTCTTGATTTTTTTTTCCCCTCTTCTTCTTCACCCTTTCCCTCTCCTTTGAGATATCCTGAATCCCCACTGGAACCCTGCCAAATCCTTCTCAGCCCGTGTCATTCATCTCTTTACATCCTTTCATTTTCTAGGCTTTGTATCAGATGCCACCTTTCTTAACCAGACCTCCAACTTCTTCTCTGCACACAGGCATTACCGAGGGCACGCGTCCCCTCTTTCTTTCAGCTTTCCTGGGAACTCAACACATTGCCTCCGTGACATTTGTATCCTATGCTAGTCTGGGAAGTGAGACTCCAGATTGAGACCACCCCCATGTCAGGTGCACAGCTAATGCTTTGCATAATGCACACAGCATTCACTCACGGGATTCTGACGGAGAGATAAGTAGCCTTCAAAAACGCTTAGAAGATGCTACATTTCAGAGGGACAGTGCTTGAAACATATGGGCCTTACCTTACAGCCAAGAAAGAAAGACATTTGATTACTGATTTGTTTACATGTATTTATTCACCTTTTTTTTTCTTTTTTTTTTCTTTTTTTTTTTTTTTCTTTAAGCAATTGAATATCCTTGTGAAGAGGGAAAAAAAAAAAAAAAGTCGAGGACTAAATTCTCCCTTTGTATGCATATAGAACAGCCTTGGAAGTTGGTGAGAATTGAATTGTACGTTATTTTACATTATAAAACAGAATTTAGCCCACCCAATATTGGTATGATGATTTGCAACTTTAACCAGTTTGGAGAACAACGAAATTTGAAAACTATGCTAAGGGCCAGATAAACTTCTCCATCTCCAAAAAGGGACAAATAAGAAGGAATGGTCCTTCCCTAATGCATAATTTCTTCTTTTCTAGTGTAAAATATAGTAAATTGCTCCAAACACAAACTAATCATCAAGAAGGCAACAATACTGTTAATGGTTTAAGCACAGTACTCAGTCTGAGTTTACTCTGCCTTATGGAAATATCAAAGTCATTTTGATTATGCTCAGAGGTTTAATATAGCTATTAGAACATCAACTACTCTATTGGTGTTACACCATTACATTTGTTAAGTTGATTCACCACTAGAACTATGACTCTTATTCTTACAGCTGCATTTGTGAATTTGTTTTTGTTTAAGTTTGAGTAATTGAAGTCTTGTGGGAAGTAAAGTCATTGTTCATCTGCTTATTTCAATCTGTGCTGGGAAAGCCAATTTTCTCTTGTTAAATTATATTTCTAATGTTCAACAGGGATAGTTGCAGATCCTTGTTGTCATGCCTTGCTTTCTTTGAAATATTTCTTAGTTGGCTCTCCAAGCTATTTTACCACCCCCTGATGTTTCAGCAGCAAGGTGATTCATTCAGAATAGTCTTACCCCATTTCTGACACCTCAGATCCGTGAACTGAGATCATCTGACAGGGATCTGAAACTGATATTCTGTAATGGAGCTATTATCTAAGCACGAGAATGGGAATGGTTCAGAGTTTTTTAAGTGAGCTTTCTGCTTTGAAGCTGCATTCTGCCTTCAGTGTCCCCTCTTCCTTTGATACTACATTTTGCACAGCTGTGTCACTCATGGCTCCTCAAATGCCATTTCTAGCCTAAGCAAAACCCTTCATTGTTATGGTGGGAAGGACCAATTTGGCCTGAATATTTTGTTAGAACAAATTACATTTTTCTTGCTTACCATGTCAATAAATAAATAAATAAATAAAGCCACTCTTCCAACCAGAACACTCTTTCTTGGCAGAACACTGCAACTTACAGTACTTCTGAGCTCTTTGTTGAAAAAGAAGCTTTTGAGAGTCTGGTCAGTTTGCTTCAGTGCTTGAATACAAACTTTTTGGAAACATTTTCTTAACCATCATATATATCTATGCTACCACCTAAATAGTTAGAGACAATGTAGTTGGACAGTATCATTCCAGAAACCAGTAAAATACTCTGCCCTTCAAAGCAAAGGAGAAATCATTGGTCAGGGCTTAATGAAAAAAAAAAAAAAAAAGAGAGAGAGAGAGAGAGAGAAGCCTTAATGAATGAAAAAAGTTTATCTAAGTCCCCCTGAAATTAATGAATAGCTTTGTGTCGGGCTCCTAATACTCAAAATAAAACTGTATTTGTTAATTTGACTGCTGAAAATTGTTTTCAAAAAGGTGGATTGTTGAGTTTCATGGCAGTTTTAGATCTGACATTAAGTGTTAATAAGCAGGAACAACAGTTATTTCTGAACTTTCTTTGAATGGGAAGTGGCTGATTGTGCAGTCAAACCATACAAATGTTTGGGGATCAAGTGAGAGGATATACCTATGTTGGTGTTTTTGTCGTGTGGTGCCCCTCCACCCCCCTGTTTTTTCAGATTAGCATTTAAGGCATATGAGATGCCATAGGCATTCTCTTAAGACATTTAAGGAGACATCAGCTGAATCCCTTATTTTCTCAGGGTAGTGAAGGAGAAAGTATTGATTAGTGTATATGCTGGAATTCACATCCTATTTGTAGAAAGCTAATAAAAAAATAAAAAGACTATGGTCCCAGTAGAGTTTCAGCAAAAGTAATGGTAACAATAATGACTTTCCTACAAATGCTTTCTCTTGTTTGGAGAATTTTCTGTTCTCTTTTAATAGCTATTAGGCTTGTTATGCTGTGTAGGCTTGTGTAGTGTGTAGGCTTAAAGGAAATTAAAATGAGAATATATACAATGTTGTGCTATCGTTGTACTAATTCTGGGGTCTCTTCATCTAGATTGACAAGCTATCTTAATGCTTAATTTTCTCCCTGTGCCTGCATTGGTCAGACAGTATCCCAAATTCAGTTTCTCAAACTGACAGAAAGTACTGAGAGGAATTTTGCTTTTTGAAGTAACACAAGTAGCGAGTACACATGAGATTTGTGGTTTGTGAAGGGCTCCTAAAAGATCTGTGTGCAACATAAGCCTCCAAACAGAATTTAGGCAGATTTTCAATAGGTCTTCTGCTGCATGGGAATAAATTTCAAACAACCAAGGAAAAATGTTTTTAGATACTGTACATCATAGGTCACTTTCTTTTGTCTATTTCAGTGATGTAGCTCAAAGATAGTTTCTTCCTTCCTGAGAATATTTGAGGAAATACTTTAGATCTATTATTGAATACATTCATTTCATGCTGAGGCAGGAAAGAAAATGTTTTGTGAACATTTAAATTAGTTTGCCATCTCTATTCCAAAGAGGAATTCTTCCAAGACACTTTCAGAACCTGTTCTTGCAAAGACTGCGTTCAGAACTTGCATCGAAAAAACTATTCCTTCAGCTGTCTTGCTATAATATGTATCTGTGTTTTAATGCCTCAATTAATAATTCAGGTTAATTCATAACAAGGGACTAAATATTAAGGAAAAGTTTATAAAAATCAATATCAATAATTCATGACATCTACTTGGCTGGAAAGACAATTTCTCAGAAAATTATTAGGAAAGAAAGAATTTTCACAAATCTCTATCTTTACAATCTTACACTGACATAGTAATTATTATTACTCAGATTGGCATGAGAATAATCATTAAATAGTTATTTACTTACAGGCAGCTGTCCTGAAAATCTAATAATCTGTTGGATCAATACCAGGAATTAACATTCTTGCTTGACAATCCTGCTTGACAGAATTATCCTTCTTATTTATAATTTGGGAACCCAGAAACATGTTACATGGTCATAATAAGTATGTGTGTGTATACATAAAGGTATATGCTTGTGTATATATATGTATATGCACACACTTTTGCTATTTAATCTTCTTTTGGTATGGAACAAGACAGAAGCAAGACAGAGCCTCCTCTTCTCCAGGCTGAACAGTCCCAGCTCTCTCAGCCTCTTCCCATAGGAGAGAAGCTCCAGTACCTTCAACATCTTGGTGGCCCTTTGTTGGGGGCACCCTTGTACTGAGGAACTGAGTGGAGGTAAAACACGAAAAAAAGTAGAGTACAGTACAGTAGAATAGAGCAGAGAGAAACACTGAACAATTCTTTTACTACTAGAATGAAGAATTTCAGAAATACATGGATGACATTGTTTTATATGTCTAATAGCTAGCTTTTTTTGTTTTTGTTTTTGCAAGCAAAGTAACATATTTTTTTTTAATAGGGAAGAAAATTAAATATCTCAGTTAATGTACTAGAAGAGTCATCTGTACATCTAAATGCTGAACCTGTGTGCTCATATTCTTGTGTGCTAGTATATATATACAAGAGATACATACACATATTTCTATAGTTATTACTGGAGGGAAGGCTCAAAGAATATGAAATAAACAAAGCAGAACTGTTTAGTTTTCACTTCTTGTTAGGTGTGAAAACCTCCTTTAAGTTATTATTATAATTTTTTTCAACAGATTCAGTGATGACAAGTGGGAAGGGTTACAGTCCTCTCCCTCCTGCTGGATATTTTCTTCATTGGCATCTGTAAACTGTCTCCAACATGAAGGAACTAAAAAGCTTGCTTTCTATAGTATGGGTATGGTAACAGATTCAGAGTTACTTATTGCTCTGCTGCCACTAGTAACTCCTTCTTTCTGTTCAGTTATTTGCAGTTTAGATACATTTTGGAGGATGAATAGTTATACATTAAGCCTTTTAATTATGAACAGAATAGCTGAATGAAATTGGAGTTTCAACCAACAAAGAACTTATGCAACAGAGGCCTCTTTTGCTGCATTTAGCCACACTGAATTAGGTATCCCTGGGATGAAAGGTTAAATGGTTCCACTTGAAATGCGAGAATGGGGAAAAAAAATAAGGTTAAAAAAAAAAAGGTAATTAATATGTGGCATGCTCCTAGATTTGTGATAAGATGCAGTGATATTTTCTCCTTTTGTTCTTTATTCTTTTCCAAATAGTCAGGTGTGTTTTTGTTTTGTTTTGTTTTCATCTACTAGTGGCCATTAAACTGAAGTTTACATAGACACGTTAGAATCCCAAGGTCTTGTTCTTCAGTGGCAATAATCTTTTTCACATAAAGTTTGTCTTTTCCCCATGTTTCAATGACTCTGCTGAATTTTCTCTGCCATTTAAATACCCAGTTGTTCATTTCTGCAATGCTGCAGTCAACTCTCTGGCTAGCTTAGTATCATCATTGCACTCTACTTTTTTTCTCCTTTTCCATATCACTTAAGAATATGTAGCCCTGAAATACTCTGCTAGCAACCACTCTCTGCAGCAAAAGTGTGTCCATTTACTCCATCCATTGTTTCCTGCTCCCGAGTTATTCTTTTATCTCTGGGAGGATCTTTTACTTAAGAGCCTTTGTTGAGGTACCTTAATTTTTAAAAATTAAACAGAATAAGTTCATCGAGTACCTCCTAGCATGAAATTAGATTTCAAGTGAGAGTATAAGCACTCATCACTCAAAAACACTACCTTCTCCAAATCAGCTATTTTATAAGGTTAATGCAACATTAACATCAATGCAATCTTATTTTTATCAGCCAATCACAAATATTTTGCTCATGTACATCATTAGTCTGGCATTAGCTAAGTATAACTTATTTTATTCTGTGGTCAACTGTTCTTGTGGTTTAACATGCATCCTGTTCTTTTTCTGGGCAAATAAGAAAAACAATAAAATAAGTTTAAAAGTGAAATGAAACTGCTTTAGACGAAGTCCTTTCATTTTGGTCCCTCTCAATTTTTCAGTGTCTGCTAATTAATTTAAGTAGGACTTATGCTGAGTTGCACCTCTGTCAAGAAAACATACTAATCTTTGAGGCCACAGACTTTATGTTTCAGCAGATTGCAGAGACTAAGCAGAGTCTGAGCTCCTGTTCTCCATGCAGTATCAGTAGAGCTGTCTGCATGCACCTGATGATGTGAAAGAGAACACTGCCATCTTACACAATTAGTTGCACATCAAGTATTCCTTGGTAGTTTTTTTAAATTTTGATCCCCTCACAAATATCCCACAATTTGAATGCTTATCCTTTACTAACATGATGCATAAAGCTTGAAGAAAGTTTATAAATGCCATAATTGCTTGTGTCTCATGTAAATAACTTGCAAAATAGTAAATATTAAGCAATTAAAAATTGGAAATTTTCTATGGTTATCTTACAAGAAAGTATTTTACACCCTGAAGAGATCGCCAGATTCTATGTTATTATTTTTTAAGAAAAGGTCCTATACATCACCCCTTCCTTGTTTTTGCTGTCAGTTGCGCATACTGCATAGCAATTTTCAGTTATTTATTCTGCTTTAGCCACACCATAAACATCTTTACCATCAATGCACAGTAATTACAGTAGGGTGAGTAGAGTTTTGCTAAAACAACCTTAAATTGCTAAAACACACTGGCAGTGTTTTATAAAGAAAAGAAACTGAGCTGCATTCACTGCATCTACTTATTGTTGAAGTCTCACCTTTTCATATTTTACCGTTCTTCATGTTTATTTTTAGCATTTTCTTTAGGATAGTCAAAATCACAGCTTTGGCTTTAGTTTATGCCTTCAGATCCTCTCCTTTCCAAACTATGGAACCTTCATTGTTGTTGTTGTTTTTATTTCTGATAGACTATTAAGATAGATAGCTGCTCCAGGTTAGATCAATGTACTTCAGTCTTCCTTTCAGAAGAACCCATGTGGAGGATGAATTCTGTGGCTGAGAGACTTTTCAATGGTTATGTCCTTTGTAAAAAGACTATATAATTTAATTTGCCCTTTGGCCTACATACCACTCCTATCAACTAATATTTATTTTCTTTAAATTACATAGTAATTATAAAACATATTACAAAGATATCATTGAGATTTTGAAATTAAGCCTGTAAAAGTTAGGAAGATATATGATCCTGACTGTATGATTTTCTTAGTATATTTTTATAGCTTCAGTGTGTGTTCACACTATGATAATCTCTGATACATAAGCATATGTGATTATTCTTTCCCACCAGGACCCCAGTCTCATTCAATGTATTGAATGGATGGTGCTCTTCTAATGAGTAGAGGTTCAGCATTAACTTTTCTCTCCATTCTTCCATGTGTAGCTTATGCCTTTATTACCTGCACTCTTTGAGCAGGCCTCTTCTCCCAGATAACTAGTGATAGGACTAGAGGGAATGGCCTCAAGTTGTGCCAGGGGAGGTAAAGGTTATAAATGAGGAGACATTTCTTCTCAGAAAGAACAGTCAGGCATTGGAACTGGTTGCCCAGGGGGGTGATGGCATTCAAGGGGTGTTCAAGGAAAGGCTGGATGTGGTGCATGGCTTAGTGGGTGATATTGGTAGTAGGGTGGTGGCTGGACCAGATGATCCTGGAGGTCTTTTCCAACCTTCACTATTCTATGATTCTATGATTCTCATGATGTAACATTTTTGTGATGCTCCTGATTTAGTATATGAGTACTGTGCAAAGATGAAATAAATTATCCTGATATCATCCTCCATAGGAAAAATGGATCCTGAGAGTCTTGTCTTCTCACTTAGCAGACAAGAACTCTGAAACAGAAAAAGAAATGTCAAAAGAACCAACTAATTTTGAGTTCCTGGTCTGCAACAACTAGTTTGGGTTAGTACTTCGAACTGCCCGCTACTTGGTATGTTCAAAGCACATGTTACACTGATTCTAGTTTGCCATTTTGAGCACTTTGAAAAACAGCTCAGCAAATAAAGGATTTTTCATTAAGTGACTGAATAGGAAAAATAAACAACTGAACAAACAGGAATAAAACTGATTGGATAGAATTGAAATGAATCTTTCAATTTTCTCCACAGTACTCTCTGGACAAAAAATTGTTTTCTGTCATCCGTAAATTTCTGTTTGGCCAGAATAAACTGACTTTCATTTTCATATTATTTAATCCATTTGTTCAGCCATGTTTTAAAATGAAGAATGCAGTTTTGAACCCAGAAGTCAGAGTGACCAAATGAAGCATTCGGAGCTTTCTAAACCAAAGTATTTTCACTGTTATCTCCCTTGCCCTTGCTGAAGACATTCTTCCTAATACATCCAAAGTTAAGAACTGTTTTCGACCCCATCTTCTTCCACAGACTTGAGTACCTCATGAATGTACTATTCTTTTTAAAAAATTACTTATTGCTATTCAGTATTCCTGTAGAGGAACGCAGACTCTCAAACCAGATGCCTCCAAAAGGAAAGGAATCCCAGCATCGTGCTGGCCACAGGAATTTTGCAGTCAAGGTAGTGATACACTTAATGAATCTAGAATATCAGCATTTACTACCTTATCCAAGAGACCATTCCTAACATTTTTTTTTGCAATGCACTGCCACATTTATTGCATATCTTACAGCCTCTGTGACAAATGAAGCAGTTACAGAAAGCTGTTTTCTTTTGAGTATCCTAATACATTCCCAGAACAAGTTCAGGGCTACCTTAAAGAGCTCCTTGGGTACTCTGCTATTTTGTGTCAGAAAGATCTAGTTTCATGCCTCCCTATCTCCAAGTTCTTCTCACAGCCCTAGTCAATTGCTTTGACAATCCCAGCTTCCCTCGCTTTGACCCTTCCCTGACTGTCTCTTGCCTTGGTTTCTCTATACCTTGCATGTATCCATTGGTACCCATTACCAGTTTTTCCATAATCTATATTGGTTCATTTTCTGCCCATCATCTTTTAGCCTAACTCTATTTGCAGGGTACATCTCCACATATACTACCAGTCTGGGCTTCCTCCACCAGGTATGTTCTGCCTCTTCCTAGCCTTAACACTCTACCCAGACCATTGTGGTGGTGTCTGTCCACTTCCCATCTCTCCTTCCTCCCATTTCCCCACTGTCTCCATTCTCTTCCATTTCATTTTTCCTTCCCATTCATAGATTCCTTGATGAGTTCGTTAAAGCAGAAAATATTGTTACTTCAGTAATGTAAACTTTGAGCTTTCAAAAAATGTGACAAAATATCTTTCTTTCTTCCTTTTTTTTTTTTTTTTTTTTAATGATATTTCCAGTTATTCCTATGTGTCTCTGAGTTCATAGCCTTAGCCTTTACAGTATATTTTGTTCATCGTTTAGAGCTTCTCTTCACATACTGAGTGCTAGAAGCGTGCATGGGAGCAGATGTTCTCATACAATATCTTGATTCCAGCAGCTGAGGTTTTAGAAAGACTATCAAATATTTCTGAATCTCACCATAAATTATGTAACTTGGCACTAATATGCTGATAATACACTATCAGTAGTGCAGATCTAACAGCTCTGAATTATTCTCACTCTTTAAGGCAGAGTTACTGAGGTGTGGGTTCCTTTGCATCATGCATTTAAGAACTGAAAACAGAACAGCATGGCTGTGATGTCTGTATTAAATAATGAGGCAGAACATAGTCCTCTAGAGCAATAGGTTTCCCACTGTGTTGAGTCACTAAGCAAGCTGTCACTGTTGATGATGTACTCTTATTTTTAGAAATCCTTCAATGAAAGTCAAGCTGAACCCTACGATGCCATATTTTACATTGCTTAAGTTGTTGTGGTGCCAGTTTTCATTATTATTGATGTTAAACACTTAAAGAATATTTCTGGGTTATGCAAAAGGTCTTCATGAATTTCAATGATTTATGAAGCAAATAGGTTTGCTAGATGTCTGTGGAGTGCTGCTGATGGATTCAGTGAATGCAGCAGTAAACACCCATTACAATACCTAGAACACAGTTTCTAACTGGTTTCTGTTCCATTAACAAGCTGTGGAATAGACTTGATGCATTTTAGGTGAGAAATGTTTAGAATGTAATATTTTTTGGCAGAACAATTATATCAAAAACAATGTAGAAAATTATAAACAGCTTCAAAAAGAAAGAAAGTGCTTTGTGTTACTGTCTGTGAACCCTGGCTGTAACATGTGGATGATAATATGATGTCTCAAGATGAATTGCATTTAGCTGCTAGAGTCTTCTACCCATACAGTCCCTAAAGAGAGTTTTGTTTCTAACAGGCTACTTTAAATTGCTGTAAAAACAGTGACTTTTTCACTGTCAACCCTGACCCCCATTTTTCCCTTTACTCATATCTTCTGCCCCTACATTGCAGTATTCATCTTAATTATTTTTAGTGATCTAAAAGTTAGATGTATAAGATTCATCTACAGTCAATAGAAAGAGACAGACATCTCCAGAGATATACTTCACTCTAAGTATGCCAGAGGTAGCCAAGAGAAAATTTTTCTTTAAGTTATTTTTATATTTAAAGCTATGAAAGGGAAAAGATACTACCTGACCCTAAACAGGCTGAACCCTGCTTTTCTTATATCTTTGATGTTTGTTATGATGCTTAAAAGTAGGTTCCTTCTTACATTGTCTTTCACTAAAATGTAGATATGTTACTTGTTAAATCAGTTATAAGAGCTTCCACATACTGAAAGCTGCTTCTGAAAGCTGAAACATTTGATTGATGAAGCAAGATGACAAACAAATCAATCCCCTCCCAATCAATTCTGCCATCAACCTCCCAAAAACCGAAAGCAGAAATCCCACTATCTAAATAAAATAGCAAAAATGAGATCTTTTTTTTTTTTTTTTTTTTTTTTTCCCAGTGGAATTTTCAGAACAGTGTATTTTGTCGTACTTGACTGACCAGGTCTGAGTTGAATAGCAAGGTATGTAATGCATACCACACACTGTACCGACTATGAAAAGATGTATTCACTTTTCTTCATGCTTAGGGAGGGGCAAGAAGATAATATGGAAGAAACTTCTGTTTACACAGCTTTGAGCAGAATTGCATGCCCAACTTTACATACTTGAAAATCTGGGATATATAAAATCAAGGCTATTTAATAATTCAAGTTCAAATGAACTTTACCATCAAGTCTGGAAGTCTCTTTTGTAAATGAGATTCAAAGAGTGCTTGGTTAAAACAGAAATGATCTTCAGGCAGTGGCTAGCAATTGCTAGCAATTGGAGATCTGAATCCAAAGGCTTTGGATTTTGTTATATTCACATGCCATATTTTATAGACTGTCTAAACACATTACCAAATGATTTTTCAACAAACTAAAAGGTCTTGAGGCCTAGTTATTGCCATCATATTTTCCAGAGCAATTGTGGTGCAATTAAGAGAAAACATGCTCTCTCTGAATCTTTCTTTAAATACCTGTATTTTCTTCCTCCTCTATTGTAGTGGATTTGTGAAACTTGGGCCAAACTAGTACTAATTTTCAGAAGAATGAAGGGTGTGAGAAATTACTGGATGCCTTACATTAGTAAGACTGTTGGATCCTAAAATTGGCTGGGACATGATTTTTTCTGTCCTGTAGAGCTTCTTGAAATCCTAATTCTCCACTGCTTGGCTACCAGATGAAGCCAAAATCAATCACAGTTTTAAGAGACATAATAACCAGAACATTCTTTAATCTTATTATCTGGGAATTGAGCAAGCCATTGGTGGTGCAAGTCATATATACATCCAGGTCAATGTTTTGTATCAACCCAGCAGGACGGTGAAGAAGAAGGTCTCCTATCTGAGGTGACCTTGCTGTCTGGTGAACATTTTTTTTTCTATTGCTGTATATTTTTTCACCAGAAATCCCATTTTGGAACTGAGAAAATTTTGTGATAGGGGACAGAAAGGGAAGTGGAAGAAAAGGAAATGTCTCTAGCTGTTTTTGAACTGAATGATACGAATGCAAAAGTTTGTGCACACAATAACAACGACAACAATGAAGAATAAGTGAATGACAGTCATTCAGATGTCAAAATAAAAAAGTCACTAAAAAATAGAATGAGTGTCTTGGCAACGAGAATTTAAAGACTGTATTTTCTTAAGACTTTCATAAACAATATCCATAGAAATTTAAACTTCATATTCTGAATACATTTCAGTTGCAAATATAATATTAATGAAACCTGGTCTGGGCTTCCTAATCAAACTCTGGTTTTGTACATGCAGTTCAAACCAGTACAACATGCAGTACAAACCAGTTCATGACTTAACTCATATGAGGTCTTACAGACCATAAGGGATCCATAACCTTGGTCCATTAATGATCCAAGCACTGTAAGACACTGTTGAAGGTGAAGATGCCTAACGGACAAGCTGTCTCATTCTCCTTTTTCATTTAAGTACATATGGATGTGAATATTTATATTTATGCACGTATGTGCATTACAGTGTGTCCTTGTTTGTAATTCCTATTAAAAATGCTCTAATGCCTCTTGATAGCTTTGTCCTCCTTACCTTTGTGTATAAAAATGTACAAGAAGTTCAGGTGATCACCTCTTTTTCTCTTGAAAGATTGCCAAAAATCCATCCACCACCTAGACTATTAGTGCATTATTCCTTATTCCTCTACCCCCATGCCAATTTAAAAATCCTTCTCATTTGTACCTTTTATAAGTAATGGATGATACTTTGGGGAAAATTGCAGTGACATTTGCAAAATGATACTACTTTAAAAGGCAATGTTATTCTTCAATTGAGCATAGTGCAAAAATAAGCAATATATTTACAGGGAAAAAAAAAAAAAAAGTCTAATGCATATTCAGCCTAACTTCATCAAGGGCAAAGAATGACATAAGGTGATGCTTTTTAATTCTTTCAGGGTGGTAGAACTTTTACCAGGTTTCAAAGAAATTGACCTGGACTCAGGCTGCTAGTTCTGAAAGCAGATTCATCAAGCCAGCATGACTGAGAAAACCCCTTGTCAGATCATTGACTTGAGTGGGTTGTTGCGTCTTGTTGACACTGTTGAAATTTGGTCACCTGCTTAAAGCTGAACTTGTGCATGAAGCCTTTTCTGAACTAGGTTCTTAAGACTGTATTGAAGGGCTCTTTGTAATTAGTAAATCCAAAGAAGACACACATTGGTAGGAAAGTCACTGGGTCTGCCAATATAAGTTTTCTGTTATCTTTAATTAGTACCTGTATTTTTCTATTTTATATATATATATATATATTTTTGTCATTTATCAGTACAAAAAGCATGTCTGTGGTGGACAGTCACATTTAACAAGTCTTATTTTAAATATCTGTGAGAATATATTTGCAAACTTTGATTAAGTCAATAAGAACAAAAAATATTAAATGTTGATCAAAATTTCTTATCAAACTACTGAAATGTGTATATATTCTCCTATGTTGCATTGCATTACTGCCTCATCACATCTCTCCAATTGAACTCAAAGGAATCCTGCAATGCAGCTGGAGTTGGTAATGGACAAAGATACTACATGAAGGGAGGAAGATGGGGCCATGTCCCATGCAGCTTGTAATGCAGGACCTTGCAACATGCAAGTCATTGGCAGTTCAGTAATTTATTTTCTGATTTTTTTTAGCAACCATTATAGTATGTGCATGTATTCATCTGCTTAATAAGGCATTGATCCTAAAGACTGCAAACTTTTTTTTTTTTTTTTTTTTTTTAATATGCCAGCTTTCCTCAAGGGTCTATGCTAAGGTAAACGTACAGATTTATTCCTTTGCTGTGAAAGGTACCACTAAAACATGTTTTGCTGAAATTCATAAAGAGCTGCAGAGAGATTTGGGTTTTGAAAGATTAGGTAATGAATAAGAGAAATAGATGCAGATGAAATATGACTTCCTTTGCATAGTGTATTTCAGGGAATCATTAATTCACCTGAATATGACCATGAGTTATGCTCACGGTATTGCACTAGAATTTCTCAAAAAAAGGTATTTAGATGTACTTGTAAAGTTAAATGTGCTAAGACAGTAAAATATTGATTGCTTAGCACAAATAATGCCGTAGGCTATCCAGAACTTATTTTCCATGCGTAAGATAATGCAGTAATTAATGTGTCTATGGCTTGGCTTTATTTCTGTTTATGTATTTTTAGGACAGGGACATAAAAATATTTTCATTTAGGACTAATTCGTAGCTAGAACTGAATTATGAATGTTCAGTTTGTACAAATGTCTTCTATCACCACATTTAAAACAAGCCATGTTTTCTTCTTTCCTTTTGATAATAAAAGCACAGAAACTGATAGTAAAGCACTACTTTGGTTATAAAATCTAGTGACTAATATTAGAATTCTGACCTTCTGAATTGCATTTACTGTTCACCAATGATTATGTCATTAGGAATGAATTAGATAGTCAATGAGGTGGATCTTCAAATCAAAGCTTCCACTCTGGATTTTTTAATATTTTCTTTTACATTTGGAATTACAGTGGCAATTAATGACTATACTGTTAGCTTGCTGAGAGTTTGCTGCCGTGAAAAGTAGTTTTCAGATGGCAATCTTTTCTGTAGTTTATGCACTTTTAGGAAAAAAAATCTATTAATGTCAGAAATTACTGTACCAGACCTGAACGTAATCCCATTATCTTTCTCAGGGAATGCTATGGGATCCACAATGGGACAATTTACAAAAAAAGTACCATTCAACTTAAACTGCACTGAGGTGAATTCCACATGCGTATATTACAAGTAGACTAGGTATGTGTTAAGTCTGGAAAATTTTTATACCTAGGATGAGAGTTGTACTCCGAACACTTAAGGCTTTTACTGTCACAGTGCCCACACATAAAAGTACAGTGTAATTCAACATGGAATGGGTAAATCTGCATTAATTCACATACTGTTCAAATGTATGCCTGGCAAATATCTCATGTGTCAGTGTTCAATGTTTTTGGTATATTTGGAAATGTATTGAGCATTCTTGTTAACTCAAATCCCATTGACTTGGGAGCTGGAGAACCAGAATAATTTTCAGGGCCTCTTTCTGTAAGCAGCAGCTATACCTTCTCAGGCCTTAGCTTTCCTGCACAGCTTTGCTGTATTTGAGAAACAGACCTGTGGTTTGAAAGCAGCAAACCTAAGCTCTCCAGGTCTATCCCACCCCATCACAGTGACTCATATTTTCATGGGCTTTAATAGCGTGACTGCCTTCTTAGTCACAGCTATGCCTCTATAGCACTGTTCCCCAAAATGTGGTACTGGTGAGAGGTGGCTTGAGTTTAATGATACCTCATTTTGAAATACAGAATTAGGAAGTGGAGTAGACAGGGCCATCAAGAAGTCTACCAATATACAGTTATTGACAGACAGTTGTCTAATCTCTTGCAACAGGGGAGATCCCACAGTCTCACTATCCCTTTATTCTACTCATTAACCATCTTTCCGATCAGAAAGTTTTCCTTAATATCTGGCTTGAGTCTCCCTTGTTGCATTTTGTCTTTTTTTTTTTTGTTTGTTTGTTTTAAATAATGTACACTTTTTTGTTTGTTTGTTTTATTCCTCCTTATAATAGCATTTCATATATCTGAAGATTCTTATTCTGGCCTGTATCTGCTTATTTCCTTCTATAAATAACGTTCCCAGTTCTTTCAGTTTCTCTAAATAGATTACGTTTACAAATCTCACATCATTGTTATTGTTCTCCCATGGGCTTTCCTACTGCCTACATCATTCTTGAAGTATTCTCTGCAAAACAGAGGTCTCACTGGTGTTAGAGCTGACCTCTAGCTACAGATTTACTGAGCATCGGTAGAGCATGACTGCATCAACCCCATGCACTGATATGTACAAACTTGTTTCCATTTATACCTGCCAGTATATTACTTGACTTTTTTTCACAACAGCACAGATTTTTTGACTTGTATTTGGCTTGTGACATGCTACAACCTACATAGCCTTTTCTGAAAAGCTGTTATCAACTATCTTTTCTACTTGTATGTGCAGATAATTATCTTCTTGTGTGTCTTTATCTTGATTTCTTTCAGTTTTTGAACTCCAGTCCAGTCTTTTAATGTGCTTACACCAACTGTAAAGTTGATGTAACCAGCAGGTCACAAAAGCATTCAGAGTCCAAAACTTTACTGGAAATATTAGACAGTATTGGATTCAGAACAGCTCCCTTTGAGCTCCCATTCCTCCAATATGGGATGTCATAAAACATGTGTTATTTTCTTGAGTGAGTTTTTTTAAACAACTTTGTAACCACTTTATAATCATTTTGCATGGCTGTATTTCCTTAGTTTATCTATGGGAAAGCCCTATTAAAGTTTGTCAAAGCCTTATTAAAATCAATACCCAGAACACTGACTGCTCCTCTCTATCCACATGTACTGTTTCTCTTTTACAGAAGGAAATTAGACTGGCCTGACATGATTTATTCTTAATAAATCTATGCTGTCTGTTAGTTATTTCCTTTTTACCTTCCAGATAGCTTGTTTAATTCTGATTATTTATTTATTTATTTATTTTTTTCTGCAGTTAAATTAAGTCACTTGTATTTTCTTGTCTTCTCTTTTCAAGGACTGCATTGTGAACTACATCATTCTGATATGGGTAGTAAGATATGGAGGATGCTGATATGGGTGGGACTAGAGCTGGATCAACTGTCCAGCTCTGGCAGAGGTTGGCATTGCCAGCTTTGGCCCCTCAGCAAGGACTAAAGACATTGCAGCTGCAGCAGCTGAATCACATCACAGCAAGACATATAAGGAGTGGCTGAAGTCAATCAGTTTGTTCAGCCCAGAGCAGAGCAGGCTGAGAGGAGTCCTCATGGCGGCCTGCAACTCCCTCACAGAGGGGCAGGCTCTGAGCTCTGCTCTCTGGGGACAGCAACAGGACCTGAAGGAATGGCATGGAGCTGGGACAGCAGCGGGTCAGGCTGGGTGTTCTGCATCCAGAGGGTGGTTGGGCATGGGGACAGGCTCCCCAGGGTCATGGCACTGAGCCTGCTCAGGAAGCATTTGGGCAATGCTCTAAGACACATGGTCTGATTTGGGGTGGTTCAGCATGGAGCCAGCAGCTGGACTTGAGGACCCTTGTGGGTTCCTTCCAAATCAGGATATTTTATGATGCTGTGACCTTAATATGCCCTGTGATACTTAAAGGATCTGTATTATTCAAGGAAGATATTTGAGAAACATGATTCTACAGCTGAAGGAAAAGATCTGGATTTTGAAGGTGGGGTTTACTTCAGATTTACTTCCTTCTGCAGTCTGAGCACAGTGCATAGCAGTGCTGGAGAGGATGCAGGACTGGAGCATTTAGCATGAATGTGTAAAGAAAAAGCTTTTCAGATCTTGCTCTCCATGTCTTTTAAAAAGACAGTGGTAATTTGTTTTAAGGGGAGTAAAATACCAGAATAAAGCATAATATATATATATATTTAAGTATATTTATAAGCAACTCAAAAATGTTGCTATCTCAATGAACATAGAACTGAATTAACTGCTGAGATCTTGGGAAAGTAACTGGGGTTTAAGCAGTCAGTGGCAGCCCTATCAGATCTGCTAAAGTTAATGGAAGTGTTAATGGGATGGGAGAGGGCCGTATGTGGGCGACAGCTACATGTTCCTACCACCACACTTGAAGCTTTCCTGTATAAATCATACAGGAAAAGACTGTGCTGATCTGTGGTGATCTCCATTCCTCTTCTTTCAATGCTCATGCCCCTGCAGTGCTGAC
The DNA here is from genome assembly GCF_011077185.1 of Oxyura jamaicensis. Taxonomy (NCBI): domain Eukaryota; kingdom Metazoa; phylum Chordata; class Aves; order Anseriformes; family Anatidae; genus Oxyura; species Oxyura jamaicensis. Next base: position 37,871,079 of record NC_048894.1, read on the forward strand.
TTGCAAAATATAGTGGGAGCAGGCACACTTCTACTGCCCTTTGTGAGTAGGTTCAAAAGAGGAATACAGCAACTGCAGTTTCCTCCCTCCCCTGCTCCTGTCTCTGTTTTCCTTCTCTGTTCTACCAAGCAAATACAACTGACACAGTTGTGGAAGCTTTTAAACTTTTTTGAACTGACTCCAATCATGACCTACTGTAGATTAGCAGTGGCACATTCCATTAACCATTCATGTGTAACCTGAAAACAGACAGCCATTTGGCCATTCCCAGCTGGGATTTCAGTGCTCAGCACTGGAAGCTCTTTGTTGGCTGCTTACCCCCCTTGCTGCATATTTGGACGGCGTCATGCCTACTCGCAAATTGGGCAGGCTGTTTGACTAGGGCAGAGATGCCAGGAAGGGATGAGTAGCTTGCATATTTCCACAAAGATTGTTATATTTTCTTCAGGAAAAATCTTCTGTTAGCTCATTTCACCCAGTAACATCCCTCGATGAGGAACCTCCATCTTATAATAACAGTAAGAAATATTTGTAATAAAGTAAACAGGAAAGAGAAAATACCTTGAGCAGTTATGTTTGACAAGATTCTCCTAGAGTGCGAAGGCATAGGAATACTCTTCAGGATTATTTGGGATGTCATCATATTCCTATAAAGACATCAGAGAAACAGGCATCTGTGCATTGATGACAATCTTGTATCATACAATACATATATTATACCATCAAGAAAAAATAAAAAAGTTGCCAAAGCGCTGGAACAAAAAATTCAATTTGGAAATTCAATTTGGCTTCCAGTTCAACATGACTTACCTAGAGATGCTGCCATTGACAAAAATACTAACTATGCTACTGCGTAGAAAATGCTATAAAACCATGCCTTAGCATGCTTGTTGTGATATTAGCAGGTAGCTATAGATAACTTTTGACATCTTTCTTTGATGGGTCATTATCAGTAGTATGTCATCTTCCCAAGACACCTGTCGTGTGGGCCTGAGGTAAGATGTAATGGTATTCTCTGTGAAGCTCTGATGTTAATTCTTGTGCCAGTCTAATAATTCCCTGAAATGTTGCACAAATGCTCTTTCATTTCTGCTGTCCTGACATTTTCCTGAGTGTCTCTTTCAATGATTTAAACCTGGGAAACAAACCTAAGTCATCCAAGTATGGATAACCATAGGAAAGTATGTGGAGACAATTTAAAGGGAGGTAATTTTACATCCATTATACTGTTTCTGTGTTTCTCTTCCTTTGCTGCTTGCTTCTTTAAAGTCAGTTGGAAAGCAGTTGAGTGGAGGCTCACCAACTGAAACCCAGTGGTTGGATTTGGAAAGCATAAAGAGAATGGGTGTATCATGTATAAAAGATAGGGCTAAAGAGTAGCACCAAGACTAGTTTGTAAAGCAGAAAAGTCAGGAAGGTGCAGCAGGAGCCATGTGTGTTCTCTTTTTACAAGATGATAATGGAGCTAGTAAAAATAAACATTTGGGGTGAGGAAAGAGTATTTCCCCTGATTCCTGCTGCCAGGTGGGAAAAAGAGCAAAACTGTGAATTTTGCTGTCAACACAAGGTCACCAACAGCCACTGATACTATTTAGAGTCTGCAGATATGGTTATGTATGTTCATAGAAAAAGAAAGGGGGGATCAAAAAGAAAAGATGCAGATGACAAGGAGATACCAGATTCAGGAATGAGTTGATGACAGCTATTTAAGATAGGGATGGTCAACAAGTGCCATGAGGACTGGGGACATGCAAAGTAGAGCATGCAAGTGGAACACAGGGACTGCAAAGTCTTTTATCTGACTGAGAAAGACGTATCTGACTGGTTGGCAGGTCAGCCCAGCTGAAGACATTACTGTACGCGTATTATAAAGAGAGTGGAGGTGTAGACTCAGGTTAGGCCTGGCAAAATTTATTAGATCAAGTACAGACGAAGCTCTAGGTGACCATGACCATCTCTAACTATTTCCCTAACTCCTGATTGTGTATAATGTGACCTCTGAGAACACACATGTTGGCCAATTAATCTTTAAGACATTATTCCAGTGCTTTAATATTTAAATTGCTGGAAAGGGTCTGCTTCTTCAAATCTAGCAAACACTCATTGGCTCCATTAGTTTTCAAAATGAATCTATGGACTGATTTAAATCCTGGAGCTGTTTTATGGACCTCAGTAGTTTTGTCACAGATTGCGTTTATTTTTTGATGGAAAATATGTTGATAATCTTCTCTTCTTAATGCCCAATCCATGATTCTACAACTAATTCATGTGCAGAGCTCTCTAACACTATGGATATGGGATGTCAGGTAGTTCCATGCAATAACAAAGAAAAAGAAAAGATTATACAAGGTTTCCCTTTCTTAGAAAGCAAGATTCTTTTTAATAATCAACCAAACAGAGGTGATATTCATTTCATATCTCTGCAGGAAAGTGTTAACATAATAATGCTTTGTGATCATGTGTTAGTTATTAGGTTCATAATGAGTATAATACTGTCTTAGTTGTAATGTACATTAATACAGCAGAAAAAACAGTATATTAATGTGTGTTCCTTCAAGATTAGCCACAGAAAGTGAAAGTACAGTTCTCTGCTAATACAGTAAAATCTATTAAACCCATAACCCTTATGCATGGAAAAGGAATTATTTTAACAGGTTTGTTCCATAAATGGCTATTTGCTTAAGAAGGCTTCTTAGTATCATATGTTTTCTGCCTGCATACGTAGATTTTTTTTCCTGAGAACACATCTGTTTCTTTGACACAATGTGTTACCGTAAGCTACAGGGTTTTTCACGTTATCTTGAGGATTTTCTTACAAATTATACATGTATAATGCGTAGAATGCTTTGAATATGTATTGGAATTCTGTGCTGAATCCAAGCTTGCTGGTGTACTGCAATAGTCGGAATAGCTCTTGGTCCAGATTTACCTTTCCCATTCACAAAGTTATGTTGCCACAACAGAGGGCAGAGAGGATTGCAGCTATTGCTTCTCCATCTCCCTCTTTTTCTCTCAACAGTGTACCAAAAAATCTTACTTCCTATGACAAGGAGCTTCATATTACCTACCTGTACCTCTACCTGTATCTACACCTCTTAGACTGGCTACAGAAGCACAGGTTTCTTTGAGCTTTCTCTGTCCAGCTTGATCCACATCTTTTGTGATGCACTGACTATAACCTTTAGAGGAGCTTCTTTCCATTACTGCAGTCCTTCCTGGAGGGATGTTTGAGCTGAGACACTCTGTGTACCTCCATGGAAAAGACTTTACTTTGGCCTAGTGTGCTAAAACTGCATTAATTGCAGAAAGAAAGTATAAATCTATTTTATTCTCTTCACTTCTCTTGCAGATGTTGATTCCCATCATCGATTTCCCAGTGGCCTGGGAGACACTCCACATCTGGAAGCACTACACACACCAACATGCTCCTCTAGATCCAGAGGTTGGGGAGTGGATACTGGAAGAAACTCCTCTGTGCTAAGGAGAAGGGGGTAGAGAAAGAGATCAAGCTGCCAGGGAAATAAATCCAGCTACTGTCTCTTCAGTCTCTTAAAACAATGCAAAAGAAGAAGGGAACCAATATTGATGTCTTTCAGGGGTAACATATGGTTCCCACTGATGAAGCTGTTTGGAATTTTTTTTTGTTCCCTGTCAGTATGAACCATGCAGTCTGTGATGTTTATAGTTATTTGCTGTCGCAAACTGTGTATAAGAAATTCATATACTTTGCCATGTCCTGTAGTAAGTGTTCATATCATTTCTTTCCAAAAGATTGATTCCTAGTTTGCTGCAGCACAGTTCATCAAATCCTTAATACAGAGGTGAATGGATGGTAGTTTTTTTTCATCCAAACAATTGTAAGCCTGAATTTGGCTACCAGCTATGCTTGTTGGATGAAGCATGACTGTTCAGTATTCGGTTTGTTTGCTATTGCCAGCAAGCAATACACTGGCAAGTGTTTACACTTTCTTTTGGTTTGTTGTTGTTGTTGTTGTTTTTTGGTGCTATACACAAGTAAGGATAAGTAACGTGTCCATAGTATGTATAGTAATACTTGAATAGATGTAGAGGGTAAGGTTTAAAAGGAGAGAGTCATCTGAGGTCATGCTTTTACCATGTGCAATATCTCCCTATACTGATTTGTTAGATTTTCCTAACATTGTTTAAAGTCAATGAGGAACTTTTGCAGCTGACTCCTTCCCTTTATGTCTCCCTGTTTTGTTTTCCCTATTGGATTCATTTATGTCTCTGTTGACATTAAAGGATAATGACCAGGTAAGCATCATTTTCTAGCACAGAAAAGCAGTGAAGAGCCTGAGAATGCAATGGGATTTGAGTTTTGAGCACATTTCTTAGTTCCTTTGTAAGCTTCTGTCTATATTAATGTATTGCTGCACTTTGCAGAATAATATACTCATAAGGACTTCGTAGTCAGCTTTCCTTCTTCATTCTGAGGACCAACATGTTAGTTTTTCAACAGCTGTAATCAGGAAAATAAGAGCTTTAGAGCTTGCTTCAAACCCTGTATCTCTAGGCAATCTGCTGCTAGAAAGCTACTCACAGAGTTAGCATGAAACTATTCTAATTCTGTATTAATTGCTGTAATTAGTTTTTTTGCGTCATGATCAGATCAAGGAAGCCTAGAGAAAAAAAAAAAAAAAAGAAAGAGAGAGAGAAAGAAAAAAGAACCCTCGTTACCCCACACTCTACTAAAATGTGACTGATTTTTGCTATCAAAGGCAAAGGCACAATGCGGGTCAGACCTTCCCAGCAGGACAAAGCCCTTGACTTCACAGATGTCAGGGGCAGTTTGATTCCATTTAAGCTAGTCATTCTCAGCATGCTGTCCTGCATGTAGGCCCTCTGCTAATGTTTGTCAAGATGGGATTTGTTTGATTGCGCTGTTTTGCTTAAATCCCTCAATACTGTTTTTTTTTTTTTTTTTTTTTTCCAGTTTTTGATACCTACAGGTAGACTCATGATTTCCTTACATGATCAGCGACATATATGTGTACAATGTACCTGTGAAGAATTATATACTCCACAGGTTTCTTCTGACCCACTTTGGCAAGCCAACTATTGGCAAAGCATCTGGTTGCAATCTGGGGGAAGCTCCCAGTCTGAATCTTAGGCTTATATCGTTCCCTGTGATGCAGGATGAGCATTCATTTATACTGCTCTTTCCTTTTACACAGCTGTTGTTTGCTATTTCCCTGTTATTAAATACTTGCACAAGGAAAGAAATATAAAAATGCTGATACTTGCCATTAACTATTTTTGATGCAACAACTAAGTCTGCCAACTGTATGAAGTGAATGCATTTTGTTAAGCACATCAAAAATGCATTTGTAAGAAAAGGCTCATTGGGTCATATAAGAAGGACACAGAATACAGGGTTAGCAAAGTACCTTGGTTTCCCATCCATAAAATACATTATTCTTTCTTTGGTTCTTTGTGTGCTTGAATTATTTAGACTGTAAACTTCTTATGACGGTAACTGCCTCTTAATTACAACATATTTATACAATGGCCATCCATCAGTAGAGAACCCTTTCCCACCCACTCCTTTCTCTTGTATCTCACCACTTCCTTAGTTTAGATTCTTACCTAAATGCAGAATCTTCTAGATGGCAGCCTTTCTGCATACTGTTCCATCCCATTGTTTCTCTCTCATCCTACATGACCTTCTCCAGATGGTACATCTAAAGGAAAAGGAACAGATTTGGAAATGGCTAGTTTTCTTTGAATGGGAATTAAGCTGCATTAGATTCTCGCCAATACTTTAATTTGGGAGCAGGCTAATCTGCTAGACCTGGGCAAGAAACCATGTTTTGATTCAATGCGAGCTTTGGAAATGTAAACATTTTATTGGTTTAGATTAAATGTTGACATCTCAGGAATGTTCTCAACGTCCAAATCCAAGGAGCTAGGAGCAGTGGAGGGCAGGCTGGACTTGAACCAAGTCAACAAAAATATGTTTTTAACAGTATCAGAATGTTTCTTCCCCCTGAGTTCACATATATATACACGTATATATATATATATATGTATTTATATATAAAGTGAAACAGGTTAATTGAAACCAACCTGAAGAAGGAAGATAAAGTTAACTGAGTGTCTATATTTTGGCCAGGCAGGTCCAGACCCTCTTGGGCTTACATATGGTACTATTTAGCGCTATTCCTCTACTTTCAGGAGATTTGAGGTAGGACATGAAGAAAGGGAATGCAGTGGTGTGTTAATCCCCTAGCCCTTCAACTTGTCCTATAAAATCTCAGACTTTCCCTCTGATTTCAAGAAGAAAGAGAAAATTGGGCACTATAAGTCCAAAACAGTTTAATTTCTCATAACAGTATGGATTTTTTAGGTGCACTAGAGGGTTAACACTATTGATGGTACATCTGATGGAGTGGAAAATTAAGCTTGAAGTGTCCCAATGTGTTTGTTTCAGTGTGTCTGGAAGGAATGTCATTCTTAATAAGTCTGGAATTTTCCTTTCCTTCAGTAAGTGACCATCTCTCACTGCAGGTGCCTCACCCCTCCAGCCCTTTGTACCAGAATACCAATTGCTATTTACTGTTGTTCTTAATTATGTTTAGAGATTTTTCTATGTATCCATACATCTTATGGAGCTCTGTGGGAAATTTGCTTGAGGAAGAACTATGGGATTGGGTTGTAGAGTTATTAAATATTAATAGGCAATGAATTTCAGATCACCCAAATTATAGAAATACTATTCCTAGCCACGTGACTATCACCTTTCTCTTGCTCTGCTTTTTTGGAAGCAAAGGATTAAGATCTCTCACACATTAATTTGTGATGATACCATCAGTCATTCTTTGAACAGTGAACTATAGTACTTAAGTCTCCACATTAGAAGAGCTCAGTTTATCTGTTGGTTTGTGCGTATCACAGTATCTGTGGTGTGGTATCAAACCATTAGATTTATTTTCCCACCTAGTGCAATATGTGTAGGAGCTATAGCTCCAAAGAATGCGTTTCAAAGCTTACGCATCTATAGAGACATTATGAAACTCAAACATTTTTTTTTTAATCTGAAATTCCCCAAGCTCACCCCTTAAAAAAATTCTAAGCAGTGAGGCAAATAAGTCTTCAAGAAGATTGTTTTATGAATACATAAGCTATACTCTGTCTTTTTAAAGAGTAGAAAATCACATAAATGACAGTTCCAGAAACTGTAGATTTATGACTTTTTTTAACTTTCCGATTATGTTGGCACAGACTAAAAAAATAAAATTTTGTAATTCTGAGGAGAGAATAATGTACTTTTTTATTAAAATAGAAATGACACACTGCTGCATATCTAACTTGATTTAGTGTTTTTATTAGTTATAGAACTGTTTTAATACCTCACTAACTATTGCTTTCTCCCTTAAGGTTTTCATTGTTCTCATACCCTAGAAACAAATTGATAATTCTGAAAAAAATAAAGTATTTCTTGGTTGTTTGCTAACAGCAGAATAGCAATCAGTCACCACAGGGTTACTACAATGGGCATCATTATATCTGGATCCTTATCAATTTCACTATATGGGTAAGTATTATTGCTGCATACCGGAACTCCTTTGGTGTTATTGCTTAATTTTAATTGTGATTGTAAAATGTGAAAAATGTGGATCTTTAAACCACAATTAAACACCTGCTATACTTGTTGTGCATTGGCATTTAAAGATATATTGAGTATTTAAAATCTGCTGATTCAGATATTACATTGAGGGGGAAAATAAAAAAAACACAGGGATTGGTTTGAAAACAAATGTTTGCTTAAGGAAACAGTTGCCGGGAAATTTAATTTAGCCAAATACGTGATGCAACATCTGAACCTTAAAACACCGTGAAGAGTAAATTTTGACGCCGTGCTGTTTCTCATGCAGCTCGAGAGAGGCTGCCAGTCCCTCACAGCTTCCAAGAATCCCACTGTCCTGTGTGTGTCCCTCTGACATCCTGCTAATGGAAAATCCTGCACTGGAAAACACCTGCCCAACATTAACAAGATGCAAATGGCAGAAACAGCAGAGTGTCAAGTTGCAGAGACACAAAGAAACACAGGTTTTGTAGAAAAAGCCACTGCTGACTGCTTCCAAATTCTTATTTCATTCAAGAGCGAAAGCATTTCTAAATTGCTTCTGGTTCTGAGGGGAGAAACCCAGAAAAACACATGAGTACGTGCTTTTCTTTGAACATGTGAGCAATCTGAATGAGTTAAAGCTCAGCACGCACTGCTGTGCTTTGCTGGACTTGGATCTGTTTGTGGCACAAGGTGGTTTAAATCTAGCAGGCATAAAGGGAGGCGGCTGTTCAGTACAATTAAATCTGCAAGCAGCCTGTGCTGCGAAGTCTGGCTCGTGCACCTTTCCGCATCCCCTCTCTTCCCCCACCATAACTACAGCTTGGAAAAATTGTTTGGTCTGAAAAAATGAGATTTATCCTGTCTGCAAAGCCTGTTTTTTGAATGTTTGAGGGAAAGTTTGATTGTTTACAGAAATTGAAAAATCAGTAGTATTTAAAGTGTTAATTTTTACCTATTGCTGTTTCATGTTTATTCAGCCACTTTAAACTTGGGGGGGGGGGGGGGGATAACAAGGCATCAACACTTCCATCTCTGCTATTCTGGTGGGAAGAGTTTTCCACGCCCTCAGCCAGCTCTCCCCCATTCAAGTAGGGTGTCTGGGGGGGCTTTTGCTTCATGAGTTACGAGCTGGTCAGGTAAGGACCTGGAACCAAATGCCCACCCCTCCACCCCAAACCAGCAGCTCTGGGAGACAACAGGTTCTCTCTTTAGGAGGAGGTAATGCACAGCATTTTTCTTCTGCTGTAGAAGTGAACTTGGTCTTTGTGGTCTCACAAGCAGGCGATCTTTGTTTTTGGAGGTGCACTGCATTAAGTTTACATTTCTTGCCGTACAGACATCTGGGAGCATTCTCCTCCTTCCTGCCTGTGTACTTGTAGTGAGTTTGCAGTGAACTTGGACACTGATTCGACACGATATGCTGTCAGCCTCTCGCTGCACTCCGGCTGATCAAAACACCTCCCTTCCCCTTCCTGGGAGAGTGGGGCTCCCAAGGGTGCTGCACAGCCGCTATCATCTCCTGCTTACCAATGTGAAACTAGTGAAATCTGGCTACTAAGCATGGAAAAAAACAACAGTGAATTGATAGACTAACCTACGCAGATGGCATAATAAATCTGCAAGTGTTATATTTTAATTTACTTCCCCAAATAGTACTTCAGTTTGGAAGTACAGTACCCCACAACTCTTTTCTGCAGAGGCCAAACAGTTCCTCAAATGTCTTACCACAAATAAATGATTTAAGTATCTTCTGCTTATTTTATAGCAAGTCTTGGCTACCAGTACACTTTCCTGTCAGTCTTCAGTAATGGCTTGTGTCAGGTGGAGCCTCCTGGGAGAGAAACGGGTTTATCTTAAAAAGTTTATGAGAACATCTCCTATATCTCCAATGTGTGTCATAGGAAGGGATTATTAAATATGGAATAAATAACAGGCAACCATATTACTGGGCTTTGATTCCATCGAGGGGCTCCATTTTCCAGAAGCAGGTTCAGTGCTGATGAGAGCTCTTGGGGAGCCAGAGTGGCGCAGGCCAGGCCTAGGGCCTGTGCCCAGCCATGCCAGGGGACAAAGGGGCAGGCCCATGTGGCGCAAGGTTTAGCAAAGCTAACCCAAAACTAGTGCCTGGGGCCAGCTCCTGCCTCTGTGGACCATGGGCTGCTCTGCAGATGACCACAGGCACACTGTGCTTCTGCAGGGAGATCTGTAAGGCCCACCAGGAAAATGGTCTGACTCGGAGGGCTCCTCTGATCCCTCTGCTAGGCTAACTCTGCTAGGGCTCAGGGGATGTGTGGCATATTCAGGCTTATATTTTAAGCCTACACCGTTATAGCACAAGGCCTATCAATTAATTTACCTGCTCTTGTGTCAACTTTGGCAGCTTTATAAATTGGAAAAAAAGATTCATGATCTAAATCCAGCCCTTCACTCTGTGATGCGTTGATGCCTATAATTCCTCATAGAAAATATCTTTCCTGAAGTCTGCAATGTGTTATAATCTCTAATTATGAATATGTTCACAGAATTTGTTCATCTCAAGATGCACTTGTGCATCTGTTATTTATGCACTATACATTAAACTTTACATATAGCTTTAGAAATATTTCTGCAGATGTGCACTTGTGCTTAAAAGACCATAGAAAATGATACGTTAAGCTGTGTGACGAGGTCTGCGGGTAAGGATTGTAAAGCACTGTAAGGAGCACCATCTTCCCCTACGGATGAGTTGCAGTGAGGGGCAGACAGCCCTCTGCTGAAGCCCTGGGCACGGTGGGGCTTGCTGGCTCCTGCATGAAGGGACTCCTGGTCCTCATGGCAGGCCTGGTGCGGAGGGCAACCTCAGGCCACCCTTGAAGATGATACAGCAATAACCCGTTGTGTTTGTGAGGGCAAGAAAGCCTGGCACTGTGCGAGAGACCATAAACTTATTAGGGAGGCCAAACTTCATGTTTAAATAGCACATAATGCAGTGGGGACTGGTCCCTGCCTGGCACTTTTAATTGCTGCTGTAATAATAATACAAAAAACAGAACCACTGTTCTGGATGCAGCCATATAAAAAATGATAAATTGTTTTTCTACTTGTTTGCCTATTGTAAAGTAATACTGTCAGTATGGAATTTATTTAACTGGAATAAAAATCCTCAAATGATTACCTTACAATCTGAAGAGAAAAAAATACAATCCAGCACTAGTTACTACAAGAAAACTAGATTTAAAGCTAATATAACTTAAAAATAAATAAATTAAAATATTAGAGGGCCAATAAATATATGTTGTACACAAGTGTACTTATCTTTAAGTGCATTCCAAGGTCTCCTCTGGGTCATAGGTCACTTCAGTTCCAGAAGGACAGGAATGCCACCTTAAGGCTGTGACTGCTTCAAGACCCTAATCTCTCTGTTACAGTGCTTTGCTGGAATGGAAGTATTAACTAATAGTTTGTGATAGGGCAGATGGTCTAGATGCCAGATTATTTTATATGTTAGTCTTCCTTCTACAAGCTAGCTAAGGATGCACATGGTTCACAGAGTTGAACCCTGTGAGATTGTGAACATTTTTGGAAAGTGCTGAGGGTCTTTCATTCCCAAGGCAAGTTAATAAGGACACTACTTAACAAAATACAGATTTTATTTTATTTTAGTTTAGTTTATTTATTTTATTTTATTTTTATTTTTGTGTGTGTTTCTGTGCTTTACAAACAAAAGGTTTTTCTCCCAGAAAGTGAAGAGACCAACGGGTCTACACAATGCACTCAGCATTGCTTCAAACAGACATTTGCTTGTTAATCTGGAAAATAAGTGTGCTGTAGGTTTTCTTTTCACTTTACTACACTCTTTTGCTTTTCATGTTGTTTCCGTGATGCTGGATGATAGAAGTACCAGAAATATTTTGAGACTGGCTGAAAAGTCTTCCTTGCTTTGCCTCGAGCACCATATCTTTATGGAATCACAGAAGCTAGAGATTGTAAAGGTCTTTTGGGTCATCAGAATCCCCCACGTGCTGATGCTGGATTGACACTCTTTTCTTTTCCTGTGAAAGCTGCTGGTGATATGGTAGTGCAAGGAAATTTGCGCTTTAATAGAACACATTTTCATGAAAGCTCAACCTGATTTTGTCTCTGTTTATGGTCCACATATATACTGTACTATACAGGCTATCCAAAATTACAGCAAGAAGTTGTGAATGATGTAGGAAATGAAAAACTCATCACAAAGAGCTAGGAGGTAGGCAGAGCTGTGCCGCACTCTACCTTTTGATATTAAACTCAGATATAAGCAGGAAAGGAAACTGGACTCAAAAGGTCTCAAGCAAAAATAACCCCCTAAGAATAAAACTCATAATAATCATAATAATAACTAATTTTAAAACTTTTGGTTTTAGCATATCTTCAAAATGTTCATTCTCTCCCATTAAAAAAAAATCACTTCCCAGCTGAAGACAGCACTTCTAAATGTGGCTTTGTCCCAAATCAAGACAAACTGAAAGGGCTTCTGACAGTTCTGGGAAATGCTACATTATTCACACCAGAGAAAGCTGTTTTTTTCCCTTTTTTTTTTTTTTCACAGGGGGTGTGGAATCACTCATTCTAGGGCTGGCAAGTAGGATATATAGAATTTATAAGTAATGTACATACTAAAAAGAAGTCTTATTTACTATAGGTGGCCTCTCGAGATAAAATCAGGTAGAAGGTAGGCAGCATTTAGCACAGCATTACTGCAGCTATTCTCCCCTGGTTTACTTTCACCCATTGTGTAAGCATTTGATCCCACACTGTTGTGGGGGAATAGCGAATGTCAGAAATTTCCATAAGGCAGCATACAATCCTTCCACATTCCATTTGGGCACGTGGATTTCTTAATTGCTTGCAGAACCCTTAAATTTTATCTTCCAGGTTGTGGAGACCACATGGATTCCTCCTCAGGCAAAGTATATGCAGTGTGTGAAGAGGTGTGTTTCCCTTGCCGTTTAAAGCTGGGTGTGTTCTTCAGCACCTTGCAGAATTAGAGCCGTAACCTTTATCAACATCAATAGCTACTGCTTACATGCTCTCCTTGCAAAATGTGACTTTTTAAAGATGTGGCCCTGGGAGTTTGTGCAGGTCAGCAAAACATCCACACTGGGCAATGTTCCCTGCTCTCTGCAAACTCATTACTTAAAATCATGGCTGTAGCTCCAGTCCTGTACACATTTACATTTGCAAGTAAACACCTGCATCTAACATGTGGTTCTTACTCTTTACATGGTAGATGGCCTCAGATAATTTTTATTATTATTATTATTATTTTTTATAGGCAATTTTGTGGTGATCAGACTACCTTAAAGAGAGACCTGCAATGACCTATCTTTTTTTTTTTTCTTTTTTTTTTTTCTTCTTCTTTCTTCTTTCAGACATATAATCTAAGGTTTCCCTTGTGGGTGGCCCTTCTTTCTTTTGTGCCATTGTAATTTCTTCATAGGTGGTACCTGACAAGTCCTTTTTTACCCTTAGAGTTTTTTGTTCAGATTCCATTCACTTCAAAATATCATTACCATTGCAAACAAGGAAAATGTGTTTATCAGAAACTGCAAACTCCTTTAGGGCCTCATAGGATTAATCACGGTTATAAAGTTTTATTAAACACAATTTTTGTTTAATGACAAGCTCCACCAGTCCTTCCCATTCCAAACCAATCCTGTCCTAAGGGTGTATCTAGCACAGCAGATTGTTTTCAACAGACTCTCAAGACAATCCCTATTACTTTGTCATGCACAGAGATATTTTTCTTCCTGGATAATTTGAACTTCCTTAAAAATCACATCTGTTTCATACTTTATTTATTTGTAATTTAAATCCTTAAATTGAATCTTTCATTACTAACATCTGGGCTTGAAATGCAGCCCACTTGAAAAAATACAAATTTTATTTTATTTGTAGTTACCCCCCTTCACTCAGTAGCATTGGTACAAACATTCCCTGGCCAGAGGCAAAACAGCCGGGTATCTTAAAGCTGTGATGCCGTACCACGTGTAATATGGCTCACTTGAATGTCCCTGAAGTGACTGGCAATTTGCCCAGAATTAGACTGAATGCAAGTAATAAGCTGTAGAAATTCCACAATATTGACAATTAGATATCTCTATACAGCAGCAGCTGTGTATTGTTCTCATGGTATATTCCTCTCAAAGCACCTCCTAAAAAAAGGGAAAAGAAAACCTGGCAGAAGGTTGCAGGCAGCCGAAAGGTAATATACATTGTATAAAACATCTCCGATTTAGACTAATAGGAATGTTTCTATTAGTACAGTTTTCTGCAATAGAAATAATGGCTGAAACAAAATGCTGAGGAATTTTGAGTTTATAATACCACATCTGTACTGCAAAAAATGCTACATTTTATACATGCTTTCTGAGGAAGATACATACCCTCTCTTTCGTTTCATCACAAAAAAGGGGGAAATGGGAGCACGGGTTTGCCGTGGGATGCTGTTTGGGAAAAAGCTTCACCAGTCCTTGTGAAAATTACCCCCGAAACAAAAAAGACATTAGTGTCCTGCACACAAGGGTCTCCGTGAGGCACAGCGATATGACCCGGATGAGAAAAGAGGAAAGCTTTAATTTTTTACCTGATTTGAAAAAATACAGATAGCTCTGAGGGACTTGCTGTAATAAATACATTTATTTCCTATCAATTCTCAATTCTCTCATGTTTCAAAGTTTATTTGTCAGCCTTTCTACAGAAAATGTGGAAAATGAATTCACTGAACATTTATTTTATTTTACTCACAAGAAGCAGCTGCCCACAGTGAACGGATTCAAATTTTATTTTTTAAACTGTACTTTTGAAGTTTGCATTATGAGCTATTTATCTTTGATATTTTGCCCAGTGGATATCAGTGGAGCTTGTTTCTGTCTGTTGCTAAGCTTGTCAAACTTTGGTTTTTGTATCTGCCCTTATTGTAACAGAAATGATCATTTTTAAAATAAGCTGCAGTTTTTTTCAGAAGTACCATAAAACTGAGGGAACAATAAGATGTCAAGTTTTATATTGCAGATGCTAATTTATCAAGCTAATTACCAACAAAATGCAACTAAATTGCTGATAATCTTGAGACTGATTAATTCAGCAACAGAGATATTGATGAGTATTTAAAGGTTAGGGGTAGGAGTGTTATGATGCAGGATTCCCTTCCTACTCCTGCACTTGCCATCTAAGAAGAATTATCTTAGCACTGCATGGCTTCTACAACATTTTGACAGAGACGTGTGCTGTATGCCAAACAAATCGCTGGAGCAAGGAAAGGCCAGTTTGTGCATTTCCCTGCATGTTACAGCCACCCCGAATATTGCTGAAACACAGGGAAACGTCTTGCAGGGTGCCGTGTATCCACGCTCCCTGCTCTGTCACACATACCCCTGACATTTTCATTTCCTGTTCTATATTGCCTACTTTTGTGCAACTTTGCTGCCTTTTTTTCCCTGGAAAAAGAAAAAAGAAAAAGTAAAATAAAATAAAACAGAACAAAAAAGTACAAACAGAATAAAAAGTCGTGATTTATGGTCTTCTCTATTGACTCAAGCAGCATGGGAAGAGTGGGTGAATCCATCAGTCCTTTGGCTGGAGATGATGTTTCTCCCTCGGCAGTGGGGAAAGCTGGGCTTCGGCTGAACTCTGGGTGCTTCGGCTGCTGCGTCAGTGCCGAATGAGGTCAGTCACGATGCGCGCTTCTCGGAACCAGAGATGGGGCTGAAACGGCCCCAAATTGCATCGGCTGGGCCCTTCTGCCAGCAACATAACATCAGGTCCCTTTGGTGCCGAATGTACTCCAATAAAGGAGGTTAAAAAGCCAGTTCATTAATTGGCTGCAGTACGGACTGCATCCCTTTTATAACCTGTGTTATCAGCAGAAGTACAAGTGTGGCGTGGCGAGGAAAATGATTATGGAGGAGATTTCCTGGGAGAGGAATTAGCTGGCTCTGGTGGCGATCTCCGTTGTAATGAGCACACTGCCATGTTTATGAATGTAGTTACAGACCACAGCCACAGAAAGCGCAGATCTCCTCCGCCTCCCTGAGCAGCTTCATCCAGGTTCTCAAAGGGTTAATATGCAGTTTACTATTGAATAACATAAAATGAGCTGTAAATAATGTAATGATATGTATTGTTAAGCTACATATACTGTACCAGGTGCAAGTACTCCCACTCCTCACTTAGATATAATCTGGGGCAGTCAACAAACACAGATGTATTTTAACAAAAAGAAAGAGAGAGGGAAAAAAAGATAAAGAAAGGATGAACAAGAAAAAAAATAAAACATATGTAAGATAATTTAACCGAGAAAATGATCCAGGTAAAACCTGGCCTATTTTTCAGAGCCACTTCAACTGTGCCGTGTAAAATACAATGGCATTTTGACTTGTTTTTGGAACATGCATGAGCCAAACACGTGTGGAAACACCTTGACAGGCCTTTTGTATAACTACAAGAAAACTGATAATCCCAAATCAATTACAAGGGGGAAAATATGAATCTTTGAATACTAGTAATTATAATGGTTATTTTTCACTTTTGTAGCACCTGCAAATGATGCACTGTATATATAACAATGATTCAAAAAGCCCTAATTAACTGTTTATTTTTTTCTTCTTGTTTGCTGGCTGTAACCAGTCTGCATTAATTGACAATTTATATGTGTGTGAGTGTGTGTACAGATAGAGATGTATATTACACCCCCATACCCCTCCCAAATCTTTCCTATTACTTCCGACTGCCTGGAAATCACACGTGATTGAATTTGCTTCTTCTAGGTCAGTTCTTAAAGCCTCATCAGAGACTCTTTACTGAACTTCCAGTAACACTCAAAAGATGGAAAGGCATGGTAGGATATTCTGGGCTGATCCTACCTAGTGGGGACAACTGCGGTCCCTTCTGTAGCACGGTGACACGGCTCCCGACTAATAGTGCCAGTCAGAATTCCTAACTGCTCCTACCAAATGCGAGAGAGCTGATTTTGGAAGACCTCCAGCCACAGCTTTCCACCGCTGACAGATTACTCTGGGCTATTCATGGAGCAAGATTAGCCTGACCACCATGAAGGAAACTCTTTGTTCCGTGTCATTACCTAGGACGGGTTGAACCATGCTAAGGCAAAGCTGCATTGGTGAGCTGAATTCGTACAGCAATTGGATCAGCGATCATTCCGAAATTATGCTATTATGGTCTGAGGGAGCGGGGGCGGTGGATTTGTCGGGGTTCTAGGTGGGGAATGTGAAATGAAGCACAGCGCGGCGGCGGGAGCGCAGGGACAGCTTGCAGTGGGCGCCGTTAAGGGCTTTTAATGTGGGTGCGAGTGCGCAGTTGCCATAAAAGCAAAAATACAGTGGAGCTTTGCATTTAAATGAAAACACAGCCATGCCCAGGCAACGGCCAAAGGGTCCCAAGCCTTGGGTAGGCACCGCACGGCCGAGAGGCTCCAAAGGCACCGACAGCAAGCCGGCCGGGGCCGGCGAGGAGGCACGACAGCGCCACACAACGCGAGCGCAAGATGGCTGCTGTAACCATCTGCAGGACATCAAAGTCTGCTGCCTGATGGCAAGTGGGCTGCCAAAGCTTCTAAAGGCTTTGGCGCCTGCATGTAAATCGGATGCAAACTGTCCATCTGCTGCATGGCACAAGTGACAGCTGATTCTTTTTGCAGTCCGTAAGATGAACTAGACCTAAGCCAATCCGTCCCTGTTCCTAATCACACAAGGTTTGTCCTACCAGTTTCATTAGCCAGACACACGAGATACAGTATGTGGTTTTTCATTTTGCTCAGTACGTGACACTATAAAAAACAATGCTGGGGATGGGCTGTGAAACCAAAGGGGACACACTGCTGCTACTGCAGAGAAAGCATATTGGCAATGTTCAAAGCATATTGGGGCATAACAGTAGTCTAAAAACCCCAATATGGATTAGGACAGCTGACCAGATGTCTTGACTGACATTTTTTAACACGATTCAAGGGTGTCCCTACAGTACATAAATGCAAACTATACATCTGTGTACTTTTTTTTTTTTTTTTCCACTGGAAATACCATACATGGATGCTTTGATTGTAGCTGACAGTTCCAGTGTGAGGAGAGAGCTGCACAATGTTGGGGCTCCAGCCTTCTCCTCCGAGAAGCTCACTGGAAAAAGTTAGATTTGGGTCCCTGTGCAAACAGGCACGAGAGCTGTTGCCTTCAGTGGAAAGTTACCTACCTCCTCTCCTCATCAGATGGGTGGTGGGAACTTGCTGGGATGCTGTGTTGAAAGTGGGGGATGAGATGTGATATACTGTTATAATAAGGGAATGCTGTTCTTTTCTAGATGGATCTCACATTTGGAAACTAGGATTGCTATCAAAACATAATCACTCAGCTGTGCAATTGTTTGTGTGAGAGAGGGAGTAGGGACGGTAAAGCTGGGGAAAGTGCTGCAGGTATGTTGAGGAGCAAGGAACAAAGAGGATGAAAGAATAAAGAAGTTCCTAATTTCTCACTTCTCAGTCTTTATAGCAGAGGTCAAAACTGAAATATATGAAGACATCCCCCACCCAGCCTTCTCATCACGTTAATCTGGAGAAGCAGAAATATTCAATTTGAACCAGACAGTGCCTGAACTGCCTGCCCCATGTATTTGTGTAAGCCCAGCCAGAGTCGCTCCCCGCCATTTGCCAGCAGCCATGCGTGTGCATGCTTCTACCCATAAGAAAATTCGTGTCTGTACTTGCTCTCCTTTGGCTTCTTGTACGTTGCTGTTACAGCATTAAGAGCTGTGCAGGTAAGAGCTGTCTCCATACCTGACCATCCTGCACCCAGCCTTCTGCTGGTTCTCTGCGTCTTGAGGTGTGGTGAACACCTTTCTCAATCTATTTTATTCCAAAAAATGATTATTCTCGCATGTCCCTGTGTCTGAATACAGGGAAAATGGAAATCTTGCCTTCCTCTGTAATGAGGGTCCATGTTATGTGCTCATCAAGGACTCTGCTCTGTCCCCGCTAGGCTTCGGCATGGAATTTGCTCTTCCAATGCTCTTTGTTAGCTTAACAGAGGGACTAAATTTATAGTGTTTGCACGGATGAGCACATAACCAAATAAACCAGTTGGTTTCAGTGTATACTCTTTGGTTTCCTGGTAAATGTAAAGTAGTGTCTAAATTTATGTTTGCTTTGATCCAATTGTTGCCTTCGTAAACCTTGCCTTTTCATGGTGACCAGCTCCAAACTGCATGCCGAAACAAAAAATGTCCTTATAAAGCAAAAGGCCCTGCAGTGTCAGTGAGGCCGCAGATAAAGTCCTACCCAACATCTGCAGGGATGTTTTCTGCTGTGCCGGCTGCTTGGCTGCACGACTTATGGAAACACAATTCTTATTTAGCACTTTTGATAACATAAAGCTTGTGCCTGCTGGTGATAAATCTTACCGGCTCTTAAGATCAGCTTTTATGTACCCATTCAGATTTGTGTGTGTCCTTAAAAAGGCATGCTCCCATGACTTCAGTTACCTTTTTGCCCATACAGATATTGTGTATTTACCCCGTGTTTAGCTCTGGTGCCTTAGTTGAGTCCAAGGTTAAAAACTTTCTCTGTGGACTTGTTGAATGATAAATGTACTGATATGGAGGGTCCAAGGGCTGGATACCTCTGAATCCTTGCTGCTGCAGTGGTGAAACCAGAGGATGTCACAGAAACAGCAAACCCACAATCTCCCCCATCCTCTGCCTGTAGATGTCCTTCATGTGGCTGTGAAAGGCTCACTGATGTTGGTGCTTCTCTTGGCCAGCAGCCTCCCAGGCCAGCCTCCCTCTGGGCTTCAGCCTCTCCCAGCTGCAGCTCATCCTCCACTGCCCAGGAAGGCAGCAATGCCCCGTGGAAAGGATTTTCCCATTGTGCAGGTGAAAGCTGGGAAGCGTGTGCCAGGGCATGTGGCCTGTGCACACTCCATCTCGTTCAGACAGAGCCGATGCCTGCTATGTCAGTCACTTACATTAGGAAGGTTGGAAAGAATGAAAAATGAGGTACATAGTGTTTTAGAGTAGGGTGCAAGCCTCTGAAAATCTAGCTGTCTACTGTCATGTGAATGTTATTGAAGAAAAACCTCTATTCTTGAACAGAGAAAATCGCTCTTGGTCTGTGCGGTGATAAGCACCTTCATAACTAAAAATTAAATACTTACACTGGCAAGCTACTGATAATGTGCTAACATGACTTTTATGCTTACACTGTTAACTATAAAACTGGTGATATGAAATAAAGAGTGCTAATAGCATACATTGAACTGCTAAGGTACACCACAATTCATTTGTCTTTCCCCAAATGACCTTACTCTTTGCTGGCTGATGGAAAATCACTGATGGAAAATCACAGATGTGAAAATGGCTGGGATGGAACATATGGGAATTTTCTTTCTTTTTTGGTTCTGTGCATATACTGTGCCTTTCAGACAGGGCCTGAGATTTCTGGGATTTTACAATGAGATCGTAGGCCCTACTGCATATCTGCACTAAGTGGAAGCATGTGTAAATTGCTGTCATGCTGGTGCATCAATAGATCAGCTTATAGTCCTTTTTAGACTCTCTTTGTCTTATTATTTTCATTCTATTCAGGAGCTGAGCATCAAGATGGATACCTAAAATACAGCTTTTGATGTACTGATCTGCAAATATACCTCTGACTTCCACTTGTGGGCTATTAAATCACACAGATTTCTCTTCCTGGACTTTTCTTCATATTATTTCCATGAGAAAACCTATTCCTGCAAGCTGGGTGGGGATTTTGACCCATCAAAATCTCTGACCTGGGAATGTGCCTGTCACCAATGGTTATTGGAATACCCACTCATTCATGCTAGACTTCTAACTCAGCAGCTCTGTGGAAATAAAACACATTGCAACATCCATTTCAAAGCAATTCTAGGAGCCTCGGAAAAGTACACTTCCCCACATCCCTGAAAATAAGAATTAATGCCATATCTTGACATTAGATGCAGAAACACAGATAACCTATCAGCTAAGGATGCCCCATTTGTTCCCCCTACCAGAAGCCTTAGAGCATGAAGAAGGGAAAAATAACTCTCTTACCTGTACCAGTGAGTGATGTAAACAAGAGTACAGACACTGAATAGGTGAGTGATGCCATCATACTCTAGTCCAAGGACCAGGGGACATTTGTGGGAATGAGGGGAGGCAGGGGTACATGCTGGTGTTTTACTGAACTACAGACTTGCCTTGAACCCATGCCAACCATACTTCAGCAGACGTGCAGAGGGGCCATTTAGCATTCGTCTCCCTTTTATTGCAATGAGGCTTAATGCGCAAATGGGGGAAAAGGCTCTTAACTGTATAGAGGAAGCGTTTTCCATTTTCTTTGATCTCAGTTCAGATCTGTTATTTCATACTTTTTGACTCCAAATGAAAGAACTCTGTCTTCTATATATATTATGCTTTGCCAGGACAGAGACTGTTTTTCACAGTCTAGTAGTTACAAATGGGGCAATAAATACATGGGGGTGTGGTCAATTCATAGGGGTAATAAATATATATTTGGTTGTATATATTTGTTTAATTCGAGACTCAACATTATGCCATATCTTAAACAAAATCATCTAGCTGTCTCTCTGTCCATCCATCCATCTGTCCCTTCAATGTCAAGGTTACTTAGGTAGGAGAAGGCTTCTAAATGTGGAGAATCTCTAACACCTAAACTAGGGGCCAAATCCTATGGTCTCCAAAACTAGGGGCCACATCCTACGGTCTCCACTCAGTTTCCCTCAGACAACCTCCTTGTCTCGGGTGCCTTCCCAATGCAACAGAGAGGCACTGCAGCCTGCATGCTGGCCCTCGGCTAGCACACATTATTGCTCAGGCTGTGGGAAGGCTGATTTGGATCCGTCCTTCACACTGCGGCAGTCCAGTGTGATCTTTGCCTGGCATGCGCTTCTCATATGATACCAGCTCCTTTTGGGCTAGTTTTTGTGCAGCGTTAACACAGCACAAGGGCTTTTCTTATGGAAACAAAGTGGCTCCTGACAAGATTAGGGAAAACATTGGGGACACTTTTCATTGACATTTTACCTGAGGAAAAAGAAGATTACGGCATGCTCAAAGCAAATCACACAGCACAGGGAATGTCCTCATTTTAGACTGTAGAGCAGAGAGCCCGTGTGCTGCAATTGCTAAGGTAATGGTTGCTGCCGCTCAACTGTTTCCTCGAAATGCAGCCACTCTGCCTTTTTATTTTTGGGCACTTTTGCATGCATAATGATATCCATCCATTTAAAGGCAAATGTCCTCATAGTTTTAATGGGCTTCTGCTCATGGCACACTGGCAGATAATCTCTTTACTTTGATTTTTTTTCCTTTCTTTCTTTTGTAATTTGGAGCTAGTTGTTGACTTGGCATGACTCTATTGGAAGCACAGGTTACCTATGTCCTCCAAACAGCTGCCCAGCATCTTCCCGAACAGGACCTCTCCGTGTACATTGTGGAAAGATACAAATTTTTATGGTATAAGTGTTTTTACAATAGATTTATCACATAAATAGGGAATGGAAGAGACCTTGCCAGTCTGTTAATGTGCCTCCCTGTAATATTAAATTATTCTCCAGAGTGCATTTTCTAGATCCACGGACAGTCTCATTTTAAATGTCACAAGTGACAGGGTTTGCACAGCTTCTTATGAGACTCTTCATAGCTATATGGCCACAGTTGCCTTTCAAATATTTACACATCCTCTTCCTCACTTAGCTTTTATTTAAGCCGACATGATGCATACGTGTATTTCATTTTTATCTTTCTTTTATTATCTGTTGTCTCCATGCCCTAGAACGCTATAGGTCTTTCTGAATCCCTCTCCTTTTTGCTACTATCTTTCCCTATTAGTTCCTCCTGTAAAATTAAAAACTTTTTAACATGCAGTTTTAAAGTACTCTTTTTCTCTCTTGCTATGAAGCACAGTTCAGTCAAGTACTGCCTAACCTGTTGGTTCTGCACCCACTGTTATGTTCAGCACATTCCTGGGGCAGGGGGACTATATTTATTGTTTAATGCCTGATGCAAAGGTCAAAAAGACATTTCTATAATTTTAAAAGAGTTGAATCATTTCCAGATGTCCATTTTACTTGCATAATGATGTATGTGTGGAAACAGTGCATTACAGACAAACAAACAAACAAACAAACATGCAAACATAATTCTGAGAGGCAAAATTCAAATAATTATTAACCAAATTTATTAACTTTATTTTCTTCTTTTCCCGTAATTTAAAACATGAGAAATTGCTTTCCTCTTCAGTCACTATGATTTTCTCTGCTTCCTGTACTTCCCAATTAAACAACATGTGTGAATTTACCTCCATTTTCAGATCATTAATAAAGTTTACTGAGTTAGATTCCAAACAGGCTTTTAGAGTATATGATAATTGTAATACTTGATGTTATGGTGCATCTTCAAAGCTGAATATAATGAGTCACAGAGCCTACCTGTAAAATTGTGTCTGGAATGAGTTGAAAGGGGAATCATATTTTTTTTAAAACAAAAATATTTTTGTGCAGAAGCTCTGAGTAAAAAAAAAAAAAAAAGGCAATATTTCTTAAATCTAGCTATCTCCCAGCTTTGCTTTTTTCCATTAATTTTTTATTTAAAAATTTTTCATTCCACTTGGCTTGCAAACCTTGCAGTAAAGTGCTTCTAGGATCAAAGGAAGCTATTTTTATAGTATTACCTCATTTTCTTTTATTAAAATAGAGAACAGCTTTAAGTTATACATATATTTGGTCAAAAATATAGGAGCACTAACCATACTTTCAGTATTATTCCAAAGGCACAAAGGATAATTTAAGCATTAGGTGACAGTCATTTAGGTGGACACAGGACCTCATCTGGAACAAAACAACACAATTCTTTCTGCAGTGGCTGAAACTCTCTGTGGTATTTTCAGAAATCCCATCTCATAGGCAATAGCAATGTTTTCATATGATGTAATTCAAAATAAGGGCCTTGCCTTTCATTTTATTCGTTGCGTTGGAGTTTAGGGTGCTCAGGAAATGAAGGCCAGGGCCCTAGGTAATAGTCTATTCAGGTCAGGAAGGCTAATTAATATGCAGACTCTAGCTGTGTTTCCCGTGTTGTGTTAGAAGACTTGGTTTATTTGGTCAATGACAAGTGCTGTCAATGGAATAAAAGATTCAGTATTAAGAATGGCAATACTTTCTTTCACATATTCACGTGAGAGGGTGAGAAGTGAGTCCTTTACAAATTTGGGGAAAATACAAATTTTTTAAAAAGAGTTATATCTGAAAGGGAAATAATCTCTATTATGCACTCATCTAAACAAGGATGAAGGGAGAAAAGATTTGAAATTTATTCTAGTATTCCTTTACAGATTTCCCATTAGACTTTGCATAAGGCATATAACCCTTACAAGCTCTGCTCTTCTGTTAAAGGTGCATCACAGTAGCTCCTGTTTCAGATACATGTGTGTTTAAAAGGCACAAGCAAATTCTTTGTGAGAAAGAACTTCGGCAATATGTATCTTAGAGAATTCTTCTCTGTTATACCTTCCAGAAACAAAAAAACAAATAAAAGCCATGCAAACCTTGTTGTGCTCGGAAAACAATTCCAAGTGTCAACTACCAGGACATAGTGATCTTAGGTAATATAATAACAAAGCAGGGGTCTTTATGATTAATATTGTTCTTGATCATGAAAATTGTCTCAGTGGCTACAAGGTCACTGAGGCACTTGCAGACCATATTTGCTTACTGTTTGTGGTGTTTGCATGCAGGTATGCACTCACGTGCCACCACAGGCCAGGATTGTAAGGATGCATGTGTGGAAACACTCCAGCCAAAATATTGCACTGAGCACTTCATCGCAGGTAAATCCATGCTCGCCTTGTGCATTGGGTTGGGAACCCACAACATTAATGTATTGGAGTCCGATCCATTAGAGCTCCCAAGCCTGGCTCTTGAGCACAGTGAATGCTTTGAACCTGGTTTAGAGCTAGGTTAATAGCCAGTGGTTTCAATAGAAAACATGTAGGTCATGGGTCTGGCATAATTATGTGTGATCTCTGGTCTTTGCTTCAATTAATATCACAGAGCTAGTAACTGCTGAGCACAATAGCCATTTAAGTGAATAAGAATTGTAGATCTACCCCAAAGTTTTTTGACAGATATTACACATTTGCAAAAGGAACATGGAAAACTCTTTTGATACCTGAATGGAAAATCCACCTTACTCCTAGAATTAAATGTACTAAAAGCAGCATGGGTAGCACAGTGATACCAGAAGCTGTATCAGTGTCTGTAACAATCTATTTGTGGAAGCCACATCACTGCAAACCATTTGTATGTTAGACTCATAAAGCTACTTGTGGATTGAAAAGATGTTATCATCATTAATGATACATAAACAATGGGAGTCAAGACATTGCTTGTCACTTTAGTAGAAGTGAACTCAGTGGCTAGTCTGTTAGACGGTGCCGTCATAGGGTGTATATGAAGATACTTAATGAAATAAGTAAAAGAAAGAAAAAAAAAACAGTCATTTCTAATCAATCCAGACACTGCTGTTTTATGGATAAGTTTACATTTTTACAATAAAACAAAACCCTAAGAGCTGAATGTTACCAAATATTTGTCTTTATCTTACCATTCACTGGTTCTAAAATACACCAACAGAGAAACAACTCAAGATAATACAGACAGCAGGCTGGCCGAGGATTTTGTAGCATCAGTGAAATCACTTCTGTTGACCTCAATGGCATGTGAATTGGTCTACGAATTATATTCATTTTTGCAGTTTAAAACCTCAAGCTAATTCCTCTACCACGTTTCACTGGAAAGAATGAAATCATAGTGTCTATGGATATGAAAATTAGTATTTTCTTAGAAAACTAATAAATAGTAGATACATGTTGTGTCATTCATTTAGAATTCTTACAGGATTAAACATTCATGCTTCCTCTAATTTGTATACTGTTTGCTTTTTTTCAGCTAGAGGTAATAACAGGGCAATAAATACATCTCAATTCAGTGCATGTATAAAACAGATTGTTATAAAAATGTCTTTAATTTAGGTTTATTTACACTATTTTTCTATGTAGAAGTCATTTGTAGTTATACACATTTTAGAATTAGGACTATTATATCCAGCTAAGGCAAAGCATTTCTTTTTTCCTTTTGTTTGAGAAGACTATGTTTTTTCTGTCCTTCTTTAACATTTCAGAATATAAGTTGATTAGGAATGCTCTGAATTGATGGAGACTTTCTGTTTTGCTCTTAAAATTTAGCTCTTAAAGTACATTTTCCTTTACAAGCTTTTGATATATTTGTGGCTGTGCTTCTGTTACTCAATATGAATAATGTCTGGCCACTGGATAGACATATATTTATTTACAATAAAAACCGACGTATTAATTATTTCTTTCAGTAGACAAGTATCATCATAAAGGCTGGGCTTATAGAACATAGCAGGCATCACAGCAAAAAATCATAAATACTGTAGTTCTGTTTAGCTTGACAATGGCAGGTAATAGACTATCATTTCTGTTCCCTTAGCTACTGTATCCTTTTCTATCCATCATTCTTTATTGTTATTATCACACTTATTTCAGCATTCTTATATCAGCAGCATTTAGTGACATTGCGAAAACATGGTTCAGAAAGGCTGAACTTTTAATTGTGATGAGAAATAAGTTAGCTTAATTATTCTATGTAAGTAGAAAAGATGTGGTTTGTTCTTCTTCCTAAGTCCTTCCTTCCTAATCGCAATTCAACACTCTTTTTAAGCATTGCTATGTATGAACTTCATGCTGCTAGACAAATAAATTCTTTGGGAAAATGCACATTTTTATTTGGAAATAATGCCATCTCTTTGTTAGATTTGCAGCAATCCTATTTTGCCTCTACTGTTTTTAAGTCGAAAATGAAAAATTATATAGAAGATGTTTGTGCATCATATTGTGCTGAATGGTATGTAGGTCAGCATGCTGCACCATAGCAGATAAGGCACAGTGAACAAGTGTTCTATGTACTTACAAGCAAATATCAGTCATAATAGAAGTAGACAGATCTACAAGAGCGTTTTGGCTTAGGAAATGTTTCTTGTCATTAGCATTTAAAAAAAGCTATGAGATTCAGGCCTATCAGCACCGATTCACAGCAAAGCCTGGCTTGCACAGGTTGTTATCTGTTCAGTACAGAGGTGCAGCTGGTTAGCAAATGGATTTGCAGATTTTTTTTTTTTTTTTAGCAGGGATGAGTAAAAAGGCAAAGAATCAGGTACTTACAACCCATTCAGAATGTAACAATTTTGTTTGTGTTATAAACCAAACCTTCTGTTTTTTTTTTTTTGCAAACTGCATTATTTTTAGAAACAGAACCAAGAAAAAACGGCTGATTTAAAAAAAAAAAAATCTTTATTCATATTCCAGTTTCCCTAAGGGCTCCAATATCCATGAAGTAATACCAGCAAAGGGAGCAATGAAGACTGCAGACTTCCATGATTCAGTTTACAATGCTGCTTTATTGTGTTAGCAGTCAAGTCAAAAGGCAATATCTAATATTTTTAATTTTTTATTTCTTCCTCAATGTATTCTCAGAAAAGTGAAGGCAAAAATATATGACTGATTCCCTAATGCTGTGGCTGAAGGTTAGGGTAATTTTTATTTCTTGTGGAAATGGAATCATTCCTCATGGAGATAATAATCAGGACTGATACTGAAGGTAGCACAGTTGTGCCTGAATTGTAGGGTGCTATACTGCACAGCATGCTGAGCTATTTGCCAGGTGGTAGGGGTTGGTTTCCTTTTTATGGCAAAATGCTGTGCATGACCTAATAGGACTGATCATCAGGTACAGCAGTGCTCCTTCTCCTGTATGGCAGAGAAAAAGTCTATAAAGTGGGTGGAAATGGTCCCCTGGGCAAGCTTCACAGGCTGAGGTGAAAGGCGAAAGGTGAAAGGCGAGCGTGTCCTCCTGCTAGCCTTGTGTATACAGGGAGTGAGCAGAGTGCAAAGGTCCCCCTGCCATGAGGACCACAGCTCCTGCTTGAGTGTCCACCTGAGCTGTCCAAGGCCCACAGCGTGGGGGTGGAGCAGAGGTTAATTTAAAAGGATGCTGGGATGACTGCTGAGCTCTGAAACAGGTTACAGACAAAACTCATATTCTGCTTTTAACAACATCAGTAGCCACTAAAGGGAGGATAGGAGCAGTAGCATACATGAAAATATGAGGGCTGGAACAGTCTTTCAGTAAATGTGCATGTGAGCTCTATCAGATACCCACAGCTGAAACATGACAGCTTGCCACACTGAGCCTGTCAGCAAAGATGGCAACAAACTACCCAACCAAGCAAAAGAAATGACCATACAACCGCTCAAACATCCCAGCTAGTGCTGCAGTAAAAGCAAATGGGGCAAGCGAGTCACAGGACCTCCTCAACATGTCTTTATTAAGTGATCAAATCACTCCCAGTTTTAGAGCAGTGTTAAAAGAACTCCTCCTAAGTATGAACGTAGCATTTTGCAAATGCCAGTCTTATAACATGTTCATAGAGGTAGGTACTAGAAACTTGGGCATTAATGAGAACATTGCAGAATGACTGCAAACAGAGACCCTATGCCTGGAATAAAAGGAATAAATATTACTGAACAAGTGTCAATGAAAGGATTTGACTGAATATTTAGGGACTATACAAGGACTGTAAGTGCTGAAACTGTGAGTTGAAATATACAGTAGGTATTTATATAGCTAACTTGGAAAAGAGAAAGAAAGGATATTTATGGCTGGACAAGTGAGAGCAGAAAGCAATCATAAGCAAAATGCCATGGAAAGTAGTGTAGCTAAATATTTAGGTTTTGATTTTGCACAGAGAAGTGCTAGACTTAGACAAATAAATGCATCAAACTAATATAATTCAGAATGGAGCATGTTGCTGCAGCTCTGCTTTTTAGGAAAACACTATCTTATTCAATGTATTTTAGATGTGAATCCAGTGGCTTACTGAGTGTGAATCTCCTGACAATCTTTTCAGGTAAGACTGGAGACAAGAGAAGGGCATCTCCAAATTAAGTTACTTAAGTTATCTACTATTGTCTAAAATTAGCTCAGATTTACCAAGTCAATATTATTTTCTGCAATTCCTGGTCTACATTCAGCTCACTGAATGTAATGGATATTCTCTGGTTGTAAAAGAGAGAAAGATTTGACTCAGGAGCTCCAAAGAGAACCAACTCCAACATGGTTTTCATCGCTTAGTATCTTGAATGTCTTACCATTGACTGTAGTAGCAGCTCTCTAATACAGCATACTTTGCTTTTGGTTGGTGTAGGAAACCACAAACAAACAAACAAAACAAACAAAAACAAACAAACAAAAAACAACAGACATTTATAAACTATAACATTGATAAGGTTTTCATGCATGTTCATGAAAGACGAACAAGATACCCTGGCTCTTATATGTTCAGTGACAATACCTGACCTGGGGGACAAGAGATTAGAGAATTCTATGAATTTTGTCTGGAGAAGACTATCCTATCATATAACTACTCTTAATGCATAAACATATAGGAATCTGACTTTGAAATATACTTTGCTATTTATTTTAAGATAAGTTTTCCTATAAAGTATTACACTTTATATCTTTTGTAAAGCATTACTCTAAAGTTTCCTTTAAAAAGTGCATCTGCTGATGGAAAGCAGATTTTCCTTTTACCTTGAAAAAAAACAAAGTAGGAAGCTATGGTTTTCTCAGACTTGTTGAAGTTCATGTATCAAAACTAAGAGTGGCAAAGATACTGAACCAGTTCTTTGGAGATATGAAGGTGCAGTGCAGATGACCTGGATTTCAACTGGATGTAAATGTGAACTTCAGAGATTTTTTAAAATGGGACCTTTTATGTAAATATAGTAAGTCCTTTCAATTGCCACCACATATCTATGCAAGTGACAGTATCGCACAGCCTGGGAGGCGTGCTGAACTTTGCACACAGAAACCCTGGGTCACACCCACACAGAAGGAACCTTGATTCAATAGCAACACGTTTATATCAGTTCATCAAATTATCAAATGTAATTCTGTTCTAATGCACAGTTACAAGGAATGTAATAAGAAATTTAACCCATTTCAGCGCCAATTCATAGATCTAATGATTTCTCTTTTTTATAATAATGTAGATATAGTTGATTGTGCATATGTTTATACACAATATAACATTCCAACAAAAAATCAAAGATGATATCCAAGAAATCAGTGGTAAAATTCCCATTAAATACAGCAGGGTAAATTTCACCTAGTGAAACTTCAATTTAAAACAAAATGATTATGTGTATTTAAGGTGCCCAATTCAATATAATTCCTTGTCCCTTTGTCCCACCATAAATTTAACATTGTCCGATTGTTCTGGAAAACATGTCTGAGGCACACTAGAAGGTAGTTTGTTTGCACAATCCTGCATTGATCACAAATTTCACACTTACTACGTCCATTACCTTAGCAAGAAACATGGACAAAACTCAGTGCTAAGCTCAGAGTGTGAGTGGAGGAAATGCTGCTTTGCTCATGCTGTAAAACTGGTCCCACACCAGGGGAATAGATAGGAACAACAGCTGAAGACTCGGGGTATATTTGCTGAGCACAGAGCACATATGCAGTGCTGTGTGAAGTGTGGGCAACAGCAAGGCCTGGCTCAGCCGTAGGTGCTTCACCCGTGAGTCTGCCTGCAAGTGAAGGCTTGCTGGCAATGGCAGAATGAGGTAATGTCACCTGTAAGGGACAAATATTCCCAAGGCATGTTTGTTGTTTCAACAGCGGCTGCCCACAAAGCTGCAGGTCTATTGTGATGGAGGTAAATGGGTGTGGGAATCATGGTGGAGGCAGCCAGAGGCAGCCTCCCTGGGGAAAACAGAGGGCAGAATAGTCCACCATGTCTCTGCCTCTGCTACCTCATTCCCACTGCAGTCAAACTCAAGGTATCTGGTACAATTCAAGTCCAAAATATTCTCCATAACCCAAGGAGTGCAAAGCTGTATGGTGTCTGCACAACAGCAATCCTAACTGCTTTTGTCATCCTCATGGTTAAATCTGTTAAATTGCACCTTAATGAAGACACACTGAGGAACACAATTTTGGTTTTGGGCATGAGGAAGTTTAAGATATTCAGAACTGTTTAAGTGTGTCAATAATTAAGTGAGGTATTCCTTCTAATCTGCCTCACTTTTCCCACTTACACATGTGCTGAATGAGAAAACACTGTGGGCCATGTATGCTGCTGCACTGTGGCTGACTGTGCCTGGAAAACAGGGGTCAGGACATCAGCTGTTGTGAAATGGCATTGCGCCATTGCCATAAACTGAGTTATAGCAATTTACACCAGCTGAGGACTTGGACCTAGATTTTTAGGGACATTTGATTAAACAATACCAGGGGAAAAAAAAAAAAAAAAAAAAAAAAAACACCTGTCTTAGCCAGTTCCACATTTTACCTGTGACAGTGACCTGTACCTGAGGCATCAGAGAGAGAAAAATAAAATAAACCCCAAAAAGTTGGGAAATGATTAGCCTGATGCCATTAGTTCCCAAACTTGGACAAGTCAAACCCACACATATAAATAGAAATTCAATAATTTCTCAGTTCAAAAGCAGATCATAACTTGATCTTGCTTGCACCAGCACTGCTGATGTCTGTGATATGAGTGGCAGGATCAGAGCTTTTCTTCCCACAGTGCTAAATTCAGCCTTACAGCAAGTGGAAGAAGTGAGAATTGATAAGGAAATACATATAATAATTTTATTTTAGGTTTTACATTAATTCATTGCAGCTGCTCTTAAGTATGGTACTAAAAACTGGTAAATCAAATTCTTCCACTAAGGGCTGATAGAGGGCACTTGCTTTTTCCTGTATTATATGAGAAGTGCTGAAGGAAAAATAAATAACGAAACAAGAATAACTATAAAAAGGTGGGCAATGAAAAATGACTTTATGTTCAGGGATAGAAAACAAATGCCAGCCAGCTCATATCTTGTAAGGATAAAGAATGTTGACTATATTGTGAGTAAGCCAGGATAGACAACTTATTATGCTTTTAAATATTATAGGTCAAATTTGTAAAATCCTTCACACCTTCTTTGTGCTCAGAATATATTGCTACTTATCTAGAGTCAGTCAGAGGCTGGATTTGCAGGATATGTCAAAGTTTGAATAATTCTATTCCCATTCAAAACAAAGACTCATAAAGTTTCTACTAGTGATATTAGTGGAATTTACAGCATTGGCACAATGGGAAGAGAGGCCAATTTTCAGCCATTACAAATATTAAGATCATGACAATTAATTGCTTGATAGTTACCTTATGGTTATTTGTACTTGTAAAACTGCAGGTACAATGAGAAACATAGCTAGGACATTCCCAGAAAATCAGATAAAATTAGGTGTATCACTGTGATTTGACAGAGTGCTTCAATATGTGTCTGAAAATAAGGAGTAGGTAAGAGAGTGGTCTAAGAGAAGAGGAAGAGAAGAGCTTGACAGTGGCACAGAGAAAATGTGGTTAAGTAGACTAATGAATGTTTGGGGAGGAAGCTGGTGTAAATACCCTAACTTGGTGTGATTTGTGGATGAAGATGCATCTCCTAGAAGTGCCCAGGAGAAAAGCTGATTCCTATTCTGGTAGCTTGACTTGAAAAAAGGAGGGCTTCAGCCATTTGTTACCTTGCCTCCCATGGCATTTTACTCTACCTAACATTTCAGTCATACCAAAAAATCCTAATTGCAACCCCTGGATGCGCTCTTCTTACTGTTTCACCATTGAATTCCTTTCCAACTACACCAGAGCAGTATAGCAGTATTTGGAATACCTTTCTTTGTTACCATAAATTCTTACAATAATCACTTTTGGTCTGTAATCAACATTTAGAGATGTCCCAGTAACTGAGTGGGAACCCTATCTTAAAAGACATTCCAGAAATGAAAGGCAGCCTTCATTGGGGAATCTGCTCAGCCGTCCTTTTGCATGCTTCTTGCTCATCTCAGTTCCTTTTGGCTGTTTGCTCAAATACAGACAATAGAATGCACCATCCTGATGTGAGACAAAGGCTTCCCAAAGTAATGCAGTTATTCAGGCATTTTCAGGGAATAACAACATCTGAATTAAACAACTCTGCTGGATTGCAAATGTGGGAAAGCACACATACATGTGTACAAACACACACTTTTAGAAACGCTCATTTGGCAAATTAATATCCTAAAGGACTCCCAAAACAAAATAAACACGTGAGTAATAATTTATATAAAAAACCTTTCCGTCTGTGTTAAGTGACCATTCAGTGCAAACAGGGCAGAACAGGGCTTTTAAAGACTAGAAGGTAGCCCCTTGCTTACAGTGCTGTGCTGCTTCACAGCAAACACTGACACAGGGGTTCATGCAGCTACTTTTTGGAGTAATTGTTCACATTGTAAAACAGAGGCTTACAAACTGGGGCTTTGTAATTTGGTTATGAAATTAACCGATTTGCACATGTATTCCTGTAGATTCAAATATTTTATCAGCATGGAGTGCAAGGTATGCAGGGCATTCCTCTGCCACATCTGTCTAAAGTGTAGATATGGGGCGAACAAAACGAACTCAAAAAGAAATTTACATACAAAGAAAGTCTCAAAAAGGAAGGGAAGCTGTCCTTGATGTTAGAGCTTGTCTTGCTTTATGCAGGAATTCTGTTGTTACTTTTGAAAATGTAAAAGCGGTTCCAAAGTACATTGGCACGTGCATGAAACTGCAATACTCACTTGGCACTGCTCGTTCCCAATGCTGGCAGTGTGGCACATAGACCTCTTTAGCCTCTTCCTCTGTTGTTTTCTGCACAAGAGCCAACCATTGTGGCTACTCATGAGGCAAGGCTGGCAGCTGAAGGACCCAGATGCCAAGCTCTGGATTGTATGTCTGTTCGGTTTGTGGCTGGTCTCTTCCCTGGCATCTGCCCTGGCATTGCAGCAGGCTGTGTAACCGTCTGTGGAGTTGGGTTCAGGATTAGTCTTCTGCTGGATAGCATGCTCTTCTGGTCACTGTTTGCCTTTCGAATTACCCTTGATTATGAAGAATGTGTTTCTCTTGTGCATGCTCCACCCAAGACACACGCTCAGGTAGCGCTGTCTGGTGGCTGAAAAAGGGTGCTCCCTTGTATCAATCGGCACAGTGTGCTTTCTGCTTTAGATCAGAATGAGATTAGTTTGAGGTTTGAGCCCCATAAACCCAACCACCTCATCTCAGCCAGGAAAATTTTCAAGTTGAATGTGATAACACAGTTGTATCTCCTTTATGAGGATGAGCCCCAGGCCCCAGTGGGCGCCTGAAGACTGCCATCACAGGTTTGTATTAGCCCACATGCAAGCAAGATCCTCCTCAGGTTCCAGCTGATTTTTAATCCACTGTAAGCATCACAACTGAGCAATATGAGGTGTTTGTTTCTCCTTTGGAGTATTGGTTTTGACATCCAGAAAATTTAGCAGGTGATTTAAGCATGGCACCTTCCAGGAAAATAGAAACATTGCTACTGTGTGCCCAAAGGGGCAAACTGCCTTTTCCCTTTTCCTGTAGTTTGTTGACATAAAGTTGTTAAATCTTCTGACAACAACCCTTAATTTTTAACATATATTCTACTTCACTTCTTCTGCTGGACATAGAGAATAACAGCTGACCAGAGCCTATTTGCCTCTGGATCAAATTTCTTTGTGACTGCACCCACCTACTACCAGGAAAAGGTTTCCTATATTAGATTCATAGAACCAGAGAATAGTTTGGATTGGATGGGACCTTAAAGATCACCCAGTTCCAACCCCTCTGCCATTGGCAGGGATGCCACCCACTAGATCAGGTTGGCCAAGGTCCCGTCCAACCTGGTCTTGAACACCTCCAGGGATGGGGCATCTACAGCTTCTCTGGGCAACCTGTTCCAGTGCCTCACCACCCTCATCATAAAGAATGTCTTCCTTATATCTAATCTAAACCTACACTCTTTTAGTTTAAAACCATTAGTCCTTGTCCTATCACTTCACTCCATGATAAGGCTCTTTCCACTCTGAGAGGCCACTCATTTGAAACCTGATCTCAAGGTCATTTCTTTTCTCTAGAGTCCCAGCTACTTTATCTACTTATCAGTATAGCTCACAGGCTCTGCATGCCTATGTGTGGATGTCAAGAAAAGAAGGAAAAGACTATTAAAATACCTTGAAAGGAAACCTGATTTGAACCCTTCTGGTATTCTGAAACTGTGTTTATAGATATTGTGCTTTATTTTATTTTATTTTATTTTATTTTATTTATTTTCAAAAATAAGGTATTTGTAGTGAGAAAATGGAGAAAATTATTTCTTATCAGGTAACTGGTGAGTCCATTACAGATACAAGAATGATGTGCCTAACACATCAGTCATGGGTGCTGAACCGATCTGAGGAGAATGGACAACATAAAGGCTCATATATTTGTTCTGAATATTATCTCTTATTGTGAGTTCTGGTAAGAGAATACTGGGCAGGATGGCCCATTGGCTATGTCCAATGGGGCATTTCTTATCTTCTCATAATACAGAACACTAACAAGGCTGCAATTGTACCTAAGAAGAAAGAAGATGGATACTACATGAACTGAGTATGTTTCCCTCTCATACTATCTCATACTTCATGTATCTTGTACCTGCTCATACTTCATATGGCTAGAAGTACGGAAGTACAGGAGGGATGTAACACACTGCAGCTGTGTGACTGATGCCCCAAGGGCACAGCTGGTAGCACACGCTCATCACGTTGGAAAAGATTGTCACACCATTTATCAAAGCCTGCCACAAGCGTTGTGTCGGCTACAGTCATTTCTATCACATCCGGAGCTACTACATATTCAGTGCATCTCTGGTTTTTCCAGTACGAGTTACTTTCAAAATAATTTCTGTTTGGAGTTGGAACACTCTGAAAGGCCAGTGTCCATGTTATTCTTTCTGACCAGAGGCAAAAGAAAAGTGGCTTTTCGACAATTCATCAAATTCTCTTTGGACCAGAAGACTTCACTGTTGTGTTTTGCCAAGCCACAATGCCAGCTTTCAGTAAGATATCAGAAGATAATTTAAACAGAAATTGCATACTTAGAATACTATTGAAAGATGTCTTTCCCAGTCTTTCAAGAATTAAGATCTAGAAACCTCAGAAATATTATGTCTTATGAGTCAATCCTAGTGAACAAGAAACTTATTAATTTGTTTTCTAGTTAGTGGCAATATTAATATTATTAAAGCCAGTTATATCTGTTTATAGAATGCATTGGTGTTACAATGAGGAAGTAGAAAAAAATCAGTGATTCAAAGTTATCACTATATTTTAATAAGCTTCATTACAAGAACCTGTTGGTAATTTCCAAACTTTTTGCTTTCAGTTTGAATCTGAAGTAACTCATAAAATTTTGAGGAAAAAATATTGATCCAGTTTGTATTCTACTTCTACACTTAATAGTAAATACAAATTCTGGCAGCAGTATGCATAGGTAAGTGAGCAAAAGTATTTTCCACTTTTAGACTCATGCTGTGTAAAAACCTACAAGCCAGCTAGTCATAGGCTTATTGTGTAGCTTGGACTGGTAAGGTTTTTCTTTCAAAACATCTAACCTAGTGATGGCCTTTAAATCTACTCCTGAGATGATCTATGGCTGCAGCCTGAGCTAATGATGAGGATCAAAGAACATACACTGGTTGTGCTGATTGTGGGGAGCCAAAGTTCATGTTAAAGATCATGTTGTGAATGGTTGGCTGCAGGTGCCTTACTGCTCCTAAAAAGAGGGTGAAGGTGCAGCTTGGTTTCAGGATGCCCTGTAAAGTATATTGTACTATAGGTATAGAACCAAGTGATGACTTTCATTTTACTCAGGACATGGACCACACACTTTATAGCCCTTTCACACTCTGATATAAATTGGCAGAGACAGAGGCTCATCACTTTTTTATATCAAAAACTGAAAAGACACATTAGTCTTCCCTTCTCAAAGTCTGAAAAGATACATTAGTCATCCAAGATATCATTTGTTTTGAAAATCCAATGTAGTGAACAAAATATGTTTCTGAAAACATTATTATTTGAAATGATATTTGGTCAACAAATGAGAGTTATATGTTTGTGTTATATTTACCTGTTTTCTTTAATCACATCATTATATAAAATTACAGTCTCTCATCCCTGAATGATTTAATCAATAGTGGATGGACAGTGTTGATGGTATGTAGTGATTTTTTTTGGTACAAACCCCTTTAAGAATAAGTTGGCAGAAAAAAAAAAATATTTGAAACCTCATTAAAAGGAGCAGCTAAGGTTTGGCACAAACAAACCTCAGTATGGGAATTAATTTATTTTTTTATTTTTTATTTTTTCACCAAATTAAAATATCAGTTTGTTTGTTTTAAAATGATATGAGTGCAGTTAAATATCCCACTCCCCCTTCCCCAAAATAAAGCTGATCTGCTTTTTTCATCCCCCCCCCCCCTTTTTTTTTTGTGCTTGTTGAACTCTTATACAGCTTCTATTTAAGATAAAATTTGGCAAGTGATTAGACCATAGTATGTCTAAATGCTTTGTGTATTAAGAAGAAAAAAAAAAAAAAAAAAAAAAAAAACCAGCTCCAAAAGTTGTTGCTGCACATCTACTGCAAGTGCTTTTCAAAGAAGTTTCACAAGATTTTTAATTAGGTGTCTAAGACTATACATGGTAGACTGGAACTCTTTGGTCTGTGGGGTAAATAATGTGCATTTTCAAAACATTTATAAATACATATTCCCCCACTTGACAGTGCTATTCCATTCCACTGAGTAAATAATGCATATTTTTTAAAATTCATAAATACATATAATATGTAAAAAAGCTGTCCAGATACTGTATGTGTGGGACCTAGAAACTTGGATGATGCTGAAACAGACACAGTCCCCAAGGATAATGATACATACTCTATAAAACCTCCTATGAAAGTTTTCTTTCCAAATAAAGAAAGCAAGGAAATTCTATAGACCAAATTCCACTCAAATAAGATGAAGGCTGTGATGAAAACTTCCAAGACTTTGCAGAGTTAAAGTAAAGTTTGCCTTGGCCTCAAAGCTTACTTCTGAGTTTTTTTTTTTTTTTGTATTTTTTTTGTATTTTTTTTTTGTATTTTTTATTTTTACTCCATTCCTTTCTTTTCCTTCTTGCTACTTTAAGAACAGAATGATTTAAGAAAGGAAGGTCAGCAGTCATGTTCCAGTTCTTTTGCCCTGTGAGTCTGAATACTGTAGATTATTCAAATAAAATATGTTTTATTTCCATTCATTAGTTTTAAGGATTTTTTTTAAAAATTATTTCTTATTAAAAGGAATACAGGAGCAATCCTGAGCAGCCAGAAACCCATCTGGATGTATGAAATGCAGAACCACGTGTCTCTAAGTAAGAAGCATAGATGAGTAGTAGGTCAGGGCTTTCACTTTTGTAGTCCTTTATACAACAAAATGCTGAAGCACACATTTAACTTTAAGTGTGTGCTTATATTCACCCCTATTCAGCAAAAAACTTAAGCACATTCTCCAATTTACGTTAACTAGAGCATATGTTTATAAGTTTTTCTGAGTCAGTGTCTAAAGTTACACCCATAAAGGAGCCCTGACTGAATCTCTATCTGAAACATTAAATGCTATTAAGGTATGTAGACCTGCAGGGAGTTGTGCTATGTGGTGGTCAACAAATCTGCTCCCTTCTTTGTGAGCTTATTCACAGGTATGCAATAAGGTGCTCCACTGGGAGCAAGTTCTACCCAACCTGAATGGCAGCACTTCATGTCATCCTGAATTTTATTTGGTGCCAAGGAAAATGAGGCCCTGAAGAAACATGGATAGCAAAATTCTCCATAAGATTACAGTGAGCAGGAATCTGAGAGGAAATGTTATGAATTTCAACACTTTTTTTCCCCTTCTACACAGAGATCACCTTCATGTGATTTGGTTCCTTAGCAAAATTATTCCTGTGTGTATCTTTACATTATTTTCTTAGCTTCTAACTACTATATTTCTGCACAGTTTTGTATCTGCTAGCCCCAGCATTTACAGCCAACGAAAACCTCATAAATCTACTTCATTTTTCTAATAAGACATGAAAGTCCTTAATTGGCCTTAATGAAATGCACTTAAAGGGCAATAAACGTGTTTAAGCCCCTCTTTCAGGGTGAGCTACAGTACTCTCACTCTGCTCTGTTTTAGCCTTTGTGGTAATTAATCACTTATTCATATGTGGCACATCAGTAACAAGATCAAGCAACTACTGCACAATTGCATGATAATAAGCTGCTCATATATGTGTCAAGATTTAGCAATCCTTTTTAAAGCCTAATTTAAACTCATTTTACAACTAAGCAGGCTGCTTCTCTGAAGTATTTCTACCCAGTATCTTTTTTACATATTTCTGCTGAAATGCCATCTTTTTATTTTGTTTATAGAGCTTGATTTTCCTTAAATCTACTCATGGCACCAGAGTGAATTACAGCAATGTAAGGGCTTCACCATTGTATTTCTGTAAAAGCTTTATCTTTGATCCAAGGCCACGGTCAGCATCAAATAGAAAGAAAGGCCACAGAGTTAACATCCATTAGGCTAACTTTTAAAATAAGTAATGAATTACAGTAGAGGTTTGTTTTCCAGGCTGCTGAGGCTGTGTCCTTTGTGAATCTCATAATGTTTGACACCATCAGCGGGCAAGAGGACAATCGGTTGAGACCCAAAGGTATTTCTTTACTAGGCATCATGTCTTTGGTTCCAGGCAGTCAACCTGCTCCTAAACTCTGAGAACTGACTTGTGCTTGCTGTAGTTTCCAGTATTTAATTCTTCAGACACAGAACAGTGTATAAGAATTTTAGTTGAAATAATGTTAACAAAAGCTGGTATCTTCTAATGATCCCCTGGCCTGAGATGAAAAACACTAGTGTCCAAAGTGTCTTTGAGAAATATACTCATTTTTACCAGCTAAATGTTGTACCCCACAGTGCCATATTTACAGAAAGTGATCTGAGCATTTATATTTGGTTTTCAAGTGAACATGAGGTCAGGTCATCTCTAACTATATATGAAAGATCACCAGTGAAAAATGGGAAAAGTATGGACATATTTATTTCCATGGATTATGTCAGTTTGAATAGTTGTTAAAAACTT
Organism: Oxyura jamaicensis; assembly: GCF_011077185.1. Classification (NCBI taxonomy): domain Eukaryota; kingdom Metazoa; phylum Chordata; class Aves; order Anseriformes; family Anatidae; genus Oxyura; species Oxyura jamaicensis. The sequence continues at coordinate 37,910,871 of NC_048894.1, forward strand.
TATTTTTAGTTTTGGTTTTGGAGATATGGAGCCTATTTTGTATGAATTTATAGTACAAATGCAGTCAACAAAGCCTGCAAAATCATATTCAGATTTATAATGGATATTTTATAGCTTTGAGGCTTAGGCATTCCCAGTTGTTCAAAAGTGTCCATTATCGTATTTGATCCATAAGAAGCAGTTATTGTTTCATATTATGAGCACAGGCACTTAAAGAGACCAGTGCATGGGCACTTTAAACTCACTTCTTAATCTATCTCTCCACAGTAACCTGGATATGGGCAAAAACAGGGATAGTCATCTGCATGCAACCGTGGGAATGTGTGTGCTGGCTGTGGTAAGGTTGTCAGTAAATCTAGAGACATGCCCTATATTCTGTACGCTCAAGATCGTACCCATGTATATTTTCTATTTTGGGCTCAGTGTCAGTACACGGAGACAAGGAAATGAAGAATGTAATCCCTTTCCTAGTCATGCTACCCATACAAAGAAACCAGACCAGTACCATCTTTTGTATGTAGAAGCTTGCAGGAAACCCTCCAATTCAGGAAACTGTTTCTAAAGGCATAGTTTTAAAAGAGTTTGTCATGAGCCAGGTAGAACAGTTATTTTTGTTATAAAATAAACTTATGTTACATATTCTGATCATTTATAACTCAGAAGCAGAATGCAGCAGTTTTTTTGTCAGTCTTGAAATACTCTCACACCTAGAGTTATGCAATTTGAAGAAACAGCCAGTATGGAAGAATGGAACAATTAAAACCCCATTAAAGTTTAAACTCTTCAAAAGTGGAGGATAACTAGGCAAAGTTGAAACACTTCTTCAATCTGTAGCTGCAAGCAATTGGGACCAGCAGGAAAGGAGGTAGTCAGGAGGCAGCCTTATTTCAGCAGTCGCTCATTCTGAAGTATTTGGTATTTTCAGTAAGTTGATAGTTTGGGCAGAGGATGTTCTATTATGAAATAGTACCACAGAAATATGAAGATTTCTGCACTGCAATTAAAAATGTAAGAGATGAGCATATGTTTAATAGACGATATGAAAAAGAAGGTGGAAATAGCGAAGAGATTTTGACTTGTCTAAGTCTGAAGGCTCCATTTCAATTCCCAAGGCACTCAGTGTCTCTGATAAGAAACCAGATTGTGTGTGCAAGCTGGGACAAGATGCTTTGAGAGATGTTATGGGAAATCCTAAAATTAACCCTTGACAAAACTATTTAGAATTGTCAAGCATGGGAAGCCTTCTGCTTCTAATAGTTCAGGAGAAGCTTATGGAGATGATTGGTGCTTTCAGGTGCTGGACATGGTGCAGAATGAAAAATGCTACCTTGGAAAACAATGGGGATGGGGATGAGAAAAAGAACAGAAAAAGGAAAGGAAAGGAAAGGAAAGGAAAGGAAAGGAAAGGAAAGGAAAGGAAAGGAAAGGAAAGGAAAGGAAAGGAA
>NC_048894.1:37912415-37972415 GCF_011077185.1 Oxyura jamaicensis
CACAACTGAAATACTGAGGAGTTTCAATTCCCGAAGGCTGTAGTCAATCTCATCTCTATTTAGCACTCTTAAATTACAGAGCAGCACTAACTAATCAAGCATGGGTTATCATCTGCTGCCATTTTGTTCAGCTGAAAACTGAAAACCAGGATATCTACATTGTTAGAAAGTAATGTCAGAATCCCCAAGGACTTGCACAAATAAAAAGGAACATGTAAAGGAAAACAGGATTACCTGGAACTTGGGAATTCCTGCCATGTCATGAAAATGATGCTGTGTATACCTACACTACAAGAAAAAAAGGCAGAACTATCATTAGTGTCACAAAAAGAAGCCTCAGGGTTGCAGACTTTGAATTCTTTTTTTTTTTTTTTTTAATTTTTATTTTTTTTTATTTCATCCCCAAGGAATATATGATGGGGATGAATTTATAGCTAACGGGCTTACTGCTGTCTGTCAGCAATGCTGCTGAAGCAGTTACCTGCACATTACCTACAGGCCTGGAGAGCAGCATAAAGCCGCTCGGTAACTAATCAGTGCATTTGTGTTTCAGAGTAAGAACCTCACTCATCTTTGCTAATGTCAGAAAGTGCACAAACTCCTGACATTAGGAAGCTGGTACAATATAGTTGTATCAATTTACATATGTGCAGAGCAAAAACCTCACACATTTCAACAGGCAGTGGTCTGAACTAGATGGATGGAAAAGTTCTGTGTGGCAAAATGGGCTTTGGGTTGGATTCTTATGACCAAGGAGGAGATTTCTGCTCAGGACCAGAGGTGGACTTCTAAATGGGATGGCTGATGCTCTACTCTTTAAAGCCATGCAGAAGTGTAAATTAATTTGCTTTTTAAACATCCCCCACCTATTAAGGATAGTTAGGCAAGTTTGTCAGTATTTCTTTGCTAATGTAGTCCTAGAATTCTTTGGCAGGCATGATCAGAGATTAGAAGCTTTAAGCCAAGTGTGTCCCTACAAGTTTTGTGAAGATCGGTGTCTGATATAGACATATGTTCTTGTTAGTACCAGCATGCACAATTGTCTCCATCCAGGGCAAAAATGCTGCTACTTCTCCAGGTGTTAATGAGAAGGTGAGGAGAAGATGGTGCTGTGGGTTGTCTCCAGGTAATGAGAAAATAAGGAGGTGTCTTGAGACATTAAGGGGTCCTGGATTTGTTTTCTAAGGTGATTTTTTTTTTTTTTTTTTTTTCATTCAGCATAAAGATAGTAATGTATAGGTCAGTGTCCTGGCTCTGGTTAAGGCCAGTAGTGGAAGTGTGATGAAGAACAGTAAAAAAGGGAAGCTCAGCCTGAGATTTAGTGAGTTTTACAGAATATTTCCTCTCCATGATGGACTTTTCTTCAATTAATTTTCCAGGTGTTTCTTGAACATATTTGTATTTTCCTCATTATATTCTACAGTGAACTAAGCATGGGAAAGCATGTCACATTTTCTATTTTACAGCCTCTGCTTGATAGATTCATTCAGTGCCAGCTATTTTGGATGTTATGAAAAATAGGGAATGACCTTTCCCTGGTCACTTTTCCTACACTGCTCATTATTTGCTATTGCTCTTCCTCTCAGTAATTTCTTTTTCCAAGCTGGGGAATCCTAGTCTATCTAATCACTCCTTTTATGGCATACACTCTGTACCTTGGATCATCTTTGTCACTATCCACAATGTCTTTTCTCAATCTACTGTAACCTTTTTGAGATGGCTTCTTAAAATATTCAATGTGTGCAGTATTTGAAATTATAGGGGAACCAGGCAGTGGTAAAATAATGTTCCCATTTTCTTCTCTGCTTCTTTCCTAATAGTTTCTAATATTTACTGGCCTTTTTGAGTGTTGCTGAATGTTGAAAAGATATATTTGAAGTATTGTTCTAAATGACTCCAATAAATCTTTCCCAGTATTAATACTAGTGAAGAACCTATGCCTCTGTCTGCATAGTTAAGATTTTCATTTTTATTTTTATTTTCCTGCTTGTTCAGTACTTTGTACTGATCAGTGCTTAACTTCAATGTAACTTTGCTGTGAAGTTCCTCTGCACTGAAAGGTTCTTCTGTAACTCTTTGCTCGGGTTTAGTTCTGTGGATCTTGAAAAGCTTTGTGTCATCAGTTTGAACTCACCATTCACTTCCTATTCCAGATTATTTTTAATATGCTGTAGCACACAGGTCTGTGCACAGATCCCTGGGGAACTGGTAACCTTCCTCTAAAAGGAAAACTCCACTTTACATTAACTCTTTGTTTCATGACTTTTTACCAATTATTAAGTCATCGAAGGGCTTTAAGACTTATTCCACATTGATTTAATGTACTTAAAAGCTTTTGGTGAAGGATCTTGCCAAAACCTTTGCTTTAAATCAAAATAAACTTTATCAGCTGAATGACTCTTACTATTAACACTCTCACAGCATTTAAATGGATTTATGAGGTATGATTTCCCTTTATAGAAGCTGTATTTATTTACACCACTACTGCCATATTATTTATTATTGATTTTACCAGTTTAGACCCTAACAACATCAGAATTTGAAGCTGTAGTTCTCTGAAGCCTCCCTTGGAGAATTATTTAAAAATCCATCAGAGTTGTAATTTTTCATTGCCTAATATTAGGAATGGGTTATCCATAATTTGACAAACTTCCTTTAAACCTGTGACTTTAAGAAACTTCACAGAGTTTAACCCATTTTCTATTTTCCTTGATTTTTTTTTTCTGTTTTAAGTCTATTTATAACTGTATGTATAGAACTATATGTATATATACGTATATAACTTCCAAACTTATTTTATACTTTGCTGCTTAAGCCAAACCAGCTTTTTGTATTCTTGTAAAAGTCTTTTTTGATTGGTAGTTCATGTATTTTCTAAAGCTAATGTCCAAAGACCTGAAAAACTTTGCCATTTTATCTGTTCCTTTTAATTTATTTTCAGTGTCTTCTGTCTTTAGTTACCACTCATATTGCAACTGGAAAGAACCCATAGTCTATTATTTTCTAAAGTCTTATGATCTGTAAACAAGTCACATGGTTGTACAGAGGGTTTGATTACAGGGTTCCAGCTAATGCAATAATGAAATTGCTCTGTCTGTGTATCAGTAGCCTCCTAATGACCTATGAGCTTGCTGCCAGTTTCAAACAAATTTGATAGAAGGTTAGATCTCAAATAATATTTCATTTATAAAGTTTCATGGAAATTGTCTGGGTACCAGAGAGAGACCTCAGCTGAATAATCACACTGAACTGAAGGTCAAGAAAGGTAAAACTCAGGCATTTTTCTGTTTGGCAGCAGATGGATACACAGAACCAGAAAAAATTTTGACTTTTGCCTGGTAGGAAGTATCACAGGGGACATAAGAGAACCTAATTCTGGTTGTTCTGGTGCTGGAAGAAGATCTGAGAAAAAAAAAAAAATAAATAAAATAAAAATAAACCTATAGAAACTGGTTTTATTAGTTCTTGAGCTTGTAAAGTAAATTTTTTTAAAGATCTGAGTTGACAACAGTATTAAGATGTAGGTCTAAATTATGGTGTTCTCCAAGACAATTCTGTACGGAGGGAAGCCTACTCGCTGTGACTCTATCATATTATCTGGTGAGGCAATAAATTCTAACCCACTGAACAAAAACAGCCATAGAAACCTAGTCCAAAGGTGTCCTACCTTCTGGACACTTCAAAGTTGTACTCTCAAGAAAGCACACGAGAAACAGCAGCTATTTGTATGTTCATCTCTGTATACCTCCACAGTTTGCTTGTCCAGTCTCTGGAATTTTCTAGTTCAGGAACAGGTCACACAGGCCAGGAAGACTTGAGTTGAGACTGCAAAATACTGCAGTGAGAGGGGGGCTTCAAGATTTGTGTAGCAGTCAGGTATCTGATGGAAAGGACCCTTTGTTTTGGGGTGCCCCTGAGCTGCAGTGAGAATGCCTGGAATGGTGGGTATCAAACAGGTGAGCTCATCTACCTAGAATGTCTGCTCTGAACATCCTCCTGAGTCCTTCTCCTCACTCACTTACATGCTGCTTAATCCCATGCAGGATCACCCTGCTAATTTGGAATAATTAAAAAAAATCAACAGAATGAAACAACTTGATAATATGTGCTAAGGAGAGCTGGCACAATTTGCTTGTCTGTAGCTCTTAAAAATGAAACGCTCCATCAGCAGGCTTCCTCTGTGCCATTCAAGGTGATGTAAACATGTACTGAAAATCTGAATAAAGTCATATTTCTGACAGTGCAGGCAAAAATTTTGACCTAGTTTAATCAGTCACTGTGCTTTTCTGGTTGTTCTGATTTGTTGTTCATTTACGTTGGGCAGCTGGACAATAGGATTTGCATGGGCCACAAACAATGAAATAAAACAGCAAGATGTACTGTATTTTACTGAAACATAATATAAAGGGCAGCAGGGGACTAGTCAAAGCCCAATATTCTGAGACTGTAATTTTTTATCACTAGTTTATTTCCTAAACCAAAATGTTTTTTAGTATAAATATTGGATGAAAGCAAAGCTGCACCACATTTGCTGTCATGGAGGCAAGACCTAAGCCTACTTTTTATTAGAATTAAATTAATATGGCATAAGTAGTTTTATAGTTTTAACATTTTATTATTATTTATGTTCTAACTGCTCTGCATAAATAGAACTGTTCCTTGCTTCTTTTTGTTTTTACTACTAATAAAAAGTAATAGGCATAATAATTCAGGGACTGTTTGCATTTCCAGGCACTTTTGTTCTGTCATGTTTACCTACTCAAGGAGACATACTGAAAGCCAGAGTGCAAGAAACTTCAATGCAAAATATAGAGCTACTTTTCAAACAAACTACATATCAGGGAGTGGGAGGAGCCTAAAACAAATACTTGCAAATAGGATTATTGACAAAAGGTGTTTCCTATAAAAAAAGACTGAGAAAATGAAGTCTGCAAAAATCTAAAAGGACTGCTTCTCAGTTTCATTCGGTGCACTGCAGAAATTATATTATAGTTATATTAACAGACATCTTTCTCTAATTACCAAATGATTTACCAGAATACTTCAAGATGTGCAGCAAAATAACTCTACTTGTGATGGACATTATGGTAATTTTTAGCAGTGACAACTTGTTGTATTTCATTTGACAATAAAAAGAGGTTTTAAGAATAATGGCAGAGTGTCACCAGTCCTACCACCAAGAAGCTAAGAATTTAAATCATCAGAAAACCCATAAAGTTGCATTGTGCTTCTGGACAAAGGAATGAGAGTACATTTCCTCTGCTAACATGGAGAGGATGTGGCCTAAGAACAGTATTTATCCATTTAAGATATACTTAGCAGTAGAGCTTGAAGTGTATAGCAGGAAATAGCATTGTGAAATTAGTAAAAGTTTTTCCTTGGGCTTCCCTGAAACCAGGAGGTCACTCAGTGCACACTGATAGATTTATGTAAAACTGCCTACATATAACCTCTCTCTAGTTAACCCTTGTATGTTAGTCAGTGTGGGCTTTTCACTAACAGTAGCTTTAAAGACTCAGTTTTCTAGGCTCTTCATGTTGCCAGTGCCTCCTGTGAACATCTCAGAGACCTACCTGCCTCAGTGACCTGACCTGACTCAGTGTCTAAAGTCATCCTCTCCTCCTTGGCTTTTTTGGGAAACTAAACAAATTGGGCTTCCTTAGCTAAAGGCAGCTTTTTTTGAAAACCTCTCACAACCTTTGAAGAGCAACTGCTTAAAGCAGAGTTCATACAGACGTAAAGTTAAAACAGTTTTATACTGCTTATTAGCAAACCTAAGTATCAGATTCATCTATTGACTAAACCAGCACATACTCCTTGGCTTTGACTGCTTACATGGAATGATTTCAACTGTAAGAGTCTGCTTCTCCTTCCACTTACATTTGTACAGCAAGCACCACCAGAAAAGACAGTGGAAGAGCTACATAGGCATAAATTTACTAAAATTTGGAAGAAAATTAGGCCCTAAGTCTCTTTTGTCTGAGTCATGTTTTAGTCATTGATCATTTTAACCTCACTTTGGGATGAGCCTCAATGAAGTTTTGTACAGCCCTATCATATTTGCAATCTAAAAAGAGGTTAAGGGAATAGCCACACTGGGAGGAGTGACAATATGCAAATGACTTTGCAAAGCACATTCATCCTCAGCAGAGTTGTAACATGTCCCATGGTTCTCATTAAGGGTTCTTTGCTAAATCTTATTATTTATTTATTTTTTTTCCTGTCTTACAGGCAAATGTTTACTATTCCCAGATATTTACTGTATTTAGCATCAAACTGTAGCTGGAATCACAGACAGCTGCAGAGATCAAGGTGGGAGTGGGACAGGGATTTACACACCCAATGTGGCCAAAGGTGAGGAAATGGCTCGTGGTTTCCTCCACAGCACCTATCTCACAGTCTGCATTGCTCCCCTTTTAAAAAGTGCAATACTCTCTGCACTTCTCTAAAACTGATTGTAACTTAAACATGCATACTCCCACAGCATTCAGAAAATGAGTGCTGCTATTTTTGATTATATCCACTGACAGAGAGACTCCCCCTCCTTTCCAAAACATCCCAGGCTGAAAGTGTCTGAAGTGCTACTGCTGGGTTTGCCATGGCTGCTGGTGTGACTGGAAGTGAAATGCCTGCGTCTTTAGGACATCAGGTACCTTGCAAAATCCAACAAATATGCCTGGGGACTTTTGGGCTATGTCACTGTGGGCATACACGTAAAACAAAAAGGTGTGTGTGTGGTGGTTTTACCGTGCTAGGCAGTTGAACACCACAACTGCTCTCTCACTCCTCCTCCTCAGATGAGGAGGCGAAGAAGTAAAGGAAAGAACAACTCACGGGTTGAGATAAGGATGATTTAATTAAAGAGAAAATATATATATATATATATATTATTAAGGAAATATGATTATTAATTAAACAATTCAACTAAAGGGAAAAAAGGGAAAGGGGAAGAGGGAGGGGGAAAGGGAATAACTAAACAAAACAAGTAAAGGCTATGTGGAAGTGCAGAGGAAAGAAATTACTCTCTACTTCCCACAAATAAGCGATGCTTGACCACGTCCTTGAAGCAGGGCCTCAACGCACGTAGCCGGTGTTCGGGAGGAGGACAGACTTTTTTGCAACGAGAGCCCACCCCTCATCTCTTCCTCCTTTTTCCACCTTTTATTGCTGAGTGTGACATCATATGGTATGGAATATCCCTTTGGTTGGTTTAGGTCAGCTGCCCTGCTGATGTTTCTTTCTCACTTTTTGCCCACCCCCTAGTAGGGTCAGAGAGAGTCCTGATGCTGTGCCAGCACTCCTCAGCAGCAGACACAACACCGGTGTGATACCACTGCTGTTCTAGCTACAAGTGCAGAGCACAGCACTGTATGGGCTGCTGCAGGGAAAGTTAACATCCCAGCCAGACCCAGTACAGTGTGAGTGGCATCTTAGGTTTTAGTTTTGTATTGGAGATTCAGATCAATGTTCAACAAGATCTGAAAACTTTGAGTGACTGCTCCCAAACTCTGGGGGAGTCTTTACATTGACTTCAATGGATTCTGGTTCAGGAGTTATATACCAGTTTGAAAATGCAAATGCTGGACTGGACTGGAATATCTTATAAAAATGTCTCAATTGCTCATCTCTCTGTAGTAAATTAATTGACTTTGCCTTTCCCAAAAGGGAAACTTTCCATCTGTTTGTACTGTAAAATTATTGATCTGCACAGTGCTTCTGCCTAAGTCCTTGGAGATATTCTAAAAAGGAGAGGAATCAGGTGCCCTAGCATGCATTCCTGCAAATTCACATTGGTTCAAATTGTGCTTACAGTCTGCTGAGGCCTGAGCAGCCTGCAAAGCTCAAGATGCAGTGACACCTGGACTGTAAATAAGAAGGATCAGGCTGTGAGGGTGGGTTTTTGCAAAAGTAGCAGATCTAATTTTAAGGCCAGAACTCTCAGGTGTCCTTCCTCCTTGCAACGGACATGTATGCAGTTCAGAGTGAAAATATGTTGGCTGGCTTAGTATGAAATAAACTGCCACACGCTGATGTGGGTTTCCTTATGTGGAGTCCGTGGAATCAGTTACAGCTCAGAGCAAACACAGCCTCTTCTCAGCAAATTGCTCATGCTCTATTTCTAGTGGTTCTCGTGCTAGATGAGATTATTCAGCAACCAAATAGCCAGCTTAATCCATCCTGTCTGAAAGAGCAGAGTTATGCTGAGGACAAATTTGGCCTTCTGTGTCCATGTTGGAGCTATTGGATCTTTTGGATGTTTCATTTCTCAGTTTTTCTGTTGGCTTTTGTCTCTTCCATTTTGATCAACCTCTCTTCCATCTGGAATTCCACCTCCTGTGTCCAAATCTCATCTATCCAACTTTTCTAAACTTTAGGAAATAAAGATGGAATTTATACAAGCCAGAAACAGAATGCCAGCCCCACCGAAGGAAGCAGAAAAGCTGAGAGTGATTGAACGGACTGAGACTTTGACTTTTACTGTTTCAGGTTGATCAGTCAGGGACTGTAGCATCCAGAAAATACTGCTAGCACTGACAAATATTTGTCTTTCTTGACTGTCCAATTTTCTTGCCAGCCTGTGCTTATTAGCTAGAAGAATGTAGAAAAATTTTCTTCCACAATGCTACCATCTTTTCCTATGCAGAACATTAAAAGCAATATTTACTTATGATATTATATAAATTCATATATATATATCTATATATATGTCTAAAGATCTCAAAGTATATGGTACAGGTAACTGTATGGGACAGGTAACTGTATCATCCCTATTCTAGGGGAGGCAGAGACTCAGTGCTGTATGTTTCTTGTTCCATGCCCCATACACTGAGCTATGTTTTAAGTGCAATGGTGAACCCACCGTTCCAAATGAAACTACGTGTACATACACAGTGGCAGAAGAGAAGGATGCCAGCAGGCACTTGCCTGGTTTATTTAAAAGCCTCTCTACCAGACACTAGCAAAGGCACTCAATTTCCCATCCTATGACTTTCATACTCACTCATTTTAAAATTTACTATATGCAAGTACTCAAGCATGTAAGCTTAAAATTCTCTTTCTGTGAGCATTCATGTGAATAGGAGTCAAGTACTTGGATGTTTGCAGAAAATGAAGACAAAAGAGGTGTAAGCGAATATTTATGGAAATTGGTTGTGATATGCAACCCATTCTGTTGGACTAATCAGCAAGAGATTGACTCTGTTAATGCAGCTTGTCCCTGTCCCTGTGTGGAGGCATTAAGGGTGAGTTGCAGAGAGGCCACTTTCCTTCCAGCTTCAGGGCAAGGACCAGGAACAATTGCTCCGAGGAGAGCAATTGCCTTCCTTTGTGCATTGCTGTGCCTGCACATTGCTACCCAGGTTTAGGTGAGAGCCCCAGGCATGGGTTAGTCTCACACCCTCTGTTTAATACAATTGCTTCTTTTAAAAGCAAGATCATGTATTTATTTCTTCATCATATGACTAGGAAAAAAAAAAAAAAAAAAAAAAGAAAAGATAAAGCAGACAAGAATTCTCTCATTTATTAGGCTTAGGGAGCTCTGATGTTCAAGCTTGGTTCTTGTGGGAACTGAAGATAAGAGAAAGAGCTCCCTACTGCCAGATATAACCTCTGCAGCAGGATCTTTAGAAAAAAAAAGGAAGTACATCTGAAAATGTTTTCCTTTGTACTGTTGGTTTTTTTATGTTCCTGGGGACCAGCTACATGGATCTGGGAATTATATGATAAACTTTGTATTTATGCCGTCAGCTCCTACGCCTCTTATTTTTATACTTGCTTAGATTCTGATCACAGTGCGTTGCTATTTTTCACAGTACGTTAAAAAAATCCACTTATACACACATGGGTTTGATATGTTTCATACCCTAAGGACCACTATCTGGCCAAGTGATTAAACTTCAGCATTTAAAAGGAAGAAAGGAATAAAATTATTATCACATATTAATTTTTCTCTTAGTGAACTTCATATATTGGCTAAATAGTTCTCTTTCAAAGTATGACAGGTATATTTTTGTGCGAAAATCAGTCCTTTTCAGGACTGATTACACATCAAAATGTGACTTAAGCAAATTGAATGGTAGAATTGGTTTGACAAGCACTGAAGATTTCTGAAGCAGGGAGAGAGCAGACATTTTGCTATCCAAAAGAAGTGAAACACTGTTAAAAGAATGTAAAAAGGTTTTATGAAAGTGATTTGTAAATATAATTTGTTTGGGTCCTTTCCTCATTCTTTCAGAAGGAGGTGTGTTGCAGTCAAGGCAGGAAGGCAGGTGCCCAAACTTAAGACAAACTGCTATCATGTTTGCTATATTAACAGATTAAGTACAATAGTATTTAATACAAACATTTTATAAACAAATCACTACCTCAATACATTGTGCAGTGAGGAATGGGCACATGAATTTAAGATTCATTATATGAACGAAAGGTAATAATTTATATTAGATTATGCACAACCTGTTGAAAGGCATCTCTTAACAAAAGATTGCAGTTAAGTTATTCTGTCAGGCTCCAGCTGCTGGTTCTGAGCATTATTTTGACAAGAGATATTTCTATGCTATGGAGAGTAAGCATTAGGAATTAGCTCTTGATTTAAAAAGAGAAAGTTCAGGTCCTGCAAAAGGTTGGCAAAAAGAAGCCAAAAGTATGTACGAATGAGACCAACAAAACAAGGTGCCTTCAGAAAGGTGAATTCTCTGAAGTCTCTCAGTGAGTCCCAGAGGGAAGCTTGGTTTTTACTTTTCTCTTGGTGGTCTGTGTTTTTAAACATATGTAAAGCAGTCATATTCTCCAAATATTTCGAGGTGTAATTTTTGGTTCATAAAATATATAGTAAATACAGATATTTTCTTGTTCACAGTTGACCAAATGTATGTACCCTGATTTATTTTTTTTTCATCTGCCTAATGCCACAATGTAAAGGATTTCAGTTAAATACAGGAAAATTCTCCCATAATTAATTCTGAAATATTTTGGACATACATATAATTTTAGGAAAAGTATATTTTTTCTCCAGGTCGTATTATAAGCAATGATGTTCACACTGCTGCCCCAGGAAAAATATATTTCATTCCCTTGGGCTTTCATTGAATAAAGAGATTTTGAACTGAGCTCCTTAAAATATCAATGCTCTATATTACTCCCCAGATACAGATATAAATCTTTATGATAGTGCACTTTACAAGCAGCACTCCTGAGTCTTTTTTGATTGGTAATCACAGTGTTTCCTTATTAATACAGTAAAAAATGTAAAAGACATAAACATTTTGCAATCTATCTGTTCTTTCAGAATGGATATACATCAGCTTCTGCTTTAAGCAGTCTTGATGTTTCACCCATCATATTTTTATGTCTTTATATGGGAAGGAAATTGTACCAGAAAACTGACTTCAATGACAGCCGTTCTGTGAATAAATCCAGTTATCTTTGGTATTCTGGATATAATAAAAATGTACAAAAGTTAAATTTCTACATCATTACAGAGTTACGTTGACTGTTTTTTAATGTCAGTAAGGAAACAGAGTTCAAACCCATAGTTTATTTTACGTTTGCTTGTTTTTAGCAATATACTGCCTGCTTTCAGGTTATCTTTTCATTAAAACAGCTTATTTAAAACTCTCAGAAATAGTGCATGCTTGCAAATCTTGACACTAAAAAATCTGATCAAAATGTAGAGATATGCAAGAGTAAGAACTAATGTACAGTTTGGATAAAATGTGATTTTCCAGATAGTCCTAATATTTTTAAGCCTCATAGTTTTCCCATGTCCTTGTGCCATGCCATTTGCAAAACTTACCAAGAATGAGCTGTTGGACAGAGTGCTTCTCTTGCCTCCTAGTTATACAGGCAACTTTTTTTTTTTTTTTTTTTTTTTTTTCCTCAACATGATTAATGCTATGATCATGTTTGGTGGGGATCTGTGAATATGGAGGCACCCATAACTTGGTACAACTTCTGGCAAGCCCATATTGCTCCTAGCAGTAACTTGTATTTCTAGAAGAATTCAGCCACATTTGGCAAACCCTCATTTCTTACCCTCTTTGTGCATGTCTGAACAAGACTTTTATTATCTCCGTATTTTTAAAATTATGTGAAATTACAAAGTCTCTACAAATATTGTGTTTATAGCTTAGTTACACAATTCCTAGGGTAACTCTGGGAGTTTACTTGCTACTTAGTCTTAGAGATAACAATGAATGATTAATAGGGATTTTGACTCCATCTCTCAGTACATTTTCGTAAGAATGCCATGGAAACATGGTCTGGTTGAAACATCGATGCAACAGTGCAAAAGCTGATTGGATGACCACATGTGGGACTTTGAGAAGAGGATTTCCTGTCAACACGCACAGTTATCTTGATTAGGATTTTGCAGCAATCTTGGCTACTTCTTTGGTCTAGTTCAACATGATATTTTAATTTATGACCCTTCTGGGGAATGTATGCTTGCAGTATTTTCAGGTGATATGAAACTGGAGGAAGTGCAAGTATACTGAAAGACAGGATTAGTTTTCAAAAGGATTTTGACAAACTCAAGAAAAAATGGATGAAAAAACAAGTGCAACAATACAGCAGGTGCATCAGCTGACTACAGGGCAAGGCAGTTGGTTATGATCATTTTTCAGAATTAATTTTGGGGTTAATGGGGATTATAAACTGAATATAAGTCATATTGTGAAAGAGACAAACTTTAAAATGGGATTTATAAACAGGAATGCAGCCTATCATGCAGAAGAACTAATCCTTATACTCTGCTTAGAAATAGTAAAACCTAGATGAACTGCTTGGTCCAGTTTTGAGACAACTTTTATTATTTTCATAACTCCTTGAGTGGCTCTGGCCCTGTGCATATATGCATTCAGGTATTTCCTCTAACACTGTTTCTCTGGGATATAATCAACAAAGCTACAGATGACATTGGAGTTTTTAGAAACTATAATGTCTGCTTAGCCAAAGTTACATTCATTCCAATACTGAGTGACTCGGTGTGGTAATAACCCGGAAAGGACACTGTGCAGAGTGTCTAGGAAACAACATGAACAGTGGCGAGGGGCTGTGCTGAAGACTAACAGTGGTAAAACAAGTGACTATGGACTTGTCACAAGTTGGATGGATTTCTACACAGAAGAAAATAATAGAAAGTCAAAAGGTTTTTGATGCAGAAGTCTTGAAAATTGGTTGGATAGTAGAAGTGATCTAGTCCCTCCTTTTTCCTGAATTGGAAGAAGTTTACCTAGACAACCCCAGTTATGTTTAGCGTTCTTAAAAACCTCCTTCCCTTGCTGAGGGTACCACATAGTTCCCAGATGACAGAGCTGGATTTTTTTTTTTTTTTTTCCACATATATATATATACATGTTCTCTGCTGAAATGTAAGCCAATTGTCAATTGCTCCTCCTCATGGCTTTAATGTTTCCTTCTTTATTGGACCATAATGTGATAGTTAGGCTTCATCATAGACTTCTTTTAATTCAGTTGTTCCTGTTATATGCCATTTTCTAAACATCTTGCTGTTCCTGCTGCTCTTCTCTTCAGTCTCTTCAATTTGTCTACATCTTTCATAAAGTATGACACTGAGAGCTGACACAGAAGTACCGCTGCGCTAGCTAGCAACAAGGAGAGCGAGACAATTTCTTCCCATGTCTTACACAGAATGTTCTGGTTAACACATGTCAGAATGAGATTTGTTATTTTTTGTAGCAGTGTTACATCATTGGCTGAGAGTTAGTTGCTTTGCAGTTTTCCATGACACCAGGTCCTTGTCTATGCCACTAGTACTTGACTAATAAAACACTACTTTATGTTTGTGCCTTTGATATTTTTCTCTATAGATCTGGTACTTTCTACCTGTCTCAACAGGATTTTGTTTTGTTGACTTAGGAGCCGTATTAATATAGCTAAGGAAGGATCTCTGGGCATACTCTAAGCAAAGAGTCAGTATTACACAAATAACAATTAACTGCTAACAATTGGGATTTGCATGGGGTCCTGATGGTGGATGTGATTCATTCTTCCAACAGTGGGTCGTGTCAAGGTGAAGTCCCTATCTGTGCTTTATTCCTATTCCTATTCCTATTCCTATTCCTATTCCTATTCCTATTTTTCTTTTTTTTCTTTTCCTCCCCCTCTCCCAGTTTTCTAGGTACTGTAGCAGCTATGACACCTGGCACAAGACTTTCTCAGGAACTAGAGGAACTGTGAAAGTTGTTAGCATGTATGCTGAAAGATAGTGGTGAAGCCAGCCAGAGCTAAAGATCAGAATGGGCCTCAGTACCTGTTACTTTGCATGAAAAAAGGAACAAATCCCGGGGCTTTGTTCCAAAGCACCGGGAGCATTGCAATCCCAGATAAAAGCAGAAATATTCCACTGTTTAGTCACATTTAGTCTAGGTTACCATAAATCCCTGATCATGGATATCTTTACAAATTGCACTGTACAGGGAAATAAGCTGCCCTTGAATATTAATAACCAAGGCTAGCCAGACCAATACTGTATTAAGGTCATGTCACACATGTCACACATCACCTGCCTGGTGATGTCAGGGCAGTTTCAAGAACAGTCTTTAAAGCACCACATAATTTAAGGCCCTGAATGTTAATTAAAACTTTTGGTTCCATTAATGTACATGTTCAGGAATGACTTGGAGTTCTGTAAAATGCTGGGCTTTTGTCTGTAACAGGAATATCAGTGAAAACTCATAGGTGCCAAAGGCTTTGCATGTTCTGCCCCCAGCTTTGGAGCATGGTGCCAGCTGAGACTCAGAATGTTAATTCCATAAATGCCTCCAAATCAAGACTACAGGCATGTTTGTTTAATCTGGCTTTCCCTGAACAATGGCTCTGTCTCTGGGTGCATTCTCTGAAGTGCGCTTATTTATTTATTTATTTATTTATTTTTTTAACGCGAAGAGCACCACATATGTAAATGTATAAAATATGCGATGTATTTTTAATGTGCAGAGATACATTTGTTTTCATCACCCTATGCAGAAAGGGAAACTTGCATTCATTTGATTCCAAGAACTCAAAAGATTTTTTATACTAACAATGAAGTTAAAAAAAATCAGCCCGTTCTAAACTTGTATATTACATAAATAATGAACATTAATGCAGTTTCAAAAATGGTAGCAATCATTTCTCAAATGTATTGTTATTTTAATACCCACAAGAGATTACTTTGATTTTCTGAATAATATCTAGGTTTACAGAAGGAACTGCACAGCCTATGTGAGTAATATGAGACCTAATTATGTTATACCCTGAAATCAATAAGCATTTGCTTTTAAATGTGAGTTATTGATGCTACTTGGATGGAATCACCTTACCAAGACTCTTGGTGCAAACTTGGATGTACCAAGTTTGGCTGGAGGAAAAACCAAACCTTTCCAAGCAAGCCTGACATTTTATTGTTGTTTATCTCACTTTCACCCTCACCTTCACCCTCCCCCTCCCTTCCTGCTTGCCTTCACCTGGCTGCCTTTGCTCATTTGCAAATCTCAGTTGAACACTTTTTTTTTTTTTTTTTTTTTTTAATTTGCAAGAAGAAATGCAAATTGCTAAAATGCAAATGTTAGTAGTGACAAGAAGCTATATTTGAAAATATGATATAGGACTTTGATATAGAACCAATTGTGTCTGGTGGAATGACAAATGATTCTTGTATAGGTAAACTGCTGTATTTATTTCAGCAGGACTCTCCATGTGGACATTCTTACTCAGAAGTAAACACTCTTTTTTTCTTTCCTCTTTTTTATTTTTATTTTTTTTATTTTTTTCTTCCCAGTTTAGGTAAACTGCTTTCAAAGCAACAGAAGCTAAAATGGATAAAAACACTAATTTTACTCACATGCACACACACATTCCCATGCTTATAGTGGAAAAAGGGGTTATATGGTCCAACTACAGTGGTTTAAATTCCCACATTACTATATATTGTTATAATTTCTGATATAGGCAAGCTCTTATACTCCATATGGCTTCCATATGCACAAATCCTTGGTTACTGAAGATGGATGAAAGCCATATTGTTTTTTAATGCATGTGGTGAGGAAAAAGAGCTAACAGTAACCTGTGAACTGATTATACCCGATATACTTAAACTGATACTGTTAAAGCATAACTACAGTTGCATAAAGCTATGCCTATGGCAAAAACTTCAGCTAAGATACAAATGGCAATTCAAAGCATGCCATCTTTTTTTTTTTTTTTTTTTTTCAGGTAGGGATATGTTTTTTCTGATGCAGCTTATTTTACAAGAAGAAAAGGCAAAAGCCCTACCAGAAATGTCCTTTTCTGGTACTACTGCAGCCACAGCAAGAACGGTTGCTGGTGGAGCTCTACTGAATTCAGTGAGAAACAGAAAGACCGACACAGTGGGGAAAGTGTACATGTAGGGTGAGAGGTGACAGTCCATGTGCAGGTGCTTCCTGCATTGCAGGAGAACAAGCAAACACACACAGCTGACCCAAGCTTCAGAGGCAGCTTTCACAAGGCACCCAGCCATTTCACAATCCATTTCCCCTGGTTCCAGATCTGTGAACCTAGAGAGGACATAGGCAAAGATCTGTTGCAAAGCAGCTTATTTCCAGCTATTGGTACCTTTAGGAAAACACAGACAAAATATCGAAGCAATCCCTCACCCCCTCATTCCCCTATCACCACCACCATCCCCCCCAAAAAAGAAAAAAAAAAAAAAAAAAAAAAAGCTGTAGGATATCTCGAATCAGTCAATGCTGGCTGGAGGTTGAATTAGAGGCTGTGGTCACGTGCTGGTGTCAGTGTGCAGTACAGCCTGAATCCAACAGAAGTGCTCTTGACCTATCTGCAACGTGAAAGAAATATTATACCCCAGTGGCAGCAAGCAGGGGAAAGAAAAAACAAATAAAACATTATTATAATATTTCCTGTGAAGGAAGTTGGGATAATATTATGGCTGGTAGCTGACCAGCTGCTTTCATTTAATATTTTTCTAATTTTAGTCAGTGTTGGTCAAACAAACACAGCTTTTAAGGGATTTCCTTCAATGTTAACAGACTGTCATGTAGTTACTTGAACAGAAGCTTTGTCGTGTGAGGTACAATCAAGAAGTGTTCCCTTTTTTAAAAATAGTGTCATGTTGGTGCAATTAGTTGTTCCTGAGGGGGGCAAATTTTCAAAACCTGGGATCTGGATTGAGCTTTCCATTGGCTCTGAGCTTCTGCAATTGCACACCTCTAGGGGACTGGTTTTGGACAGTGCAGACCTGCTCATAGTGGTTCAAATCACAATGGAAAATGGAAAAATTTGGTGTTGAGGCTCTGCTGAAGCCAGGGTGCTGACTCTGGGCAGCTCTGGAAGCAGTGGCTGTAGCTGGAGGTGCGAATACGCTGCCTTGCACCTGCAGAGGAAGTCTGGGACTCAGACCTTCTAAAATTATTCCTGGGCACAGAATGGGCTATTATAGTGGAGTTTTGAAAGAACTCTTTTTAGGGCAAAAAATAAAATTTGCTGGCTGGCTGGTATCAGAGAGTCATAGACAGTCTGCCACTGTGTACTCAGTGCCCAATGTGCTGCTTATTCTAAGTTGAGCTGCTAAATTGCTTAGTGCTAATAATTTGTTGTTTGTTGCAGTGGTGTAGCTGCCTGCCTGCTTGTGTTATATGGCCAGTTAACCATTCCCTTCCTGAGGGATGCTGCCTTCTGTCCTCACCTTGACCCTCCTGTTGCCACCAGACCAAACTTCTGTTTGCAAGACTTCTGCTTTGCAAAAGGTTTTTTTTTTTTTTTTTTTTTTTTTTTTTTTTGTTTTTTAGAACATGCTAAACCCAACCCGTGCAGGAGTCAGAGAGCTGGCTTCAGTTTGAGATTCCTAAAATCCATAACATTGGGATTCAGATCCACACGCTCTTGTAACATTCACAACCAAAATACCATGGCAATGTGGCTCCTGTATTCAACAGAATTACAGTTTGCTGCAGATGTTTATGAGTGTATGGGCGCAGTTAGAAAGTTTGCTGCCCAGTCTCCATTCTGCACGGAGGGATTTGAAGAAAAACCCAGGCACCAGACATATTTTAGAATCTGTAAAAGCTGTTCTGGGGTATTCAGAACTCCTGACTAAATTCACCCTAATGTTAACAAAGTGTGTAATGCCATCAATGTTATGTACTAAAGGGAGAGGGAACAGCTAGAAACATATGCCATCTTGTCCCTGTTTCATACAGTACCATTATGATCCAAAAAACAATTCTATGTCATCTTAGTTTTCTGATATTTATGCTCCATCAGTGTGTCCATAATGCATTGGTACAGTTGAGAATTTAAGTGATATTTCCATTTTGCTTAATGGTTTGCAATGGAAGCATAGTCTGGTATCTGAAAAGCAAACTGTAAATGCCCCAAGTTTTTCCTAGAGACTTCAGTGGTGAAACTACTGTTCTCTGAAACCTCTGAGGTGACTTGTATGCTTGAAAATAACTTAAAGGAAGAAAACAAAGACAGGCTTATGAATTGCCAGAAGCAAGCACCAGGAAGAACAATTTTTTTTTCATAAATGTCCATATTAGCATGTCAGAGCGCATATATCCAAAGAAGGCCAGGAGAGGTAATCTTAATGAAGACATTGTAATGTTGACAATGTCCTCATTTCCAATGTTTTGTTAAAGTCAATGTCAAAGAGTTTCTAAAACTTGTAGCTACTGGCAGAATGTGGTCCTGTTGTGTTTAACGTGTAAAAGTTTTATAAAGCCATTCTTCAGCAAAACAACCAAGTGACACAAAGAAAGAACAGTATTTGCAAATGATAGCAAATGATAGACTTCAGTCTTCAGAATATGTTCCCAACTTTTTGCTGTTGCCTTATTCGTTTGCTAAAATTGCAACCAGAGCTATCAGTAACTATCAGTGGTTTCAGAGAAAGGGAACATAATTGTGTGTTAGTTACTAGTATGAAGAGAACATGAAAATAAATATATCATGGGGCATTTGCCATTAATGCAAACAAGAAGTGTATATATTCCTTCTGGTACCCAAAACCAGGATCATGGTCACGGCATCTATAGCATAGACCACGACATTTTGGGGGGTATGTACTTCTGATGGCACCTTAATTTGGTGTTCATTCTCTGAGCGCTAATTTTAGACCCTGCACCAATGCCCCCCTAGTGTGGAGGGTATGTCATGTTTTTCTACCCACTACTAGCTTGGCACTTACTTTGGAAATGGCAGGATTCACTCCATAACTGTCTAGTTCTTAATTTTTCATCCTCAATTAAAGGAACCACACACTTGCCATATTAAAGTTTTAAATTGTGTTTATTGAGACATATGGATATTTACTATGTGCAAATGTTATGTTTACTTTGAGATGTTTTCATGTGCGTATTTGTGATAGCAATAATATTATTATGGTAATTTCTACATAAATGTGTATAGTATGTTTTTGAATGTCTCAGGAAGTAATTTTTAGTTGTCTTGATGTCAGTTGCTTTGGCTATGTAAAATATTGAATTGTGTGCTGAGTGGTTTATATTCATGTTGATTTCACATACTTTTTTTAGGAAAAGTTTGAAGCAATTTTAACCCTGAATTGAGATAGGCAAAGTGGTCTGTGCTTCAGTTTATTGGGTGCATTTTTGAAAAGAGCTTTGAGGTGAATCTTTCCAAAACTCGAAGGAAAATGCTTTGCAGGCTGACAGGAGGGAACAGTATAGCTTCTAGAAGAGTGGATAGATGCTGTCCTAAGAATATAAGGAGATGATCTGAAAACAAAAAACAATAATTAAAAAACCAACAAACCACATTCAGCTTGGCAGCCTTATATTCACAGATGATTTTATTCTTACTGTGCCATTCAATTAAGTACTCTGAGAAGGTATTGCAATGTTCCAGTTCCGTGTCGTCCCCCCCCCCCCCCCTTTTTTTTTTTTCTCATTACCCAGCTTCTTGAAATAAGACAAGGGAAATCTTTGACCATGAAAATCATCTACTTACAACAGGTCACGAACTCAGTCTTACTAGCTCTGAGGTGGCAAAGCTGGAAGAAGACCAAGCACTGTTCCCTTAAATGAATGAGAGTTTTGATTCTTCCTTCAATGAGGTTGTGATTTGGTTCTTTTTAATGTAGCTACTAGAATACCACTTGGGCCTAAACCCCCCTAAAATTACTTGGAACTCATGAATGTAATGGTAATGTGAAGTCCCTGAAAGGTACATTTAAGCCAGTGTTTCAATTCAGATGAAAATTGTGCTATTGAATGGAAAAACAAAACAAAACAAAACAAAACAAAAAAATGTTTCAACTATTACCTACATGCTGGCAAAACAGTTACTGGAAAAAAAGTACCTCTGCATAATTTGAGTTGACCTTGTCACTTCCTTGAGATGACTTTCAGGACTGTGCTATCACCATAAGTCAAATTGTCAGGAAGCCACGAAGAATAAGACATAGTTTGACTTCCCTTTGTCTTATGCAAGTTGATTCCCAGGTTCTTTCCCAAAGTACATGATATGGTTATAATGCCTAACAATGCTTAACATATGTGCAATTCTTAGCATCAACTATGATTTTGAGTGAGTGGATAGAGAATGGAAAAAAAAAAAAAAAAAAAAGATGAAAGTCATTGTAATTGCTGGGGTCATTCTTGTTATGACAGCTGAGTTTAAGATGAACTTGGCTCACTGCTGAGAACAAAATTCTGTAATGTATTTGTGTACTTACCAGAGTTGTGGAATACGCTCATTGTTTTGCAATGGCCCACTTCATCAGAGCATTCTCATCACAATATCTGGTATTCTTTATGTCATATGATTTATAAAGCAAGTACCCTACTTTAATGAAGTCATTATCATGATTTATCAGATACTTTTTAGCATCCTGAAAAAGAAAAAGAAAAAAAAAAACTTTTTGAAATTAGGGATATATCAGTTTAAACACCATACAAATCATTTATCTTATTAAATATCACTCAGGATTCACTCAGGAAGGTAGGACTTGGAATCTTTGCTGGAAGTAAAAAAAGATCAATGTAAAAATGACATCAGGAAGGAAGAGAATGAAAAATCTATTTATTACATTGCAATCTCTTTGTTTTGAACATGATATGGATCTTGTAATGGCAAGTCTTGGATTTCTGTGAATTTAACAGATGGAAGAAAGATGTATGAAGAACTTAGTCAACTGAGAGAATAATTTAAAGGAAATCACTGCCTCTGAAAACACAAAGATTACTAGACAATAAGACAAGAACATTTAACAAACTTGTCCTTAGGATGGAATGAAGTTGTATTAGCTGTGGTTATTGGACATAAGGATGTTTTCAATATGTTGTCTTTGCTTCAAAGAAGGGGTACAATAAGGTTTATTGGCTTAAACACATCATGTTTTTATCTTGATCATTGACTGTTATATATGGATGAGTCCTTTATGGCACACCAGGCTGTGTTGCAGCAGTGTGGGACTATAAAGACAGGCCAGAAACTCCAAATATTTCAAAATGTTTCAATATTTATTAGGGCTGAATGCTCCTTAGAACTTCGTATTTTAATACTTTCGCTCTTGCTTATATGTTTAATGGCTGCCTGGAGAGACCTCTGTGGTTATCTGGTTAGTTCTTAACACCTAATTATCATTTCACTGAAGACCTTGGGCTGGGTGATTGAGAATCTCTGTGTTTAAGAGACTCCAAACAAGGGATTTTTAAAAAATGCAATTAAGTGAATTAGATGGTTGCTTTCATTTGTTTTGCAGTTCCTGACTACTCATATCATTCACAGAAAGCCCACTGTAGGTTTAGCACCATTATCTATAGAGAAGATGAAGAGGAAAGCGTTGGAAGCAGGGCAATTTTTAGAGGAGGAGCCCTGGTTAAACCACCTGACTTGTGAGTAAGATGGAGCAGGATTTACCACCTTCAGAAGTCATAGGCTAATGACTATAGGGTGATGTTTGCCTCTAACAGAGACAAAAGGGTCTTTGTGTCCTTTCCTCCTCTTGCATATTTACCTAAACTTGTAAATGTAGCCTCCTGCATCTTCTAGTTACTGTCATGATTTTTTTTTTTTTTCAAAAGGCAGAAGCCCAAAAGGAGATGCTAAGAAACAAAGTAGTCAACAGAAGACTAGTGTGAATTAGTATTTCCTCTAATTATGATACCATTTCATCTCTATCCCTCACTCAGTCTCTTTTTCTTTTCCATTTATCAACTGGCACTTCATCACCTTAAACTCCTTAAGACATTTCTTCCATTTTTTTTCTAGTTTTCACAAAGACTTCCAGTTTCAATGCCAGATCTTTCTGAGGACATTGCTGATCTTCCATGTGTCTAGGTCTCTCTTAAGAAAGAGATGTTTGCTCAGTTGGTAAGGGGAAATACTTGTTTACAATTGTGCATGCTTGCACTGCCATCAAAAAGTAAACAAAGCTGATAATTCTAGAACTATGTGGGGAAGGAAAGGGCAGAAACATCAGCATGCATTAAAAAAAAAATAATGCAGGGGCATTCATTCTGAGTCACACCATACTGTTTCCTCTAGTGCTTATCTATTGTCTATGGTTGAAAGAAACTCTGCAGTAGGGATCTATGAAATAATTAGCTCAATTTTTTTTCTACAAATTTTTTTCCTACTATTTTCAGAATTTGTCTTTTGCACCTCCTATTAGTATGTATACCGATGAAAAGTCTCCTTACTCATGGAAATATGTGATTCTTTTTACAACCTACCTCATATTTTCACTAAAATGTTTTATGACAAAATGTCCCACAAAGTACGGGACCCTTTTGCACATGTGTATTCTACTACCTAGAAGTCCAAAATCAGTAACATGACCACAGATGTCATTCCAAAGTTATAAAAATTATGTGAATATAGCAGTATGTTGTATTTCATAACGCTTGACTCTGATGTGCCCCAAAGGAATGTTTGCTTATTTATGTTTATTTAGCATTTTCAAAGTCTGAAAGAAGGAAAGACAGGCCTCATACCTATAGGTTTATTGTGGAGAAATGCTTTCTTTGATAATGTCATGCAGCCCCACTCAGAGCTTTCCTTTCCTCGTGATTCAGCTTCCCTTTTAAGTCATTGGAGATGGGAAAATGAAGCTGAAATCTATCACAATGTTTTCTGTTTGATGAATGTAAAAATGCTAATGGAAGCTCCTGCTCCAAGAGTATGATGGTTCTCCACAGAATCAAATAATCTGGGCAACAGGTGACTAGGGACTACAGTACCAGCAGTGTAATGTTGCATTAAGTTCAATTCTGCAGATGACTAGGAAAGAAAGGAAATACATGTTCAGGCTTAGTTTGAGAATGTAACAAGTTTCTTAGGAAATAAGGAAGGGGTCCCAAGGAAAAAGAGGAAATAACATTCAGTAAAAAAGTATTAGTTCTGATTCTGACTTGTAGGAGGAAGTATACAACCTGTATGTAAAAGGCTCTAGTGTGTTTTGGTATAGGAAATATTATCAACACAGCTTAAAAAGAAATGTTAAGATTTATTTAAATTTACATATGGTTTTCACCTGCAACTGAATATTTATTTTGCATGGAAATGCTGTTTTTTTTAAAGGAAATTTCCTTCATTGTAGCTGTCTTTTCCATGAATATTTTCTGTGAGGTTGTCCTCATAGAGAATATATGGATCTGTTGTTTCTGAACATAATTCTTTTATCATCTAGTGTCACAAGTAATCAGGGTTGGAAACAGAACTTATTCTGATAGTATTGTTGCACTGTTGAGAAGCATGTGCTTTGTAATATATGCTATCTACGGGAAAAAGGATCTACATGGGAAGTCATATGCTTTTCAATACCTGCTGGAACTGCACAATTGGATTGAGAGACAGGGTTACGTTTCACATTTTATTCATGAAGTGTGCTTCTGAAATGCCTTTTTGATGAAAACAAATCAAAAACAAAACAAAACAAAACAAAACAAAAAACAAACAAACAAACAAAAAACCACCAAAACCCCAAAAAATCCAAACACCTCCTGGACTCTCAGGAAAGAACTACAGGAATAGAATTTATAAGTAGGAAGTTCAAAACTTATATGGACAAAAAATCACAAGAGGCTGAACTGGCCCTATGCCAGTTATTCAACAAAACAATTTAATGCAAAAAACACATGCTAATTGTGAGCCAGACAATACTCAGACACAGTTCTCTGGGTAAATCATAGTAAACTTGTATTCTGTGAACATTGAGATAGTCTAATTCTTACTGTGGTTAAATAAAAAGTTTTGAGTGAACTGGAAATGTCTTCATCTCACAGTGGTATATTCAAAGCTGACAAACATCTGATACTCTTCCATTTACTTATTAGTGTTTCCAGGAAGTTAAATGAGCAAATAACAAAAACTAAGATTATTTTGAAGTTGGCAGTGGTCTATGTGTCTATCTTCTAATGTGATGATGAAATCTAAATGATTTGGTGGAAAAAAAAAAAAAAGAATAAAAAAGAAAACTTCTTTGCTATTGCTTAACCCTAGTTAGCAGAAGAACTGAAAGGAACATCATCTAATTTGCTCTCTACCTCAACTATTAAAGCACACCTAATTATTTTTAAGTTCAGAGAGGAGTGCATGGAGTTTAGTGAACAGTCAAATGTCTTAAGTGGCTGCAAGAGTAGAAAGAGGTTATTCCTTAGTGATTTTTTTTTTTTCAATTTGTCAAATCTAAAGCCTCAGCTGACTTTTTTTTTTTTTTTTTTTTTTTTTTTTTTTAGCAGCTATTGTTCTGACAGTCTCTTCCTTTTGCCTTTATTCTTTTTCTTTCAGTAGACCTGTGCAACAGAAACTGAAATGCAATGAGAGTTTTGTCAAATCTACATCAAAATAAAGTTCTAAAGCAGTATTTAACAGGAAATGGAAAGAAAGCAATCTACTTTGCTATACTAGCTTGATGCTTAGTTGTCATATTTCTTGCATTTTTGACTTTTCCCTTTGATCACTCTAATAACAATTCCTTAGACTATTAAAACTGGAAGCCAGAAACATGTTAGTGGAAAATTCTACTTTTCACCAATTAGGCTGACTGTTTAATTTTTATGACTTGCTCACTTTGGACTGTGAGAAGAGGCTAATCTCACCACTGTTTTACCCCAGTGTTATGCCAGCTAAACCTCTTGAGAATCATTTGTGAAGAGGTGAGTGATGTGTGACTGATAGGCTTTGACAAAACCTATTTTTGTGCCAAATACCTTTCATGAGGTGGGGTGGGTGTAGATAGTAGAACTTTTCAGTATTGTCGCTTACAGCACAGGAAAAAAGTAAGGAGCAAGTAAGACGGGCCATGTTGATTTATTAGGCCCTCCAGTTCTGCTTTCTAGTTTCATTACCAAAAACCACTTATATGCGAAGTTCCTGTCCTTATATGTGAAGACTTACTTAAATTAGTAGACCTGGAAGTAGAGTCTGATGTAAATGGTCTTTTTTTTTTTTTATCCCTTTTTTTCTTCAGTACTTCAGAACACTTCCAGGTGATCAGATAACCACTGTAATTTATCTTCCTCTTTTACCCATAAACAATAGTAAATGTCGAAGCAAGGCAACAAAAGTGAAAATATTACCTCCTGACCCAATAGAGAGACATAATTATCTGATCAGTGTCATAAATGTAACAGTGGTCATAAGAATTAATTGGAAATATTTGTCTTTATCAACACCTTTGGAGTTATTTGCACTGGGTACTTTACATGGTGCTCTTTTTTGGCTGCTGCTTGATATCTTTTACATGGCAATCTGTGTTTTAACAGTCTTAAGTGTTAAAGTCTCCCAATCTCTCATACCTTTAAAACAAGATCCATTCATTTTCTTTTTTTTTTTTTTTTTTTTTTTTTTTTTTGCTTTTTATGGAACTGATGGGCTGAAGTTCACTGTGTAAAAAGATGGGGGACTGGCAATGGCATCTAAAGCCAGCTACTCTGTGAGCCACTAACGAGTAAGCTCCTCTTTGCAGCACTGCCAATGCAATGCAGCCTAACTGGCAGTTCCTTTGCTATTTGTTCCTAGACTGTTCATTAGCAGAGGATGCCAGTCTGTTTGTTTTTATGACATGGGCAAGTTGTAACCAAGATGGGGCCACCATGACTATTTCCATTTGGGATATAAGGCAAGGTCTGAACCCAGTTACTCAAGGTGTAATGCTAGTGCAGTGATCTTCTTTGAAAGGGAAGCTATTATAGAAGAGTTTTTCTGTACTAGTGTTGATTTTTTTCCCCTACTTTTTATAAGTTTACAATTTCAGAATCATTGATACCAGGTCCTAAGGGCATGCTTTGGCTACTGTAGCTGACTAGATGAAGTATGTTTCCCTTATTAACTTGTCAAAGTACGATGCAGCTGCATCATTTTCTCACCCATTTGCTTAACTTAAATAAAGGTTGGTGGTTAGGCTTCTGCTGCATTGTGCTCTCCTGCTAATTATCAGTGTATTTGTTTTAGAGACAATTAGCCACCTGGTTCATTCTCCCATTGAAGTCAGGTCATCATGAGTTACATCTGCTTTCAGGACTCTTCAAGTCCAAGACATAATAAAAAGATGATGGCTATGATTATAAAAAGCATGCAGGGTTGGGCATAAGTTGTACAGAATATTGAATTCCCAAGGAGGATTGGGTTACAAAGCTCTTGCAGTGGTTTCCTTCTGCATGTCACAGAAGATGGATGTGAATAGCAAACAGTTCTGCAATGCCAGAAGTCCGTTAGCCCATGAATGGTAAAGACTGTTTGCAAAGGTAGTTTGAGAAAGACAAGGCAAAGTGAGACACGATACCTCCCTTCGGCACTGTGGTGATACAACAAAAAAGTGACAAGTAAGCACGTCTCTATGCATACTACATTTGCATAAAAATAAAAGTTGTTCAGACCTGTGGGTGTTTCCTTTTTAAAAAATGTGCTATATAATGTGGCATAAGATTATGTGTGATGCACATTTACTTTTATAATCCCATATGTTCCGGTAAAACTCTGTATTTTGAAGTAAGATTTTATTACAGTAGAATCTCATTAATTCTCGCTAATGACTGGGAGACCCTTTGCAAATTACTGAATTTTGTATACAATCGAATGCCATTAAATGCATTGTATTGCTAGATGTTCTTCTGCATCCTGGGGAAGATGAGCTGCAGAGAACCCTGCCGTTCATGCCTCAGCTATATTCACTCTAGAGAGGGGGGTACAAAGTCATTGCAGTGGGTTTGGCTTCAGGTGTTTGCTGAAGATGGTCACGTGGGGCTAGCTCTGAAGAGGATGGAGCCCTGTATGAAATTAAAAAGCAGATGGGGACCTGACAGTTTGTGGATTAGCATAATTTACTGCAGTTTCATCTTCTGATGGTTTGGGGTCATGAAGGGATCACAATCCTATTTTTTTCTGTAGAACATAGGTATCACTAGTCTCATCTAATGGCTTGCAGATATTAATTAAGCTGTTTCAGATTCAACAGGGCTATTGATTTAGAGGGAGGAGCTAATCTTCCAGTAAGCAGTGTACTAGGGTTCTTCCTGAGAAGCTGCATCAACACATATAAACAAAGGCAATAGCATTCAGATTTACTTCACTATACTACAGAATTGTGCATTGAGCATAGGCGAGACTTTGTGTCCAAAAGAGCTTTTAGCAAATATAAATGCATACCTGGAGATATCTAGTGCTCATTGGTTGGTATGAAATAATAGACAACCAACTTGCATTTTTTTACCTACCATATTATGGAGTAACAATGCAACTCAACAATTAAAATAGAATCTAGATCTTCATTTTAAACTTCTCTCTCTCAATTTTATTTATTTATTTATTTATTCCTGTTCTGACCATTTTCTGTTCTGATTAACTATGACTCAAAAAATCAGTTTGAAATGTTTCCTGTTACAGGCCCCAGGACAGATTTTTTTTTTTTTTTTTTTTTTTTCCTTCAGACATATTGTAATGGAAAACAAAAACCATGAATTCTATTTAAAATGACTGTGCATGAAGAAGATAGAAGCAGAAAGCTGGGGAACTAGGGGACTCAGAAGTAGATGCATATAGAGGGATGCAAACTTGAGTCTATAAATGGAGCAAAATTTGTGGGTATGTTAAGAAAAGTGAATGCAAGGTATTGAAGATCAGGTAGACCCATGGGGAAGCAATACAGAGGTCATGGGAGAAATGGAAATCACTGATGAAGGCATAGAGATGATGGGAGTGGGGAGAAGGATGGACAGCAATATCACAGTGCACCCATGGAGAGAATGGAAAGGAGGGAGATGGGAGGCATGAAGGTGAATAGCTGTGAAATGTGAAGACAGGCATGGATGTAGGCATATGTGAGAGGGGTGCATCGTGTGACCAGATTATGGAAGAGGAAGGAAGAGTGCTGGCGTAGGCAGGAGAGAAATAGAAGTGAGAGGAAGAGAAGGAAGATGATATGGCAATGGGGAACTGGAGCATTCTCCTAACTATTCATTCACACGGTTTTTAGCACTTGTCACGTTTTGAAGAACACAATTTTATAGCCAAAGTATAACATAATAAGAGAGGGAAGGTTGTTACCTGGTTTCCATTCAAACAGTACTTTTAGCCTAATTCCTAGCCAATCTTTTGGTTAACAGTGCTCAGACCTCAAAGTTTTCCTGTGTAAATCAATTCTATCCATTATTACCCCAATGGTGGAAATTGTAAGAACTGCAAAGAAATATCCCATCCTTGAATGACACCTGAATCTTCTATCCCGAGGGGAAGAGGAACCACTGGCTACAGCTGCCCCCATGAAGACCCCTATGGCCACGTATGCTTGGACCTTCCCATACTTTGTTGCTTTGTTGTCGTCTCTCTTTTTTTTTTTTTTTTTTTTTTTTTTTTTCCTCCCCCACTTACACGGAACTTGCATGGAAATCCTCTTTCTGGTGCATAGGAACAAACTGCACATACAATTACACAGCTTCTTTTCAAGCTTGAAATGCCTTTCTCAAGCCACAGAGAAATTACTTTCTAGAATGTAATTATATGGCTCCCATACAAGTCAGTAGAAGAGTGAATGGGAGACACTGTGGGAGCAGGAAGGCAGTGTGGAAGAGCTAGATGAAAGGCGTTGGATTGCCCTAATTTCCTAGCATGTAAGAAGGTAATTCACTTTGATGGCACATCACCACTGGTGGTTTTCCAACAGACGAA
Source organism: Oxyura jamaicensis (assembly GCF_011077185.1). Classification (NCBI taxonomy): domain Eukaryota; kingdom Metazoa; phylum Chordata; class Aves; order Anseriformes; family Anatidae; genus Oxyura; species Oxyura jamaicensis. The sequence continues at coordinate 37,941,546 of NC_048894.1, forward strand.
AAGACTTGCTAGTTGAGGAAGTAAGTAATGTCACATGAAACATACATAATTTGCACAGAGAGAAAATGTAAGACCACTAAGGTTATGGTTTTTCTAACAATGATTCATGACAGTGACATTTTGGAGAGTGCGGGTCTGAGGTAGAAGCTACAAATAAAATGTATTTTGCTGTAGGGATCTGTTCTTGTATCTGCTTTCTTACAGACTTTTAGGAAGCTGTTGCAAACTTAATCCTGTTTAGCAGTTATGATGTACTTCAGTTGGCTCCACTCTTCATACTGTTTAAACTTAGATTTAAAGAATAATATCCACCTTGTTGCATTACATAAACCCTGGTAAAATAACACACATTTAAAAAGGCGTTCTTGGCATTATGGAACAATCAAAGTGGGAGACAAAAGCTTGACATACCATTAATATATATGTATGTGTGTATACATATATATATTTCTCAGGATAAAATCCTGAGATCTTTTAATGAAGACATCAAAGAATACATCTTTCTTAGCTGAAAAGAAGAACGTCTCCTGACAAAAGCCAATTAAGGAGTGGATACGTTTTGTTTATTTAGACTTGAAAAATGTATATTATTGTAAAATACAAAATAAATAAATAAATAAAATCCACCACCCACATCCCAGTGTTCTTTTAAGGCTATGAAGCAGCTAAGGAAACACAAAGGTGTATGATGCATGGAAGCTTGATAGTACATGAAAGAAACATAAAGACTGTGATTTTACTGTTACCTAAGGATTGATATTGAAATATGTGTTCTGGGAGGGCTTTTTCTCAGCTTGCCTAGAGATTCTAGAACAAATTCTGCTCCTGTTTACACCTCTGCAAATCTGGAATTACTAAATGACAGGTGGTAGCATTATTCCAAGTGTGTGTGCTTCTAACTGGGAGTGGGATTTTGCTCTATATTGAGAGTGAACTAATAGGCAACTGTCCCATGAAACTCCTGTGTTTTGTGCATTCCTCATCCTGTAATTAGGGCTGTCATCCTGCACACTATCAACTCTGTTTTTGAAATTCAGGGTAGGAAGTGTAGCATGGGTAAATTTTAGCATGGGACAGAAAATAGGTTCTGCCGGAAACCCTGAAAAGTCAAATGCCTCTGTGCCTTTTCCTCTTCTAAGGCAGGGAACAAGTGTATTTGGACTTGCATCTCTGGTGGCTGTACTGCAGATGGACCACACTGATGGATGGGGCTAACAGAAGACTCTGGAATGGGCTCTGATGCAATTCACGATGCTCTTTATTTGCTGTGTGACTGGTTGTTCAGCCAGGTGAGCTCCCATGTGTTAGGCTGAAATTGCTTGCCTGTGTTTTGAATAAATGTAAGTAAGTAAGCTGAAGAAGTTAGAAAACATCAGATATATTTTTGAAATGTTTGCCTGTCTACTGTGTGGAATGACTAGACAGTTAAAAGGCAATAGTCAGGAAACATGAAAGTGCATCCACAAAACAGATTGAATTGTAAAATATATGTAATAAATGCATAAAGCAGCTACTGAAGATACACTGAAGAGTGTGATTGTGGAAACAGACATGGGAGTACAAAATGGTATGACCCACATGACTTCAGCCAAATGGAAACATCAGAACATGTACTGTCAAACACGGTCATCCTTCAAAATCCTGGATCCTATATCTACTCCTGTGCAATCCTATTTTGGGAAAGGAGTAGAGGGTTTTCCCCACGAAGTCCCTGAGAGGCACTTCCTCCACCTCTGTCTGATGATGGGTTTAGTGCAATGTTTGTCATCAACACTTAGTCTTAAAATATCCATATGTGCATGAGAAATTTGGTACATAAGTTGAACGTGCCATTTTTCCTGTGTGTAAATATTTGCAGAATCAGGACCATAGATTCTGGTTTCCTTTGAGCAAAGACAGTTCTGTACTATAGCTACCATATGAGGTGTTTTAGCTTTGATAATAGTTAGCTGTACAAAATAATAAAAAGTAGATACTAAAACTTGGCTGAATTATAGAAGGATTCAGAATAATTCTGCTCTATACCAAATCAGCTATATTTATATTTGTGCAAGAGAGAAGTGTATACAAATTTTAGAAAGAACTTGGAAATAACCAACCATATTGTACAAAATGTAAATGAGGAAAATTCTCATTATCCTGGAGTCCTATGTGTATGGCAGTTGTGATTATAAAGCCTGCTTGGTGATACTGGAAATAGCACTTGAAAAAAAAAAATATTTTGGGAGAGTGTAACTGATGCAGGAAGTCATATACTACAGAATGGTAACTGTCTTTAAATTGTGTATTTTATAACTGCATTTTTTTCTGTAGTGGGACCATATTCTTCCTCTATCACTTAATTTTCTGCTTTCCAGGCTTTAAATAAAGTCTTAAACTTTTTAGGGTACAATTTATTTTGGAGTTCTGATGAAAACAATGGACTATGTTTTTTAGAAGTTGCAAAAACTTTTAATCTATTACATGACAGTGAAAAATAGGTTGTATCAACATGACAATATTCTTTCCTGTGACAAGATGAAACTGTAGCTCATCAGATTCCTGTGGATAATATTCTTGCAATTGGATTTATCAGGAATGTATTCAGAAAGGCTAGATTCAGAACTGGAACACAGGATGTTTATTACAACCTAACCTGAAAATATTGGGTACCACTTGTATTAGACTGGAACAGACTAGCCAGGTCTTAGGAAAAAAATAAGTTGCTCGTGTATGTATTGTTCAAGGAAATAAGAATATGTACAGAAAAACTAGGGTCCTATCATGAAGAAATCTCAGAGTAAATAGAGCTTTACTGTGCACCACAAAGAGGCAAGTTGAAGACCGTTTTCTTTTATCATTCAGAGTCATACTGGAAAATGGATGGTAAAAACTTCAAAGCCAAGTGCTTATTGATGTTTTTGCTTATAAAAATAGTACAGGCACTTAACAGTCTTTGTATTACGTACATTCTTTAGCATGAGCGGGTAGCTGTGTTAGTCAGCAGGACACAAACTAAATAATAAAGTTACTGACACGTTTTTATAGACAAATCAAAACAAATACCTGAGCTTTCAGAATCACTCAGGATGCCTCTGTACAATAGAAGCAGCCACAGAAGCCTGAGTGGTTCCAAAAGTTGTGTCTACAGAATATTACTTATAACAGTGGTATAGCCAGAGTCCTATTGTGCTAAAGTAGATGAAGCTGAAACACCTCTCAATTAATTGTGCATTTATTAAACGCTATGATTTACATGAAAAAATGTAGTTCATGGGGGATGGGGGAGTGTCATGCCTACATTTTATGCTTCTGCAAGAGCCTGCAAGCATTTTAGTACAGCACACCACTTTTTAAAAAGAAAATAAATGCATAGGCCTGAGCAAAGGTATGCTCATGGGTATACTACTTCTTCTTATGTCAAGGAGCTATTCAGACAACCAGAAATCCACCTCTGTTTCTGTATGTGTTCACTGAATTAAGCTAGGTGATCGCTGATGGGTGATTCAGGGAGCCTGAGCAACATGGCCTAAGGAGGCACCTGGAGCCAGCCAGAAAGAAACAGAGGTGCTGCTGGAATTTAATCTGAGGATTATTTTTCTCACACCTATGGTCAGCGGGACTGCTCCTGCCCCCAGACAGAATGTGAACCTTTAGTCGCCACTTAAAGTCTGAAAATGGAGAGCTGAGACTATGCTCCTGTCTGCTGGCTGACTGGAAAAACTGCGTTTTCCCCCTTAAAGACAGGGGAGGAAAGCAATGCTTTGCTTATAGAGAATGAATGCCAATTGCCTACAGTTACATTCTGGGGAGAAGTGGAAGGGATTCAGCCCCTAGAAACTGGGAAAGATCAGTTTACACCAGAGAGACACAAAAGGACTGATGTGTCCAAACTGACGAACTACTGTAGGCTTTATTTAGGGTTTCTGAATGTGTCATTGTTAAGTCCATTTTAATCAGTTTTAATAGGAATTGTATTTCAGGTCAGAGTCTTCAGGGCAGCCATCATCACGCCTCTTTAATTCTCCTAACCTATACATTTTTACTGCATGGATAAATATGCTTTGAAACTAATGCAGTGTCATTGAATCCAATACATCTGTAGTGGAACCAATCCATGCATACTCAAGTCACTAAATTTTTATGGAAATGAATAGATTTCCTTTCAAGGCATAATATTTTCACTAACACCAGTAGCTTTTCATTGAAACCAATGTTTTGTTTTCCAAAAACAGCATATTTCAGTTGGGCTCACATACATCTTACTTGAATATTTTTTTTTTTTTTTTTTCCTTCTCATAATTAAACCCATTGAACTAAACACAGTATTGGATGCCTAATGAAACCAACACATTTTCATAGGAACTACTTAAAGTGAGTTTAAGCCAATGAATACACTGTGCTTCTCATAATTTAATACATGAACACTGTGAAATGGAATATGCTTTTAGAGACAATGTGCCTCAGGACTACGCCCCCATATTTTCCCATAAGTTGAATTTGAGCCCTTGATGCTTTTGCTGTTTTGGAGGATTTTTCTGTTCTGTGGTTGCTAGATGGTTGCTAGATAAGCTACAAGGAGGATAAAGAGGGGCTGGCGTAAATGGCTAAATGATGGATGAGTATGCATTGGGTATTAGAGCATCCATAGAGGAAAAGAACATAGCCAGATGACCACCTTGCTTCATCGAAGCTCAACTAGTTTAGCAGCCCCTTGGGACCCTGCTAGCTGACACAAGTTAGGAAGGCCTGTAGATTGTTCTGTATATGATGAAGTTGGCTATCATGCTGCAGTCACCCCAGTATTCATGTTACCACTTTTGCAGAGCTGCACCCAAATCTTTCAGGGTACTTGCAATGGTTGTGACCATTTCCATTACACATCAGAGGAGCAGAGGAATTCTAGGGTAAATCCAGAATAACTCATCTGACTTTCACTGAGTTGTTCTAGAATGAAGAAGAGTAAATGAGAGATCAGTCTGACTCAAGATATTGCCACACATTGTAAAGATATGTTTTATAAAATGGCAGTGATTTATTTAATGCAATGTAAAAAATGTATATTTGCCTCATATAGAGGAAAATAGAGACAGAAAACAGCCACTGTTTGGTCACAATCATTTTGTTGATTTACCAAAGGTCAGATGTAATTTTTATAGCTCTCAGGGGTGTTAGGAGCTTTGCACACTCCTGAGTCTACTCAGAACAGTGGAAAGGAACACCTAGGAAAGGAAGCAGAAGGCTGTATACCGACTGTGTGCTCTTAGAATACACCATCAATAGAGCTTTGGAAATTAGGCCTCTAAGTTTCTAAGAAACAAAAACTTTGGCATTTTGTGAACAATAGAGGTGTTCATAGCTGTTTGTTCCAAACTGTATGGCACTTTTCAGCTAGGATTTTGTGCAGTTTATGTCAAAACATTTCAGTGAAGAAATACAAATACAGACTAATGTTTGACTTCTTTTGTTGTGTTGAACTGGAGCCAGAGAAAGTATTTATATATAAATCCACTTGTGAAATGCATAACCCTCTCAATGTGACTTATACGTCTGAGGCTTACGGAGAATTCAAGCTGATTGACAGAAAATACTGCTCTTACGGTGTCAGAATGTATTACCGCGCTTATATAGAAACACAAAAAATCCCTTTTTTCACCAATGTACGTGTTCATTGTCATTATGTTCTGGTATACTGGAGATATTCAGGTACTGAAATACCCAATTTACTAGGACCTAAAGCTACCATGAAAATATATTAGGCAACCAGATGGATAATTCAGCCTGTTGGTTTAAAAAAGTGTACATTAAACATTCAGTATTTGATGCCTGATCTAAAAAAATGATTCTGTGGGGTCAAAGCTGCCATTCACTGAAGGAAAGAAAAATAAGAACTGAGACAATTAAAGAAAGCTTTCCATGTTTGTGCTACAGTTAGTTAGCTAGTTACTCTTCCTTTTTTTCCTTTCTCCCCCTGCTAAGCCAGTGCACATCAAGCAACTGACAGTTAGCACAGTCTGCAAATAGATCACGAGCAGATTACATACATCTTTATGTATCTGGCACACAGGTGCTATCTGCTTTTTCAGAATAGTTTTGATTAAAGCAATCGGATTTTGTATGTTATGTCCTGTAGGAGAATGCCCTGTGTCACTTCAATTGCTCCCATTGCATCCATTATGTCCCCTCATCCCAGGGACGCTCTTTAGACTGCTTGCAGTAGTCTTATTTTCCCTTTGATTTTCTACCACTGTCTCATTCTCCTTTATTCTGCATGTATATGGCACCCTTGTTCGCCATTTCTGATTTGTTAAACAGCAGTAGGATCTTGCATGTTGAAGGATTGTTAAGTATTCACATAAGAGGAGGAAGAGACAGTTGGCCCTTGATAATTTTAGTATCATGACCATTTTTATCAAGTGGGTGGCCTGCATTGGCACTGAAAAACATTCTCTCAGTGACAAAGTGGAAAAGCGCGTCAGTTCCTGCAAACGGGCAGAACCTTAAAGGGTAGATTGAGACAAGTGTCACTTCAGAGGAGAAGGAAAGACAGAGAAAGAGTTGCTTGAAGAAGAAACCTTGGTGCTGTGTTGCATATGCAGCTTCACACTGGGGTAGTGCACAGGGAAAAAAGGACTAGAGTGTCAATGCCCATGTTGAGGGAAAGTATAAGATGGGTCACCTTGATGTGGCTGTCTTAGAAACATTTAAGATAATATGGCTGAACAACTATAATAGGGGATAATTGTCACATTCTTAACTGCAAAAAATGATACCTCACCAACTGAGTGGTTTAGATGTTGGTATCTATGTCTGTATATAATATCTTCCCACTCCTCTCCCAGTCTAACCTGGTTCTTACAGTTGCCCCGAAACTCAGTTCACTTTGTGTAGAACAGCTTTTACACTTCCACATCTCTTGTGGATCACCAAGTGTTTTAATAAATTTCTAGAACAGAGAGCATCATCCACTTAAAATAGTTTTGCTATCACTTATTCTGATATTGTGGAGTAAAGTTTGGAGATGGCTGTTATGGGGCAGCAGTAGATCAGCTGCTGTAACTCTTTCCATTACAACAATTTTGTTAGTAAGTCAATGGAGTAAAGAATAAATGAGGAGTTATTTCATTCCACTCAGTGTTTTTATTGTGATGCTGTGCTAGCAGGTGATTGTGCCTCTCCCATATATAGTCAAGGCTCCCAGTGACACGATAGGCCCAATTCTGAGTAGAAGAAACAAAATATTGAGTTTCATTTCTCAACAGGATTAATATTTACATGCACTAATGCTTATAAAGAAGAACAATGATCAATTTATTCTGTGAAGCTCACATTCTCTACCTAGAATACAGAGCTGTATTTTCTATGCTGTATTCTGTGAACTGTATTTAACGAACAAGTAGGCCCCTCTCATCTGAGACATTGGCTTGAGGGATGCAGCATGTAGGAAGCTCTGGGAATTTATAGAACACATATGGAAGAAGTTAGGCTGTAACGTGTGGCTCTGTCTTATTCTTACATCCTTTCCATCAAACTCTGCGGTTACACCAGTCTTTGTCTCCTAAACCACTAAAAAAGCAAGGAAGGAATTATGTGTTTTGGCAGAAAGTTTATTACTTGACACTGCTCCTCGGATGGTGAGGCTACATGAGTTCACATTCACCACACTGAACGGCAAGCTACTGTCTAATGTTTGAAGATTTGAGCCAAGAACTATAAGAGAAAGGTGATGAGAAACTACCTGTTATGCTGAAATTGAAAATATGCCAGTTTCAAATCCTACTCAGGGAGTCAGAGAGATCTTTATTTTTTCTTCTAAATTGTTTAGATTTCATATTCAGGTCTCAGTCTCATTTCCATTGGATGACTAATTTGTTCTTTATGCAACTAGAAGAAGGGTGAAGAAGATTTCCAGATTGAAATTGAAGAGCATTATGATGGAAACTAATTCACAAAACAGCAAGCTTTATGAAAAGTAGGATAACTAACTGTTTTCACAATAGAAAGAGAAGTGGAAGGACAATAATGACTGTTCACTGACAGTTTGAGAAATGATAAGAGCTACTAGCAGCAGTACATACCTTTCCATTCTCGGCTAAGAGAAGTGTTATCTAAAATGAAGTAGAGCAACTCTAACTGATAATAATGATTTTTGTCATAGCCATGACCGCTATGAACCTGGTCAATAGGATAAGAGCAGGACAAGTGGAAGATGAAGCATATAAATAACATGTGTAAAATCAGGACAATAAGCAGCACTTCAGAGAATACTGTCTTCCCTCAGTCATGTTCAAAGGTCGTTTTAGAGAGCAGCTTCTTATGTGGGTAGGTTCAAAAATAACATGTAAAACTCTCTAAGCCACCTATTGAGCAGGGACAAGGGGACAGTGGAAAGGCCACCTGGACAGATTAACCTTCATCTCATCTGGAGTCCACTTTGTAGGCCAAGCAGATCTAGGAAGTAGAAGAGAGAGTTTGAAAAAAAACATTGCTTTATCTAACATTGCTTTAATGTAAGTGCAATAAAATATCTTTTCCTTTCAAACACTGATTTTCTCTCACCATCAGGCACAGTCTGTGCCAGGTTTAGATAGAACGATGTCTTGAAAACTGTGGGCCTGGCAGCCTTACAGCACTCCAGCTGAGGGTGGGGTGAGATGTGACCTGGGCACAAGCATGCCTAAACATCAGCCTGGCAGGATTCATGCAGGTGCAGAGGTGGCTACACCGATGACCCTGACAATCTCTGGGTACACAGGGCGATGGATGTAGTACCCAGCCTCAGTGAAGTGCTGCACAGCTTCACATATATAGACACATCTCATAAAGTGGGAATGGGCTCTTCCTCAGATGTATCTCTCCTGGATATGGGCTTGCAGAGAAATGAAACCAAACAAAATGACTGACAAACAACCATTAAGATTCAAAACTGAGCCCTAAATACTAGAAGGGAAAAGGTAAAGCTGAAATTCTTTACCTGTCATTTCTAGAATCTGCAGTTATATACTATTTACATAACTATATCTGATCAACTCAAATGTAGTCACTGTTGGTATGTCAAAATCTATTTGTGCCTTGCCAGAGAGTAGATTAACTTTACAGATACTGAATGGTAGGATTTAGACTAGAGAAACTGCCTAATCCTTAACTATAGAGGCACAAATGAATTACTTCATATCCCAGGGGAATGTGCTACAAATTTACTAGCAAACAAAGCACAGGAAATATTATTTAGACACATGACACAGCCACTGTGAACATAATTACTAGTTTTCTTGCAGTTTTTTTTTTTTTTTTCTTTTTTTCTTTTTTTTACCTTCCTGTAAAATGTGTGTTGTACGCTGCCATGTTCTGTGGCTCTGGTTTGCATTCAGATGTCTCTTCTGACGAGGATGTACACATTCTCACCACGCTAAGAAAGTACTAACAGTCCTTTTCTTGTTCACTGCTATATCATCACTGGCACTGTATAAATCAAGCAGAGCATAACCACTCTTGTGGGTGCTGTCTCATATTAAAAGTAGGACATTCCCTTGGGAAGGGGAGAGTGGAAGCAAAGCATATGCCTGCAGAAGCAGGAGCTGGACCTTAACATTTGAAAAGAACAGTATTTCCGCTATAGCTATTTAAAACCCCCTCACTCTGTTTATGTGTTTTTAAGTGCATACTCATGTAAATACATCTGATCATATGGCAAACGTCATACTGTGTGAGGAGAATGTATGATGAGTTACCCTGAGGGAAAAATCAGACCTTCCACTATGGCTGGGCCATTCATGGGTTTTCAGGTAATGTCCCACCGATGAAGATGGTTGTTCTGTCACAGTGAAGTCAACAGTCTGGCTGTGAAAAGCGTAGTCAACTTATGCACGCTGGTATAGCTCCATTTGGAACAAAGTAAAATGAATTTTCCATACTTTCTGAATGATTTGCCATGTGCAGAATTATACTTATGGTGGAAGTGCGACTACAAGGAATTTTTTGATAATAATCTTAACTCACCCATCCAGTAATGAGGTACACAAGAAGAGTTAGCTACATATACTGTGTTTTCTAAAACTATTTCATGAAAGAAAATGTAAACAAAATGAATTAACAGAATATATTTTTTTTTCTAAAGAGTAATTTTCTAATTTTTTCCGTTGTGCAGCAGCTGCTGTTGCCATGCTGTCATTGCTGTTGCTATGTATTTTTGAGTGTGCCAGGATGTAATTGGCTACTTCAGCATATATAAACTATTGGTAGAGATGTTTCTATGGAAAATCACATCTTTTTTTGATTGGTTGATGTTGAAAGTAGATGGGCTTAGCTATCATCTCAATGTAAATTGAGACCAACAGGTTTCAAGTCTCATAATGTGATGAAGCCACATGCTATTCATCATGGTGGTACTGAATTCAGGCAAAAACTTTTATGTTGACATCATGGTAGAATATGAGTGAGATTGCATCCCCACACTCTCCAAATGTTTCTATAGTCTTTGGCAAACTTCTTGATCCACTGTGAATTGTATTTGCTCTGAAAATGTTGCTGTGTCCTGGTTTTTCCTGAAATAACTTGCATGATAGTAAACCAAAATTCATTTCAGACTAGCTGTGCATTTTGTTTGAAGACCTTTTAGAACAAATTATTAAAGTCTACTCCATGCAGCTATGTAACTAAAAATCTTCTGAAAAGTTTGGCTAATACCTATAGAGGTGATGCCAAACTCATGGTTAGAGGTTGGTAAACCTAGACAATTTGGAGTATACAGTGGGCTTTTGGGAAAACAAAGACTTCTCCTTTCAGCTAGGGAAAAGATTTAGTTTATCTGCTCTGGACATCCTAGTCATATGATGATCTGAAAAGCGGAAATGTACAGCTGGGCTAAGAAGTCACAGGGTCTATTAGAGTAAGAGACACTGCCTAGTAAGTATTAATTTCAGATCATACCACTCAGTTTTCATGCAGTCAGGAAGATAGAATTTATAGATTATATAAATAAAGTTTATTTAGATTATATGAAAACCTTGATACAACCCAAATATAGATGCAACATAAAGTGAGACCTAGTGCAACATACAGAAGTACCTGACTGCAGACAATATATGATTATTTTTTTCAGAACAATTTACATGTTTTGTAACCTCACTTTCATAATTTGGCCTTACTTAAATATTTCCTCATCACAGAAGTTAAAACAAAATTTGAGGGGATTTTTGGACACTCTGAAGTTGTAGATATGCATTTCCAGAGGGAAATCTGTAAGTCCTCCCCTGTAGGAGGTAGCTGAGGTGTTATTTAGATTTAAATGAAATGAAACTTGATTGAAGGGTTGTTAAGAAGAGATTAAGCAGTGTTGCATTACATCACAGAGAAGACACTTGAATTGTCATCTGCTTGGTCCATGAAATCTCTTCAGCTATTTCTCTGGATTCAATATGAGTTTTTTTTTTTTTTTTTTTTTTTAATATCTTAAAGCTCTCCTCTTTTATTAGCAAGTCAGACCATTCCCTTTTTATTTATTTATATATTTATTATCCCTAAAACTCCTTATAATTAACAATTAACTACTGGTCTGATTCTTGTTGCATGAAATCAAAAATTGTTCTTTTTACTGGAATGTTGGATTTTTTTTTTCCCCTCTGTCTTTGTCAGACCAATTACCAAACTCAACAATGGCAAGCAGAAGCTTAAAGCTTTGGAGATAAATTTATTTTTCTTCTCTCCAAGCCATGGGAAAATCATACTGCCTGCCTGAGAAGAATTTTATTTCACTCATCTACAAACTGTGCAGTTGGAAATAAACTGACTGTCTAAGGAAATTATAAATGAATTGCTTATGTTATTTAGTATTGACTAAATATTGAAATTTACTAATGATAGGCTGTGTCAGTCTCCAGAAAGACAAGCTTTTTTAGAAAGAAGATTTATGTATTTAGGTCATCTATCTGCCATTTTAAATATTTACTTTTGACTGAAAAGCTTATGCAGGAGAAATAACAATGTTATAATAGTGAGAATTTTAAAAGTCAGAATAAGTTTTTACACTGTCATGAAACACAAGTAGTCTTTTAGAACAATACATTTTAATTTAATTTTTCCTGTCAAGAGATGTTACACTGGCTTTACGATACACACATGAAACATGGTTTGTGGAATGGCTGTGCACTTGCGTATGCACACACACACACACACATTGTGGGACAGATCTTCTTTACCTTCTGGGGCATCCTACCACCTTAGGCATAGTCTTGGAAGTGATTGCAAGTCCCTGTGGGCTCTACAGACAAGTGTCACGATGACATAATGTCACAAGTACATGTGCAACGCCCTTGCAAAGTATTAATTCACCTGCTGCATTCTCCTCCAATCACTTCCAGCTGGAAGCTGGTGAGTGCCATTACTGATACTGCTAGCAACCAGGCAACAACTTAATGGAGATGATTCCCTTTAAGAGGTTTCTGCTGAGTGTTTGGTTGTCAGGGAAGATGATAGTCTCATCCCTCCGGTTATATAAAATTAAGACTCCTTCTGAATATCTCATTATTGATCAAGTGGCACTTGGAGTCAGCTGGTTATATTCCTTTTCTGAGAGACTAGCCACTCTTCAGAGGGCTTCTAAAACTATGGAGAAGCCCTGGCCTGTAAGGGGGTTTCCAACAGTTCTTTGCTTTGTGTAAATCTCAGGTTTCAATAAAAAATAAAGACTGACTCCAACCACTGTCAAGAAAAAAAAAAAAAAAAACTGACATCTTGAAATAGCAGAAATTAAGAGTGCTATGAACTGCTTTGGTCACAACAACAAAATACTGACTGAATCTGGATAAGAGTATAGCAACAAGTGAAACAAGAATTTGACCCTCAGGCTTAATCTCCCTTGGCATGCATGAAGTGGGCAGACAGATTAATGGGTGAGAACAGAGATACAACTGTGCCCTTTCCTTTCCCTACTTGATCAGAAAGATTTTGAGGAGGGCCCCTGTTACTTTTATATAGTAATGTTCTAAGTCTAGCATGGCCCATCAGTGTTATGTTTCTGGGGATTACAGGCTAAATACATCATGGTGTCTATACTTCAACTGGTCTAATAATTTCTCAGAGAACAGGTCATTTTTGGTAGAAGTGGTGGTGTCACCATCCCTGGGGGTGTTGAAGGAAAGGTTGGACATAGTGCATAGGGACATGGACATGGTTTAGTGGGTGACTTTGGTAGTAGGGTGATGCTTGGACCAGATGATCTTGTCTTGGAGGCCTTTTCCCACCTTAATTATTCAATGATTCTATGATTCTAATTTTCTTAAACTTCTCCCCTTTCAGCAGAAACTGTGCTGTCAGTCAGACTTTTCTTTTTTTTTTTTTTTTTTTTTTTCCCTAATGAAAGTTTAATAAGAAATGGTGCAGCCATTTGCAAATAAAAGAAGGGAAAATACAGATTCTCACTAAGAAAATATAGGGTAAGGGCTCTGTGCTGATTCTTGGAGCTAAGTGTGCATATCTCTAATTCAAGAGTGGGAATGCTGCTTGGGTACAGGAGTGTATAATTTGCTCTAATCTTGGCCTGTGCATTTTTCTTAAACTGGTACTTTATTATTTGGAGCTTGTCCATTTGTCTAAGTCCCTCTCATATTCCTTTCAAGCAAATCCATGTAGGAAAATGAGCCTGTCTTTATCTTCATAACAATGGCTTTTTTGTTTGTTTGTTTCTAGATCATATCCAAATGAATTTATTAATTGTGACTACCTGATCTTGTGAATTGAACTTCCAATTTATGTGTATTGTTTTGGAGTCAGGTTGTGCTCTTACAGAAGAGAAATATGTAGTTACATGGGGACAGTATCCTGAAAGAGAAATGCCAAGGTCAGAAGAGGGTTCCCAGCAACCCCTTGCAAGCTTCCCTCCTATAGCAGAAACTCCACTTGCTGATATGAGAAGATATGAGTCAATACTTTAGTCAACCTGTGTCAAGGCAGAAGAGGAACTGAAGGCATCTGGAACTGAAATGGCCCTTGTCCACAGTTCTGGACTGGACAGACCTCACATTGAGGTCCTCAGTTTTAAAACAAATGCTACAAAAAGTATTATTTGTTGGGTTCTTGATCTCAATTGTGGAACCACAATTCAGAGTCACAATTGTGGAATCACAATTCAAAGTCAGTACCTGACTCCACACCTCTGTTTACAGGTCCCCCTATAAACAACAGGGAGATACAACAATCGACCAGTTTAAATGGGACTATCCTCGTATTTGTATCAGATAAAAATCTGCCCTGCCTGTGTTGGTTTGTACTAAAGACATTCATACATCTGCAAAGGCAAGAGGCATTAGCAGTTAGACTGGGATCCACTGTGGCTTCTAGCATGTGGGATGAGACATGAAACACAACTGAGTTTTGGAGCAGTCATTATACGTTCTGGTATGGAGGAAAAATCATTTGTTCCAGTGCTCAAGTATGAGATAGGGATAGCCTGATGTATCTTGAGAGTCTTAAACTTCTACTCCCTTTCTTCAACATCACTTACATCAAGGCTTCATCTCACCTGTGATTAGAGTTCCTCAGTCTATCGCTGCAGAGAATACCGTGAGACAGCAGAGCTAGGCTGGATGTGGTTTTCTCCGAGTCTCTTCCAGTCTTTAGGAATCTTACTACCTTTACAGTCCACAAGACCTCTTCAGGGGTCTACAGTACTGAAAACTGAGAAAAGTTGCTAGCAGCCACTCTTCAAAATTACTGTTTGCTTTAACCTTTTGCGATCTGCTCACAAACAACCACCCGTTTACATGCTGCTGTGCAGCTAGCCCTCCAGAAGCTGTGTGGTAAGCAGTTGAGCCTGCTCATTAGAGCCCTGTCAGATTAGCCTCTTGGGAGTCTCATGTGGCCTCAAGAGAGGCATCTGTTTCACAGGTCTGCTACTGCTTGTCTGTGTGTGCAAGCCCAGCTCTTAGTAGGTTCGCTTCTGCAGATGCAGGGCTACAGTTTTTTTCCCGTTTGTTTCTAAATTTAAAACTCAGATCCTGGGGTCTGGTCCTCTTGAATTTCATGTCTTTTAACAATTTTAACAAGCCCTTTTATGATTGTTACCTAGTATTTTGGCGATTCCACATCAGTCTAGGAAGACTGATGCTTTTAAGAGCCCACCTCAGAAGGTCATGAAAAAAGTAAGCCCAGCAGGTGTTTCTAAATCAAAGATGACTGTTTGGCCAGGCCTGTTGGGTTAGCAGCATTGCTCTTTTGGCCTTGCTGAGGACACTACAGACCTGAACCTTGCAACTCTCATTTTTTCTACTTTTCAACTTCTTATCCTTTCTCATCATTGCATTTTATATTATATCTTCAAAGATCTGTGTCATACGCATGACTATGTTGTACAGCAATCATCTGTGGGGTGTGTGAAGGGCAGGATGTAGCAACAATAATTTTATTGAAAGTGAGAAATCAGAATCATCCAGTTTAACTTCAGGAAAACATAGACTGACAGCCATACATAGCATGATGCAATCAAGACAGAAATAAAGCATGTTGGTTTCTAGTTATGTGCTATGTGTGTTTTTAATGTCTTTTGTTACTTCAACAGATTGCTGACACAGCAATGTTTGTGTGTTGCATGCCAGTGAGATTTATGGCAAATTACTTCCCAGAAGATCAGAGGTGGTCATCAGTGCTCTTGAGAAAAAGTAAGACAACTAGTTTTTTAATAATGGTATTATGATTTGAGTGGAATAATGGATCTGTCCAGGTCAGTGGAATTTCCTTACCCATGGCCTAGGGAGAGAGGAACCAGACCTCTGAGAGAGCTGCGATGGGTGCTAAAACACTTCCCCAGTTAGAGTCCTTGGAGTTCAAGTAACATTAAAGAGTGCTTGCTGTTTTCTCTTTCTGCATATCTATTTCAGTTACTGCCTCTGTGACAGTATGAGATAACTCAATTAATACGAATAGATAAGAATATATTAGAGTCCTGTGAGGAAAAAGTTCCTAGACCAAGTCCCTAATGCATACAAGGATAATGGTAAGATAAAGCCCTAGTTAATTATATTGAAGAGGCAGGAAGAACCTCACAACTGATCATGCTGTAGTTAAAAGATTTTTTTTATATATATTTTTTTCCTTAATGAACACTTAGTACTGATTGTGTTCCTGTTATTCTGTTAGAGGATCAGGATTACAAGGTTTAGACATTCACTGATCTGTAGATACTGTCCTCAAATAAACATTACATTGTAAAACTGCAGGTGTTTTGTTTGTGCTAGGGATGTTAATGGTGCTAGGGAAGTCTTGTTTTGCTGTATTGCTTTGTGAAACACTTGCTGTTAGAGGTGGCAGGATCTAGAAGTACTGTACAACTGCACACATATTAATGCATGCAAGTACATGTGCTACTTTTCTTATTTCTGTACATCCTGTCATATTTCATCTCAGAAACAAAAGCTTTGATGAACAAACACATCAAAGCTGGCTTATGGTGGGCAAGACTTCAGTGCTGAGACCAAGAAGAGATGATTTTTTCATTGACTCTCATAGAAAGCAAACAATGCACAGTTATCTGCAGTGGAAGTTGAAAATCCACTGCACTTGCACACAAGCAAAGCATCCATTCCCCCCACCCCAACATGTGTGTGCATGCACAGACACACACTGTGCTTGTCTGTGGTTATGCACAGAGACTTTCTGCAGCTGGGGATTCACCTCACAGAGGGAAAGAGCAGAAGGGTAGTGTTGCCATATTGTGGGGTTTCTAGAGAGACCTCATCTGTGTAGGCTGCCCTTAGAGGTGTGCTGAATCAGTGCCTTCCTCCATCAGCTTGCCTTCATGTTGCAGTAATCAGGGCTACTGATAAAACCCGTGAAAATGAATTAATTTCCCTGTTAAACTCATCCAATTATACTAAAAGCAAATAATGAGAATATGAGGGAAATACAGCTATCTTAGCCTACAGATCACCCAACATTCTTAGTACAGAAGCATCTAAAAGCTGCCTGCTAAGTTGGTTGATATGCCTTTTATTTAGCTTGATGTTAATTTGCTAAACACTGTTTTGGTGTATGTGATTGTAGAACATAAAAATGCAGTAGGTGGTTTATAGGAGATGAGAGCAAAAGAATACTCTGTGCTACGAGCTCTACATACAATGCATATTCTCCAAAGGGATGAAATTTCCCTCGAGCTAGTGGGTAAACTGCAAAGTGAGGTACACTAGCAGCTTTACGGTTTGCTTTAACCTGCTCCTCCTACCCGTGCTTTGTGGTGGGTGTACAACTGTTGCAAGTAGGTGGCACAGCTGTTTGCGTTGACTGGCTCAGTACCTTTGGGATACAGACACCACAGTTAACGTTGCAAGATGAAAATGGCATCTATACTTTAATAAACTCATTCTATTTCTTTGTGAGAGAAAAGGGGGAGACGGAGGGGGGGACTTGCCAGCTTGACTATATCTGTATTAGTGGCACTGCTCAAATCACACAGTGGTGGCTAATGCTTGCAAAATCCTGACTAGCATTTGAAAGGGTAACATCAGTTTATTATTGCTGCAGTAGCTGTTAACTTTATGAAGATTTCCTGTGCACCTGCCTGCTACCACATCTTTAACATATATGCATATTTATACAACTTAGGCAACATATGTTTGATGATTTTTGTCATTTATATTTACTACAGTATGGATAGCAATTAAAAAATAACCATGTTCACAGTGATGAATTGGTGAAATTCCTGGAGAAGTAGAAGCTACACAAGGAATTTGAAGATAGAGAACAAGGTAAATAGCATGTAAAAATCTAGTTAGTCAGTCAGAATATAAAAAATGCAGGCATGTGCAACGATGTGTGTGTATGTACTTATATATAAAAACACACAAAACACATTGGAGAACACACCTTTTCATTCAGAGGTAGAACAAGAGAATAGATCTGGAGTCTGGAGTTAGATATTTTCCCATTTTATCCACTCTTTACAGATAAACGACTGAGATGTCTTTTAGGGGTGATGAAGGAGGATGACATTTTCTGCCGAGCAGGTACCATTCTGTTCTCCAGTATCGTGGATTTTGAATGTAAAATAGATGTATTTAATTTCAGACACACATGCTAAAGCAAATGGTGTGTTAGGACCTGGCTGATGACACAATCCTGTGCCTGACTCACCCTGGCAGCTGATCAGGCAGGTCTCCTGAGCACCAACACGGGTGCCAACGCTACAGAGAGGAGTCTAGGGAGTGATCCTTAGAAGTAGCCAGTCTAGGGGAAAGCTTGGGCTGAAGTCTGTATTTGGTGTGTCTGAGTTAAAAATAGGGGAGGATCCTTGGGAAAGGGTGAGTTTTGGATATTAGCCCACCATATCTGTGTCGGCACATGCACACCAGCACCCACACTGTGTATGAAAGTGCGATGAGCACACGTGATTTGTACTTGGAATGTAGGTGCCAGCATTTTCAGAGAGAATTTCTTACCATGTGGCATATTATCATATTTGAGACCTGCTCATCTCTGTAAAAAGACAGAGGATAGTGGGCTGTGCAGAAATGGAGTGAGACGGTGGAAACGCACGTAGGGGAGCTGTGAAAACTGAGATGGGAGTGGAGGGGAGCTTGGAGAACTGACATTAAAGAGAAAATCAGAGAGGGCTCAACTTGAATCTTGGGCCTTAGGTGTAACACTACTGTGTCTGAGGGGACAGTGTCATAGGAAAAGACCTGAACCTCAGGATGCCTTTGTTACCCTCTTGTGACATGATATCAGCTGTGACTGCAGTTTCTCACAGAGGCTGAGCAGTCCCAGGTCCACTCTGATTTCCACTGCCTGCCCATGCCCAGAACTTCCCGGGCTGACACAGATCCTCACCCTGAGCAGCACAGCTCTATCCTTAGTGGTGCAATTCAAAGTAAGCTGAACTGCACAGCAAACAGTTCACCCCTGTGAGCAAAAAAGGAATGTTTACTCTTTTTTTTTTTTTTTTTTCTTGCTGTTGCTTACCCTGCTGCTAGCAGTCAGTGAGCCTGAGGCAGGAGGGTAAAGCTGCTGTTGGAGGGCCCCTTAATGCAGAGCAATCCTGAAGCAGCTAGCTGTGCTGGCTGAGGACCATTCTGGGTTAGCGGGGTAGCGCAAAGTGGCCTCCACAGACCACAAGATGTGTCACATCACTTCTGAAACTACATCTCTAGGTGGTTTTATCAGCCTGTTTGTCAAGTCAGGTGACAGCATCTTCACACGTGGCTTTTAATTTGTATTGAATATAAAGCTCTGAGAGTGAGACTTGGTGTCAGCTGCATACTACTTCAACTGTTTTCTTCTCCCTCTGTATTTTAGCAATTCTATTAAAGAATGGAATCAATTTTTGGTTTTAAAAAATTCCCTGTGTGCCTTAGGATTGACAGCTCCTAGGCCAGTGTTTAGCCCAATGGAATGCAAACCTGCTGATATATTAAACCCCAAACCAGCATTTGTAATAGAAATACAGTAAGCCTTTAACTATAAAGATACTAGCAGGTGTCACCACAATAAAGATAACAGCCTCCCCATGAACAAATATTAGATTAAAGAGATCAATCAATCTGTATCTTAAATTCTAGGCCCAGCA
Source organism: Oxyura jamaicensis (assembly GCF_011077185.1). NCBI lineage: Eukaryota > Metazoa > Chordata > Aves > Anseriformes > Anatidae > Oxyura > Oxyura jamaicensis. The sequence continues at coordinate 37,961,077 of NC_048894.1, forward strand.
TGATCACTACCAGTAAAAACAAACAAAAAAACCAACAAAACAAAACAAAACAAACAAACAAAAAACAACAAAACAAAACAAAAAACTTCTACTTTGTCTGTACATTGTAACAGGTGAAAGACCTCTTGATTGTTCAGTTGTTTCTGCAATATCTTGAGGAAAATAGGAACCTTTTTTTTTTTTTTTTTTTTTTTTTCTCCTGCTGTGGACTGTATGTATATGTTACAGAAAACATTTGTAACATAAAGACACAAGTACTTACTGATTTCAAATCTTTAGGCAGGTTGTGGCTGTTCATAGTGGGCAGGTGACGTGAATCAGGGCTCACTAGGGCCGTCTCCTCCAGGAATACAAAAAATCCCTTGTGAAACCCTAGGGTGACAGCAAGTACTCTGCTCTCCGGGGGCTGTAAGCAAATTACCTGTGGAAATAGGGTATTCTAGCCCTGTTTTTTTTTTTTCTTCCTCCTGTTGCTGCTAGCCTGCTCTGCTTCCAACAGCACCTTTTCCTTGAAAACTGTCAAAAGTTGCTACTTTGATTCTTCATGGTTTTGTATGCTGGGCCATTCATTTAAATGCATGAAATGAGTGCGCTCTGCCATCAAGTCAACATGAGCCAACCCACGCTCAGGCTGCATAGTTACTGCTTGTTGTGGTATATGCCAAGGATGAGGGAAATCCAACCCTCCATGCATAGCTAACTGCTCCTTCATGTTCTCCCTTCCTCTCCTTTCTGATCATCTGTGATCATTTATCACATGTCAAACACAATGCCTGAGAAAAGCTAATCCAAGCTATGACCTTCTGCACTGTAGGACTGAGCATGATCTCTTTGTGTGCTTCCATGGGCACGGTCCCTGGAGCAGTCCTGGAGCTTGCTGTGAAGCAGCAATAATACTGGCTCTTGCCCACCATCTCTACTTAGTTTATATACTGCTATCTCTTCCATTAAAACTCATTCTTGGCTCCTAGATGTATTATCAGTTTTTACGCAGGAGTTATAATAAGATTTTGAGATCTGTTTGTAGTAACAGCTTCGAGTCTCAGTATCTGATTCTCCTCTCAGATGCACCTGATTAAAAAATCAGAGACCTGTTCCTTGGAATACATGGCGTATCAGAAGTATAGAATATATGGAGACCAAAATCCACTGATTGCTTTTCATGATGGGATAGACCAAATATTGAGGGAAACATAATAGAATAGCTTAACTGCAAGGACAGATGCTCTTATCCCCATGCAATGCACCTGTTGATTATCTAAAATTAGTCTGTTTTGAATGTGTACTGGACTGCACAAAGGCAGCTTTTGTGCAGAAAAGTGCCCACATCAGATAAATACAGAAATTGTTGATCTTTTCCTACATACCCCCAGTTTATCTTTCAGCAGCACACATATGTGGACAAGATACAGATAAAGTATCTAAGCAAGATAAGTGACATGATCCTTGGACCTTCAGAGGTCTTTGAAATCTGATTCATGGAAGCACTGAAAAAAAAAATATGTTTCTTTAAAAGGGCCCGAAATGGAAGCCTGTACAAGGTCAGAGCCATTGAAGGTTTTGACAGTGAAGGCCTCACAAGACGTGTGCATTTTAGGAGGAGTCAGCTCACTTACATGCTGGGTGACCAGTAAGTACACTAAATGTTTTCACCTCTTTTTTTTTTTTTTTTTTTTTTTTTTTTTCCCAAACCACAAAATAAGCTGTGGAATATTTTATTTGAAATCAAATGCATTTTGTGAACCACTTTGGTACTATCCCTGTGAAAAGACTTCAGGATTAAGTTTTTAATCCTTTAAATGGACTTAGGCCCTGACAAATATCAAGGTTTCATAGCAGCCACAATATCTGCATTTGCAAAACAGCTACTCAGCTTCCTTCTCCTCATGTTTTCCCATGTCATACCAACTTTCAGTTCACTTGAATGATGAGTTCATATTGCTCTTAAAAAGTCATGGAAAGTTTATTTAGCAGAATACCAGTTTCATTATGATGAATGATGACTGCAAGGCATGTCTGTGAAGACCTTGCTCCAATGCCATTACAGTATAAGATGAGGATGGGGAAAGTAATTTCAGCATAACTCTATGGAGACCCCATTACCAGACCATTACAACTGCAGACTAATTGTAGAGTGGGAACACGCGGAGCCCCCCATTTGGTGACACAGTTACAATGCGATATTAATATGTCAAAATAATTTCAATGCTAGACATCAGATTTTTTTTTTTTTTTTTTTTTTTTTTTCCGTTATTATTAATAGATGGCAGTATTTAACTTTTCGTTGTGCACACAGTCCCTCTGAACCGGAATGAGGTTCCTTGCTGCATGCATACAGTCCTGATGTGGTACAAAGATGTAGTCAGAGATGCAGAAGTCAAAAGCCACTTTATGTGAAAAGATGTGGTACTGAAGAAAACTGCAGGCTGCTTCCTCTCCAAACCTGTGTAATGCACTAAATCGTACCGTTCTCACATTTAAATGAGAAAAGTAAGCATGAATACAGTATATCAGTGTCTTAATGAGAATAGTACGGCTCTACATATCAAAATCTTCAAATTCAACCACAAAATCTATAAAATCTGCTTTAATTTAAAGTTCAGTCTTGCGTGTCCATGTATTACAGCTTTTGACATAATTGCTAAGGAGCATGTTGTCAGGGCAACTCATATATCAGGAGAGTGACCTGGACCAATTGCACCATATTTTCAAAGCCATTTAGGTGCAAAAGATTGCAGATGGTTACCTAAATCCCACTTAAGATTTTGCTCATTGAAGTCAAAGGAAATACAGTGCAGCAGCTTGTGCGCTGGTGATAGGGCGAGGTGATAATGTACCTGTTGGGGTCTTGTTATTTTTGAGTGGAAAAGTCCATACATAGCTTCAGCATGTAGGGCTGGTCCCTCTATTATTCTAAACCAGGGTACCTTCAAAGATGTCAAGACTAATAATTTTATTAGCAATGCTATTCTAATATTTTTAATTTTCTTTTCCACTATACTACATTATAAGGTAACTAGCTACCTTAGAGTTTGTAAAGACTAGGCCACTTGTAATATTTAATGTGCTTACCCTATATCTTTTTTATCTTTTGAAGAAATCTCACTCCAAGAACAAAACTGTAAATCTAAGTTGATGATAAACTCCTTTGACTTCTATATGGACTTAAACAGAGTTTAATCACACTACTTTCAGTGGCGTGCTTCTCACTGACCAGCTTGATTGTCTTTTCTTCTAGGTAAAGAAGTTCTTCATTTTGCTTTGCTGTTGTCTGTATTTATTTTGTATCTTTTCCCTAACTGAAGAACATGGAACAACTGTTTCCAAAGTTTCAAATAATTCAGGTCCTTGAGTTCTCATATAATTTTGGTTATCCTCAGCTTCAATTTCTGTCATACCCTTTTCATTTGTACACTTTACTCCAGATGTGATCGCCTGATCAGCTACTTATGATATATTTGCACAAATAGTAATTTTGTTTCTTTCTTCAATTGCTGATTTCATGCTTTATATGACACATGCTTTATTTATTTATATATTTTTCCTGGATGAAAGAGGGTTTGGGTGGAGACCTTTTCTGAACACCTCTATCTGAGAAAAACATCTCTTGTCTTTGTGTTGGAAAAAAATTCAGAAGCTTTGATATTTTCTAGCATTCCTGCTTGCCTGGAAATTAATGGCAAATTCTGGTTGTCTTCAAATGATAAAAGCAATGGATGGCAACAGTAAAGTTGCCACAAAGTCATAAAGAATGAGAAGGATTATGAAGGTGGGTTTATTAGAGAGTGGAATTGTCCATCTTTTGGCAAGACTTCAAATTCTCCCTGTTGCTTTCTTTACTGAAAAATCGATGTACTACTAGCTTCTAAGAAGAGTAGCCAGTACAGAGCAATGTGGTGGCTCTGTGTACACTTTCATTCACCCCATTCCAGAAAGTGTTTATCTTTTGCTGCTGGCATTAAACATTAATAATATGTTCTTGCAAGGGGGAGAGGTGAATCGACTTTTTCACACACAGAATTGTGTCCTAAAAGTCTGTGTGATGTCAGCTCTGCTTTTGCTTTCCTAGCTCCCAGCTTCATTGCTTTTGTCTATGCTTACATTTTATTACCATTGCATTCTAGTAAGGCCTTTTTTTAATTTTTTTTTCTTCCATTTTTTTTCTTTAGATAAATGCTTTTTTTAATAGCCTAAAATGTTGTTTTTACAGCCTAAATGCTGTGGGATGGATGGCTGAGACAGAAAATCTCCTGTCCCCATAATATGTTATAAATGTTATTGCTGATAACAAAGGTTTCAGCAATTCAAGCTCCTCATTGCTCAGGTTCTTTGACTTCTTCATATTCCTCCTAGGTATATCAAGGTATCTTAAACAGGAAGAAGCTACTGGAAGACAGCATGACCAGACCTCTATGCAGTCTCCTTGGTCTTGCAGCTTTTGGTAACACTAATCTTCTGGAGGAAGATTTTTACTTTTTTATTTTTATTTATTATTTTTTTTTTGTATATTACTTTGTTTCTTTACTGAAATTCAGTAAACATTTTTTTTCTGTTGCTTTTCGCACTTTAGAAAGTGAAGGTTGTCTTAACCTGCCTACTACCCTCATTTAGTATATGACACAACAACAGAAAGAGAAAATGAGTGTGTATTTGAAACAGTGGATTGCAGGGGGAAAACATAATAATCTCTTTTGTAAGTCTCAGCCATCTCTCTCCTCCCTGACTCCCAGCGATTCATGTTGTGACAGAATCAGGTGTTTAATATTTTTTCCAGATGCAAATAATGAGAAGGAAGGAAAATATTTTGTAAGGGACAGCACAATTGATAGTTCAGTTCATAATTTTAACACAGACGTGGATCTGTGGATTCCTATCAACCTTGAGTGCCGCGGGGCTGTGGAGCCCTGCTGAGCCAGTCAGTAAGCTGTCGCTGACTTTGGCCCAGCTCAGGCCCTAGCTTTGACTGCGGTGGTGCTAAGCTGATTTACAGCAGCTGATGATTTGATCTGCTCTTCTTGCTTCTAGTACATTCGGTCCCTTGGGGCTTGACTTGTGATGCCAGAGAGCTCCCTATACCGCCACTGACTTCTTGGAAAGCTGAAGTCACCCAATATTTTGCACAATCCAGCCTCTGGTCCTTGTCCTTTCTAAGTCTAACTTGCTTTCTGTGTCAAATTCTGCTTTCTAATTAGGGTTTCTTTCACTAACATTCAAGCATTTCAGTCTTACTTGCCAAAGAAATCTGTAGTAGCAACAAACTCTCTTTTGAGAACATGTTTTGTAAATTTTTGGATTCCAGTGTATGTACAGTTTAGCATCATTGTTTTCTATATTTTTGTATTTAGATACATCCATTATATATCTATATCTATTTAAAATTCAATAAAATTTATTCTGAGAAGGAGAGAGCCAGATGCTAAGTTAAACCAAAAAAATAAATCAAATAAAGATTTAATTAGCAGAGGAAAAAATCCAGGGAAAATAACCTTCTGGAAAATAGCAAAATCAGTAGAAGTGTAACAGCATTCTAATATGTTAGTATACTACCATCTTATATTTATATTTCGTATATACTTTTATAGCCAGCAACACAAAGCTTGTGTGCTGTAATTAGCATCTTTTCTGTAGTGAATTGTCATGTTCTAGCACTGCTAATGAACATGGAGAAGGTGTACCTGCTGTAAACTGTTGCCGAGGAAAAAAAGAAAGCCCCTTAGAATTACAACCAGAACATTTTTTTCTGCCTTATTTCTATACCCCCTCCCTTTTCTTTTTCTTTTTTTCTTTTTTTTTTTTTTTTTTCTTTCTTTGGGAAAAGCCTCTATTATTACCTGTGGTAAGCTCTGAACACTAGCATGCTATTTTGTTGATTGCGCTGCCCTCAGACACTGCACATTTGAATCCCATTTGCAGCAGCGATGCCAGTGTTGGGATTCAAAGTCAGAGCCTCGCAGGGTTACAGCCCTGCTGCTGCTCCTGTGTGAGTGGAAGCGTCTAATACCACTGGCATCAGAGACTAGGGCTGATAAAGAGACAAGGTGATCTAAAGAGAGCACACATGGAATTTTCCCCCCTTTTCGTTTTTCTTACCAGAAAGATAAAGGAGATGAGAGTAGGTTGATATTTGACGAATTGGTTTTATTCAGAGGAGTGCTATCATTTTTATGTCCTTTTTGAAAACGCACCCACAGTGTCTGAATTCCCATTAATGCAAAGTTCAGATAAAGCTGATGAAAAGCAGCTGCCATCTTGATAGTTGCCATGGCAGATGGCATCAGCCTTTATGCTTTTATCAGTATTAGTATCAGAACACACTCTGTGTTCCAAGCTGAGATAAAAATCATTGAAGCTGTACCTGGAATAGGCAGATCAACACTGCAGGTCCCACACAGTTTTGAATCTTTTCAGAACAGTCTGCATGAAAGCTAGAGACAACACATTCTTGTTATTCATTAGTTCAGCAGTGCTGATGGTATTTTGTAAACTTCACAGATGAAGCAGGCTTTCTAAAGAGCTGCTGCCTCCCTTCCTCCTTCCCTCCCACCCCCAGGAATGCTCAGGCTTTGAAAGAAAACACACACAACACACACACACACACACTCGTGCGTGTGTACGCACACATGGGAAGACTTTTCAGTATTTGGACAATGGGCTGCATTTTGCAGGGAACCCCAGTCCCTCTGCAGTGAATGATGGCAAGAAGAGCAGGTGCCCAGCACGGGAGACAACGGCTCCTGCCAGGGCGTGAAGATGAAGTGGAGATGGGGACGCCACCCGTTTGTTTCTCTGGTGTCATGACTCCTTCCCGAGATGTCTTCCTCGTGTTATTTGCCACTGGTTCATGGGGACCTGTGCCGTGGCATTGCTCGGGAGCCCGTTGGGAGCCCCCAGGCCCACAGAGCAGTGCCCAGCATGGCCTACATGGCCCCTCGGCCTCTGCCTTCACCGTGGAGGCACCCCGTCAGGAGACGTGACTTACAGCTAGAGCCTCCTTGCTAGCTCCTTATTGCAGGTTTCAAAGCGCATTGACGAATCTCTCCATCCCCTTTCCCCCTCTCCCCCTCCCCAGCTCCCCTTATAGCTATGCATATAGTTATTTTTGGTAACATTGTTGCTTGATAAATAGAGGGGTTGTGAGATCTCAAGTTATTATGCAAGTGTTAGCGACACAGGCTGGTAAACCATTTGGCTGTTGCATCGGTGCTGAAATGAATAATAGCAAATGGGAGGAGGGCAGGGGAGTTATTTTAAATGACACATATATATTTAAATATAGCCTTAAAATAATGTTAAAGGTTTAGAGCCATTACAGGCTCTTGTGCCAACTTGCAAACTCTTCTAGAACTGATTTTAAAATTTGCTATTCTTTCCCTGACGGCTGACAGGGAGCTAAGGAGACCTTTCTGGGTTACCCTCTGTCTGGAACAGGGACGTGATGGAAACAGGGCCTCTGCGTGCCCCTGTTTTACAGGGCCTCATGTTAACCCACTGGCATCTGATGTACGCATTTCCTTTGAACTATTTGGTCCAGAAATATAGTCAGCACCATAATATCTCAAATAGAAATGTGTGTGTGAATGCACTGTGCGATGCCTAACAAGGTCACCGCCAGAAATGGGCTCACTCTGCCACAGGTCTGAGAAGCTTTTGTGTTCCTGTTTTGGGATAGGTCTTGGGAAAAAATCTAAATTCAATAGGGATTTTAAGTGCTGGTGGGCTATTCTAATTCAGTTAGTTGGATTAGTTGAGCGGCTACCTACGTGAATATTTGAAATAGGAATGGATAAATAGATGGAAGAAAGGAGAACTCCCACAGAACAAAGCTTAAGAGTACTCAGAACAAAGTTAGAAGAACCCCCACTTTTATTTTAAATCTAATTTTAAATGAAACAAATGTGTTTGGTGGCAAGTTCCTTCATCCAAGACCAGAAGAAGTTAGCTACTCTGGAGCTGCAGGCTGGAGGAAGGGAAAGATGTTGTCAGATGTACGATTTGCTTGGACAGGACCCCCACTGTGATCTTAACTGTGCCTATAAAATAAAAAGGACTTAGCATCCAGGAGCCTGGTCCAAATCTTTTGAAAGCAGTGAAAACCTTTACATTATGTTAAATGAATTTTCAGGGGGACTCTATGAACATAACAAGGAACAATAAGTGAACACAACATAATGATAACAGATAACAGGGAAAGCATCAGATAACAGGGAAATTTTTATCATTAGCATAATAGGGACAAATCACAACACAAAAACTACTGAGTCACTTTATCAGCATCACAGCATAGGTGAGTTTCAAGATGGAAGCTGAAGGAATATATAGAAATGGCTGGGCTGTGCAGACTTTCTGGGAAACTCTGAAATGTAAGGGACACAGTCTGTTGAAAAGCATAAAGGTATTTACAGAAAACTTTGGGTGATGAGAAGTAGAGGCTGTCGTAATTGTCAGTGCCCAGACAAGAGTGAATGAGAAGATGCAGGGAGAAAAAAAAGATCATCTGTGGGGGATCTGTAACTATGAAGGACCTTAAAAGTGTAATAGTTTGATTTTGCTGTGGTGGAAAAGAGGCAAACAATGACAGGATAAAGGCAGGTGGGAATATGCTTGAATTAAAAGTCAGAAACAAGCAATATATTTTGCCTGGATTTAAAATGGAGATGGAGGAAAATGAGTCAAATGATCTTGATTCAAATAAAAAAGAAGGAATTGTGAAAGGCACAACTGCGTTGCAACTTGGGCTGTGTGAGTAGCTGTAGGTAGCTATTCAAGCTGAGCCTCTAAATCTCACCCATTCATTATTTGGTTAGGATTCGCATGACAATGTTCCAAGTAACTTGGAATTAAAATGGAAATTACCTTTAATTCTCACTCTGTTTACTTACCTCCCAAATAGGTGTTACAGCTTTGGCTCAACAGGCCAAAGTCTGAAAACTATCACAGTGGTGATTTCAGCTTCTACAGAGCTAGAAACCATAGTGATGCTTACACAACAAATAGGCAGATATAGTTTAAGAAATGCCTTCCTAAAGCCAATAGTGAATAAAAGCTATACACTGTCACTAGATAGACTTGTAACGTCTTTGCCTTGTTGCATGGATTTATCCTGTGCAGTCCTGATGAGATGAGACACATTTTGGGAAGGAAGGAACAGAAGGTGGCACAGGATTAGTAACTCACAACAAGGTGTCCATACCCAGATATTCCACAACCTTCTTGAGTGGCCCTGAATAGGTCACTCGATATCAATTTCCTTCTCTCTGAAATGGAGATAATGCACACTTTTCATACTTTTTTTTACAGGTACTGAGGAACAAAAATAACTGATATTTCAAAATACTTCAAGTCCTTCAGTATGACGAAACGGCAAAACATTCTTAGGGAAAGTTTGGATAACAGTCCTGTATTTCTATACTTGATTTTCTACTTTTTTTTTTTTTTTTTTTTTTTTTCTGATCTTATTTTAAAAACCAAAGATATTGTGTTCAAAGGAACTTCATAAATTAACCTGTTATCCTAAAATACTACACTGTATTTATGATATGCTGAAGAGATTTGCCATACTTCAAGTATTTGTATTTCTACTGTATAAATACTAGTAGAAAACAACCAAACAACCTGAATACCTAAAATGGCTGCCACATATCAGTGAGGGACATTTTACATCAGCTATGTTTATTTAAATTCAGCTTCAAGTATAAGATTATACGTTTTTTTTTTTTTTTTTTTTTTTTTAATTATTATTATCAATTTAAATTAGAGCATATATTTGAGAAGATTCCTATATGGCTCTTTATGGTTGATGATGTATGTAAGCTGTTCACTAGTACTTTGGTATGAAGCTGATTTTCAAGCAGTGCAAAATTAATTTGGATCTTTTATTTTTATTTCTATTTTTTTGCTATTGAGTTGTCTTCTTATTTCATTTATTTGGATACCAAAAATCACTGTTGGAATTTCAGTCAGCTATTACAAATGTTTTTTCACAATGGACATAATCTGTGTTGTGTTTTAAAAATGAGACTCAAAACAAGGATCATTTAAAAGTCCTAATTGTACTTGTGATCAAATGAGGCAGCTGTCAAAATTTGTTTATTTTAGTAAGTAATGATGTTAACAATATCCTCTTTAAAGTGATAAACTTAGGATGATTTTTTCTTAAATAGGTATTTGGAAAAAAAATCCCAGACTAAGCCTTTGCCTGTCACCTTTTATTCTGCTAGGTATTGTGGCCAAGTTATAATCCTGCTTAAGTAAGGGGTTTATTATAACAAACACACCAACACAACCTGAGCTCAAACCGCTCTAGTGGGCACTGCTATAATTTAAGATCATAGCTCAGAAGAAAATGGAATTTTTTTCTTACATTTAAGGGTTCGGTTTACCACTGAAATTGCTTTTCATTTAATTCAAGCAGCAACTGATAGCACAGAACACTTAAACAAAATTAAACAGAAATCTTTCACGTTATGAGAGGCACTTATGTGTGCTTTGTGTCTTTTTTTTTTTTTTTTTTTTTTTTTTTTTTTTGTTAAATACAGTTTCCCCGAGGAAGAATGGCAGCCCAGATATCGAGCAATTTCTTTGGTTCCCAGTAATGTTGCTACTCAATGCTATTCTAGAGGGCTTTTATACAAATAACTTCCTCACCTATTGTGTGACTACTTTGTATTCCAACTTTATTTCATGCCTTTTGTTCAGAGTCAGCAGCCCCCTGGAAAATCCCAAAATACAAAATTATTAAAAAAAAAATAAAAATAAAAAATAAAGAATGACAGCTTCAGGTTCAGCTGTCTCAGAACAATGATATATATATTTTTTTCTTTTAAAAAGGAATCACTTCCCTGCTGTAAAATATTAGCCATAAAACAAGGAAATGCTCTGTGAAAACTAAAGAGGCAGACAAACATTTTGAAGCAAGCAATAATTGTTTTATTTTTTTTTCTAAATAGTACAGTTGGCTAAAATAAGCTGACCAGATTTGCGGTCTTAGCATCCTGGAAGATTTTTGTGGGTAGGGCAGCAGGGTTGTTGGGTCACGGCCAAGAAATGAAACAGGTTTTGTGGCCACTGGGCTACCTGCCCACCTTTCCGGTGTCTAATGGTGCAGATGTCAGACACAAAGGAAGTGAACTGGGGCTGGAGCGTTGGCTGTCTGGGAGGAAGGGACGGGGGCTGTGAAAACTGGAACGGCTCAGCACCCGGACAATTTGCAACAGACAACAGGAAGGTCCATTAAAAAAAATGGGACTGGCCTGATGAATCTGGGGCATCTGGTTGCCTTAGGCTAAAAGTACTTTCAGTATTTTTTACTGCCACTATAAAGTAAACAATTGTTTAATTAG
>NC_048894.1:37977415-37991445 GCF_011077185.1 Oxyura jamaicensis
ACAGGGAATCACCCATCTGCACAGGCTTAAGGATAAGAACATTGCTGCAGAAGCTGATCTCCAGACTGATGTTGCTATTTAATGTGGCTTCTAGCAAACTGTGAATAAAACTCCTGGCTTGCAGATGACAAGTTGCCATGCTAGACTTGCAAGTTCTTTCAGGAAACCAAAGCAGACACAGCTGCAATCAGGCTGCATTAAGCCGAGCCTGCAGTCTCAACGCAGTGCAATGACTGCAGAAGAAATGGATTCTAGTGAAAATGTCAGTGGGCATAGACATCTTTTGTTCATACCACACACTCCTTACTCACATTTCTTCTATAAACATATGGTTTCATTCATTATGCAATGGGCTACAGCTCCCAGAGCCTGGAGAGAACAACCGGGAAACTCAGTTCACTCAAAGTTCTCCATGCAGAGCTTTTGGGATGGACTGGTCTGGGGTGTCTGTACTCCACTGACAACTTCAGGAGTAGCAACTTGTGCTCCTCCATCTGGTGCAGGGGAGTTGTACTGACTGCGTAGCTGTGTCTGAAGGACTGTGAACCAGAGTCTGCACAAATGAGCCCAAGTCTCCTCCCCTTTGCTGAGGAGTAAGTCATTGTCAAAGCCAGAGGAATCACATCAGATCAGTGAAAAAAAACAACTCCTTTACATTACGTACTGGTGAACTATAAAGTCATTTTTGATTTAAATGAGTATTTAAATCAAAACCAAACCAACCAACCAACCAAAAAAATAAACAAAACAAACAAACAAAAAAGCAAAACACAACAGACCAAACAACCCCCCTCAGACTTACAATTTGTAACTTTTTGGTCATTATTTGTATGTTTTCAAGTGTGGCTAGTATTTCTGACATCAGCTGTTACTTGCCCAACTTCCAATTTGCAAAATAGCAACTTAAGAGTAGCTACTGAGGCTTCCCATTTCTGGAATCAGATAACTGGAAGGAAGGGTGTCTGAAATCACTATTCCTTTTTTTAAAAATTATTCTGGAGAAGGGAACACTGCTCAAAACAGGTAAGATTATATCAAGAAGAAAAGTTTTGATTAAGTAAGAGATAACTAGCAGCTGAAGGGAAAAAATTGTGACAGAAGGAATTCAACTTTCTGTTAAATAAATTGGTATCAACACCAAGTCTCCATTTAGGCAATACTTACTGTTTTCTCCTGTACTCTAAGGCACAGCCTGCTCACTGAAGTGACTCCAAGTAGGAGCAGTTTGGTTGATGTGCTCACAGCATTACACATTCAGGGGCAGGTTTTTCCCTTCTCTAAAGTGAAGGCTTTTGGACAATGCCTTCTCTCATCATCCATTTAAAACTATGGACAACTGAGGCAATGTTTACCTAAAAGGAAGCACAGAGTACAAGAAACAGAAGTAGTGTGTGGCTGCTCTTTTCAGCTTTCTGGCACTGTAAACGGACAGCCTACACTCAATGCAAGCATGAAGTCACCTTTGTTGGGTTTCATGTACAACATCTGGGGCGTCACACATGCTTATGCGAGGCTCTAAGTTTTGTGAGGGGTCATATACTATTGTCCTTTGTACCATGGTAAGCTAAGACTCTGTCTTACCTGTTTTTCTATCTGTCTTTCTGCACACACAGGAAAAGCAAAGAAAGGCTTTGAAAGACACCAGCACTAAAGGCTGTGCTTTTGCTGAGGGATGGAGGAAATCTTCCTTCATCATTAGGCTGGAAAGTCACTATCAAACACATGCAGGGAGATGGATTCAGATTAAGGGAACCATTTGTGGAAATGCCCCAGTGAAGAGGGAAGAGGCAATATGTGTCCAAACACATGCATCTGAATTAAACCCAACAACCCACCAAAAACATGGATTTGAACTAAAAATGAGACTAGATCCTGGGATGCTCCCTGAGCTTTCTTGCCTATCTGTGCAGAAACTTTTCTGTTATAAGGCTGTAAGAATGAATGCTGCATGCTTGCTGTGATGCAGCTTGCATTCTGGGTGCTCTGCTCTGTTCCTTGTTTTGGCAGTCTGTTCTATTCTTTTCCCAGGTTTTTCTAGGCAATCTGAATACTCTTATGGGGGTGATTCCAATTTTGGGCCATATTCAGCAGCCAGCACAGTACTGGAAATTATCACTGCAATGCAAACACCTGGCAAAGTGAGCTGAAGTGCACCTCTAGTGTTGTGAAACCTCATTTTCAGGATATCGACAATCCTTGCAATCAAGGAATATTTTTGTCAATGGGGCCTTATTATACTGCTCTCTATCATGCAGTTTGGGAAATTGGGATAGGGGGACTTCATGTAACTTTTGATTGGACACCTGAAAGAGTAGATAATTTGCTATTGCAAACTATACATGCAATTCAGTACAAGAATGATGCAGGACACTTTGGGGTTTTTAACACATTGACTTGGCCTCAGAGACATGTCACGGCCTCAGAGACATGTCACCTTTTATTTTCCATGGCCATTTGTACAATTTCATTTTACTCTCTCAAATGTTTGTAAGAATTAAACTTTAATCTGAAAGTTAACAGGAGATACTTTTATATGCATTTTCTTTGACAGTGGTGTAAGAAACTGACTATATTTTAAATTCAGTTAACATAAGCAATACTATTTACAAAGACCTGGCAGAAGATGCGTCTTAGAGATTTGCCAGTATATTCTAGTACAAGTCTTGTACAATGTGAGGCAACAGAGGGATGGTTTAGTGATGTAAAAATTCTTTCCTCTCTTGGGCTCCCCATTTGAAGTGAGGAGACAGAGCAGTTTTCACAGATTTTACAGCATTTTACATAGGCACGTTCCTTCTCATGCAATCGGTACTAATACTAATACTGCTGTTCCTTCTAGACAAGTGTCAGCCACGTGTTAAATGTTGCTTATCTCCGGAAAAAGTTCTGTACATTCCCTAATCAGACTTCACACCTCCAGTGAGAGGAGAGGGGATTTAAATATTCATTTCCTTGTACAGTCTGGAAAAAAAATAAAAAATAAATAAATCTGTAAGTCATACACCTATAAAGTCCAGGTGAGAAGCAGAAAGAAATGAATAACATATTTATTACTTTATCATTAAAGATATTTACAATCTAATTTAATGGTATGATACATTGTAATGATACATGGTATATGTATGATAGAGCTTAAAAAGACTGTATGAAATGGAATATGGATGGAGAACCACCCACAACTGAATGGGGAGGCAGTCCAGAAGCAAATCTAGCTCATGCAGACATGGGAAGGGTGCCTTCCTTTTTACTGTGGAAAAGGAGTACTGGAAGAGGTGAAGATGAGAATGGAGAATAAGGATGTATGGAGCAGCCTGATGTATAAGTCTGCACAGATTTTAAGACTTGAATTTGTTGGAGCAGAAGGAGTCATAGTAGAATGTTCTGTCTGTGAAGCATATCCTCACTACACAGTGTCAGCATCTGATTCCTTATGGCAGTAATTCTCAACTGTACCTGTCAAGGTAGCATATTACCTTCAACATTTGTTTTCTACAGGTGCCTTTTTATTCGGCAGGGAAGGACCACATATGGTCAGCAGTGGCATATCAAATGCTGGGGATCACAGTGATATGTTTAATCACTTATCTTTTGTTCTACATCCTGTCCAGAGAGGTTAAGATAATTACTAGAAAAGAGGGTGAAGTGCTTGTAGTTTGAGCCATTACACCACACAGCTATACAGTGTACACGACAATGTTGTCCCTCTACATGCCATTACATTGACATCTCTGATACTGACAGGAAGAAGTAAACATGTATTGATGGTTTTGCACTAGTTTATGCAATGAGAACCTCATAAGAGAACCTTGATGACCTTCCTTGAACCCTTACTTTCTCTTAGAACACTCCAGCTTCTCATGAATAAATGGTAAAAGCAATGGTCTAATCACTCCTCTTGACTTCACTCCCTGGGAAGTCATAATGATATGTTATTATAGAGTACCAAACATATTCTAAATTTTTGTTTACTAGCTCCTGAATGCCTATGTGAGTCCCAGGCCAATGGCTTAGTTCCACGCTTAACATTACCCCATGAGAATGACCATGAAGCCTCAGATTTGGTCAGTCTCAGAGTAGCATAATAGTTTACTAAGCATTTATTTATTTATTTATTTATTTATTTATTTATTTATTGAGATTTTAGCATTTAAATGCTGACCATATCTTGTTAATCTACAATTTTTTTCATAATGTTAGGTATGTTATTTTGTAAGGAATGTGGCGGTCATTGCAAGCTTTACTGAATAATGAAATAAGAGGCCGATGCAGCTGTGTGAGGTAGGGGAATAGACTAGGTGAACCAATTATTCTCCTACCAGCCACAAAAAGTCTGTTTATATATGAGTTATGTAACCCAAGCTGACACTTCACCAGGCAATACTTCAGCTGCAAATTATGAACACCTTTCCCACCTCACCACATATGCTATTTATCAAATCCAGGGATACAAAAATACAAGTTTGAGGATAGGTATAAAGAGCTTCTAAGATCCAGGCTGAGAATCCTTACTGATACTGAACTCACAAGTAGCGTAAAGACGTCTCTGCCTGGCCTGAATAAACGCAAGAATGACGTGACAGGATGTACAGTGAACAAAAAAAAGCAAAACAGGATTTATAAGTAGAGTTATTAGTTAACTGTACTGAACTAGTCTTCAGTCTGCAAGTCTGTTCCCCCATCACATGCCAGGGATATGCAGAATGGAAGCTATATGGCCATGTCAGGGTACTGCAGGGGCTGGCAGATGGAGGGGACAGGCCTATGGACAGGCCTTTCGGCTGGCCTATGGAGGGGTTTGGATAAGTTGGGTCTGTGACCTAGCAGGGGCACCAAGACCCCAGGCTGTGCTGAAATGTCTCCCCCAGGGTGTAGGGGAGGCCCCCAGAAAGGCTGGTCAGGTCCTGAGAGGCCTGTGAGGGCCCTCTGGGGGCTTGAAACATTGTAAGGGTCTGTGGTGGTTCTCACCACACCCTTTTGCTTCCTTTCTAGGAATCATCTTTCCCAAATGTTCTCTTTAAATGTATTTGCAGCCGGGCTTATAATTTCTTCAATTTATTTTACCTAACACAAGGCAGAGAAATGAGAAAAGCTCTTCAGCTACAGCTCTTTCTCACCTTTCAACATCTGTACCTTCGAAGTCACAAAGTATGTTCTAAAATTAAAAGAATGATAAACAAATATGCTGCTGAGGTGCAAATGGCAACAGGATTTTAATATTTTTTTCAGGCTTTGCCTTTATTAGCATTGGTTAATAATTATAAGTGTAAAGTAATTATGTATCTAATTACAATAATTTTTATTATTAGCATCATTTGCCAGGTGGGACTATCTCAGAAGCCAAGCCTCTGAACTGGCTGAAGGGGCTGTAGCTTTCCCGTTAACTCCATCAGACCTCACTTGCATCAGACTTTGCTCGCTTCATACTCCAGTCTGTATTTTCTCCTCTCATGCTGTAAAATGAGACTACATTTACATCTCTGACTTTATTTTTAAAACATTTTGATGCGTTTCAGTTTTTCCTCCTGTCTGTGACAACAATAGCCTGGGAAACCTGTGCCTAATTCTATCTGGGGCTTCCTCTAGAGTAGGCTGAGAGCACAGGTGGGAAGGCTATTTTTCTTTCCTTTAGATGAGGAGTTTGTGGGGATTAACAGAACAGTAAATAAATCTGCTCTCTGGACAGAGTACAGTCTACTTAGAGGTTTGTGAAGTTCTGGCTCTGATTTACAGACTCTGAATTTTCAGTGAGTTTTGGGTTTGAGCAAATGCAGGATCTCAATGTGAAACTTGACTCTGGACACTGAACTGCCAATGGCTTCCACAAAAATTCAGCAGTTGACCCAGATCAGCTGAAAATTTCTTTCAAACAGCAGCTAGTTTAAAGTTCAGGGAAAGTTCACAAATGTGGCCTTTGTGTTGAGGTTCTGAATTATAATTGCATATTTGCAACATTCTAATTTTATTGTCTTTAAACAATGCTGTATTTAGGTTAACTTGTTTGTGTGTTTCTATGTAAAAAAAATAATTAAAAAAACACTCTTGATATACTATAGAGCTTAGGATATGTGCCCTTATACAGATATGTCTATCTTCTGATGTGAAACCTGTGAAGTAGACTAAGCTGTATTCTTTTTTTCTGTTCTGCTTATGTTTTCTGATATTCACATCCCTACTAACATATATAAGCTGTCAGAAGTCTATAGTTTAGGCATAAACTAAAACATAGAGATTTTATGTGATTTTGGGTCAAGGGATAAGTTTATTATAAGACCACAAATAAAGCCCCTATTTACTGACATCTAGGCTTGTGTTTTAGCACTGAGGCTCCCTTGAGACTGTGCCATGGGAAGGAAGTCGAAACCTATGGGTGCCACAAAAAAAGCCACACCCCACTTATATCTGTGAGCTATACAGACACCTTCTCTGCATGGGAAATTAAATCTTCATTGACAAAAACTGTTGAGAAAATAAAATATTGATCTTGCTTGTGAGACTTTTATGTTAGTCAATTAAATTAGTACAATACCTTTCCTACTAGTAAAATAAGAGTGCCATTACTATATGGAAATATAATGTTCCATAATATTTTTATTGTGAGACAGGGGATACCTCTTACAGCACTCAGAAGTACAGTTTATACATGACTATAAAGTTAGTTGTGATCCATAAACAGCAGATATAGATCTCAGATATAGCTTTGAAAATCAGTTTAAAGGAAAGTGCCTTATTCTCTTTGCAATATCATATCAAAGTAGCATCATTTTAAAAAAATCATAATCTCTTCTATTTTTTTTATGTTGAAAGACAATGAAACACCATTCTAATATTTAAATTGGAATATGAGTCTGACAATATTTGTGCTACGGCATCTCCTAAAATTAAAAACCCTTTCAAAACTAATAATTATCCAGTATCCATGTCTACTGCAGCTAGACACATAAATGTACAAATATGGGTATACACAAACAGCTACTGAAACATAGGGGACCTAATACAACTGAGATTTGGGTAGGAGAACTGTGTTGTGAAGTCACTATTTCTCTACCAAATGATGAGATGTGAATATGACTGGGCAGGTACAAATGGCAGTCATTGCCTCTTTTTTCTTTACCTGGCTAGTTCATTCCTTCTCAAAAATCTGTACTTTCCTGGAAGTACCTCCAGTCTATGGTGTACTTGTGAGTGTATACTTACTTAGGTATATCTATCCCATTAATTTTTTTGAAAAGCAAGCCTGTACTGAGTACATTTGTAGCAGTATAAAGACAGCAAGCTACCCTGTCTTGTATGAGTTGCTTGTAATATGAAACATACCTACAAAATAATAGAGAATTTTCATTTTAAAGTATTTGGTAGCATATTGCTTAAAATGTGGAATTCTGGCACATCTTTTCACTCCACCCCTCTCCAAAACTGTCTCTAAAGTGCCTTAATAGGGAAAATAGAGCATATTAGTCTACTGGGATACAAATAGCAGCTGCTATTATGATCAGAGAGTTCATAATACAGTTTAATAAAACAACTGTTCAATTGTATCACTGATGCATAGGAGAATATATCCCATACAGCTGCCTTCCATATATGTGACCACCCAGTGTTCACTCTCATTCCTTCTCTTTCAAAACATCCTTAATAGTAATTTCCTTTGAGGATGGCCTTTTCATCTGAAAACTATGTCTTTATACTCCTTTTCTTGACTGTAGATGAAAACTTTAGGTTTAGCCATCCTGTTGCAAGGAATGAACACTATTTTATGGAGCAGCTTTAGAGATTCTTCACTGCAGGGCTATCTTCTTTAACAGACCTTAAGGGGCATCAAGACTGAGACCTTCTTTTTCAACACTAGGGCAGTCTTTTGTAGCTGATATTTAAGCTACCAATTTGGAGTTACTCCCCAGGTTAAGACAGATAGACAGATTTTATGTTTGCAGAGTGAAATTAAAAGCTCTAGTTTCAAAAAGTGTAAACTGGGTTTTAGGAGCATAATCTTTTAAAAATTGATTATGCCCTCAATCTTTCCCAGTGTATATAATCTCTAAGGAAAAAAAAAAAAAAAGAAAAAAAAAAGAAAAAAAAAGTACTATTTTTTGTTATTAGCTTGAATGAACTATATATCAGGGGCAAAGGTTTTATTATGGAAATTGGTGCAATAATATATTAGAGAAGAAGTAAACATTTGTAATGATAGCAGTTAAAGCACTGAGTGCATAGCAGACAAAGATTCAGCAAATAAAACACGTGTCTCTAGTAATGGCATGTATAAACAACCCAGGAACAGTATGTAGTTCATGCTAAGCTTTGATGGGTATGGCTGTTTCATATTAAGTGTGTTTAGACTGTGGTTACCATCCTCTCTAGCAATCTATGAGTTGTTGGCCTATTTTTCTTGATAGGCTAATCTCAAAGAATTGCCCACCTCTATGAAATTTCATTTTTCATAAACCTCTAAATAACTAATGGATAGAGTTGAATTTTTATTATAGCAATCTTTGATTGACATTTGATGAACAAGTTTCAGTCATTTCTCAACTTCAAAGTCATCCAGTACCATCTTTTAGCAGCTTCAAACACAAGAGCTATGTGAGACCTTTGATAACAGCAAAAAATGCCCACGTGCATGCAGACACATCTTAACAGGCTGTTAATTCAATGATCAGTAAATTAGAAAGAGTTGATCTGTATTAAGAAAAACTACAGAAGGAGTAAGATATGGCAAGTCTCATATATATCTTACATCATTCTTCACATCATCTGTGAACTTGACCCATGAGCATTATCTCAGACGTCTAAGTTACTATATTATGAAAGTATTTTTCCACAGTTGAAACACTAAATAATGCATAAAAGACTTAGTTCCAAATACTGCACTGTAGTTGCATCAAGGATGGATCCAGAAGTATTTATAGTTTGCATGCTACTGAATTTTTCCTTAAAATAAGAGCCCAAAGCAAAAGATATGTATTTACAAGTTATTTTGGTGCATGATATAGTTTGGTAACAGGCACAATGTACAAGCAGACAGCCTTCTACCGGTTGTGCTATCTTATTGGCTTTGCATAGTCAGAAGTAGTTTGTGTTCTCTGCTTTGATTAAATCCTTTTATTTAGTACTGTGGCAATTTCATCTCTTTCATTTGTAAAGCTCAATCTGTCTGGCTTTCTTGCCTTGCAACTTGTGTGGTTTTTAGTAACATCTTTCATTTCTTACTTGCAGTCTAGAAGTGTGAGTTGCAGTGAGATCTAGTCTGGTTAACTTAAAGATGACGATAATCCCCAAAGTGTATGGGGAGCAGAATTTATTTTTTTACATTTTTTTTCCTTTCCTATTAAAAAGCAAGACATTCTTCCCTTTGAGTTATGACTCACTTCTCCAGATTTTGTTTTGATCTGAGTAATTAGTGTTTTTTTGTCTTTTATTCTTTATTTTTAGCAGCTACAGTCTATCTCCCACTTAGTTGCTGACATAAAAATATTAGCAGAAAGATGCCTTGAAGGGTAAGGAAAAACCATTCATAAAAATCTCAGTGAAGATTAAGTGGGATTCATCCAGGAAAGATCAAGGGTTGAAAAAGATTGTTATTAAACATGTTTATAGAGTACTTAGAGAATACAGCATATTCCCTGTTCCAGTAATCTCACAGCTCGGGGGGAGAGATAAATGAGATGACTGGTGAGGAGAAAAAGGAAGGAAGGTTCCTCAAAGGAGGGAGTTGAGGGAGGAGTGAGAAGTTATTTGGAGTAAAGGAAATGTGTGATGGTGCCACACACAGAAGGGGACACAATGTCAGGAATGAGAGGAGGCGACTAAAGAGCTGAGGGAGCCTTTAACAGACCTCATCACAGTGTTGGCCCATTCCTTTGTGAGTGAGATGAAGAGTGGAGGAGGCTCGAGACACACTTCTATCTCTGTGTCTCCTTAGGGGCTGTGAAATCTTATGAAAATCTGTTTCCTTTTGAGTTGCCTTGTATAAAATCCCAAATAACATTAATATTAAGAGGGATATTGGTAAAAAAGACTGAGCACCTCTATTTTGATGGAAAGGATGCTTACTGTGTGGATAGACTTCATAGTAACAGTATCTCATAGACACTATCTGCTGGGGTGAAAAACGGGGTGCTCTGAATTTGTATGTGGGCAGGGATGACTGATCACCCCTGGACTTTGGGAAAACAGAAACTGAGCTAGATCACTGCAGGAGTCCTGCAATAGGATAGGATCCAGAAAGCTAATAATGAGGTGATCCCACGTACATTCAGTGACCAGTAAGGGCTCACTGGGCTCCCAGTTCTGCTGTTTGCAGGCCTGTTGGTCTCTAAATGTGAGGACCAGGTTTCTTCACAGAGGACAGCTACTGGATATTAGGGCAATCAGGGAAACAAAACCCACAGCATCTTCATGTGGCATCACAAGCTATTCATAACCAGAAGCTGAAATTGAGGAAATGATTTTCCTTGTTCTTTTCATCTCTTACTTGGCCCTTCTGATTTCCTTAGATAGTCACTGAAGCTCCACAGCCATCCATGCTGTCAGATTGGTCCAGACCCTATAACAGGGTTAGAAACCCCCTTCTCTCTGAACTGGCTATCTTCTGGGGATCACAGGGTGGCAGAATTGCTGCCTTTCTCATGCTCACCCCCTCTGTTTTGTAACTGCATCCAGAGTGGCCAAAAATATTCATCCATTTCTACAGAATGAAGCTGAAAGCAAAATCCCCTAGCACTGAGTCTATAGATTTCATATGTAAATGACTGGAATAATTACCCTTTATTCTTTAAAGACTACAGGCAAATATATATTTATTGTTGTTTATTTATTTATTGTATGTGTGTGTGTGTGACCATCTTGTCCAAAACACAAACGTTCTGGATAATGAGTCAATATCTAATTAAGGACATCACCAAACTACACTTATTTCTCAGAATTAGTATCTTCCCACTGGGAATATTCACTAATCTCTCACTGATTAATTACTGTAAAGACTTATGCTTCTGGATAATTATAAGATGTGTGATAATGGATCAGACCTTTAATCCATTAAATCTAGTATCTTGCTTCTGACTCTGACCAATAGCTAATGCATCTCAGAAAGGTGAATAACTCCATGCTGCAAATACTCTGTTGTGGAATGTGGAAGAAGGAGCCCTTCCTCACCTCACTGGGTAATTGCTTTGAAGTATGAGATATAATTACCATTATCTTAGTCCATGTAACTATGTGTCATAAAATTATGGGTACTTAGTGTGTGGCAGACTGAAAATAGAAGGATCTGAAATAACCTCTGTTGGGTAATAGAACTGTTGTACATCTAAGAAAATGTGGTTATTAATACCAAAATTTTGGATCCTTTACTCAGAATCAAATTTCAAGATTGTATGTAACATCTATTTTTTAACATCAGAAGAATAAGATTCTGAGAAAGCCAAAGCATGTTTTAGGAATTTGAGATTGTTCAAAATGATTTTCCAGTTTGTTACCTACAGTGTGACTGGGTATCTGCTGGGGTGAATTGTCTCAAAGAAGCCTCACAGGGAGTGTGTGCTGCTGGCTGCTGGCTTGGAGGCAGTGAGGTACAATGTGTGTGATATCCTAGGAGGGCTGTAGGCAGGGGTTGGTGGCTTTGCACGGCATCTCTGTGAGAGTCAACTGTAAGGGACTTGTGTTTGGTGTTGGCTCCAGAGGAAGATTTTACTAAAAGTTTTTTAATTTAAAAGAAGTTTCTTTGCCTTCACAGATCTATCATTTTGTTCTGTTAAGCAGACCTAAGTACACATTATTTGCACAACTGCAGCCTCATTCAATGGTACCTTCTGACTGGGTGCATGATTGCAATATCCTCTATGATCCTTCTGATGCTTTAATAGACAGAATCCATGGGATGGAGATAAGGAGCTTCTCTAAGGCACAAGAATGCTATTTGGGGTGTTACTAAAAGCTTAAAGAGGGAAAACAAGTTCTGTGGGTACAGTAGAAGTTAATTTATTTTTGTGTGATACCTCACCTAATATTGTTCTGAGGTGGAATCTTTTTCTGACAGAAAGAGCATCATCTCTGCCCTCGTGGTTTTCTGATCTACAAGACCAATAAAAGCAATAACAGTGACGACCAATCTTTCTCCACATGATTAGCAGCCCTGCAATGGGGAACAAAAGTTGGATACCAATGACCCACCAAGGATTTTTTTTTTTTTTTTCCTCGAAAGAGCTAATGAATACAATCAGGATTTAGACAAATTATTTTCTTCCAAACTAGATCTTGGATACAGAACTAGGTTTTGATGCTGATGCCACATAGGTTTCATATGATAGTAACTCAGATGAATTCAGTGCACTTACTCCTAGAGACATAACTGAGAACAGAATCAGGCCTTATATGTTAACACATATGGGTGACTGTATAACCAAGTGGCATACAGTAGGCACCATTAAAATCTTGACATTTACTGCTCATAGTAGTTAAATTCACTGTGCTATTTGCAGTATCCTCAGGTCTAAGAGTAGGAAATCCTTTAAATACTGCAGTAAAAGTGAATCCCATGGTGTGGTAAATGTCAGGATTTAAAGGAACCCAGTGTTGTTGTTGTTTTCTTTTTTGTTTTATTGCTGTGTTCAAACTTTTATTTATTTATTTATTTTTAACTGTAGTGATTATTTTTTAGCAGAATTTCTCCTGCTCTGAGACTTGCTGAAGCTTGCATTGGTGGGATATTCCCTTAAATATTCTCCTTCTAGAGAGCCCATCTTTCCAAAGACTATGTTCTACATAAAAAATACCTGAGTTTGCTTTGAGATGCCTGTGCACATCCCTGCTGGATCCATCTGCTTTCTTCTTGGTTATAACTTCCAGTGGTAGGTGGACGGTTTCTGAAAGCTGGTCCATTGACTCTCCATCACTATGGGCTTCTGCCTTAGGGAGAACTTCTCAGGGAGCTGGTTACATTGGCTTTCAAGATCCTTTGTCAGAAGGCCCTAGCTCACTGTTTTAACATTATTTTCACAGATTCACACAGCAGTACTTTTTTCCCCCTGAAATGACTGAGAAATTATGAAGTGTTAGAGAAGATTTCAAGCAAATTAGGCACTTTTGCAATGATGCCAGATGAGATTTAACAAAATACTTAAGTTCCTAGAGATGGGTGATTTTGTAAACCTGACCAATTCACACAAACTTTGAGTCCCAATCTACTTTTAGATGGTTTTGTAAATACTACCAAATAATTATATGCATCTTTGGATGCCAAAAGACCTATAAATGCAATCCATGATTTAGTTTATGAGCAAATTTGGGTCTTTCCCATGAACGCATAGATTCATTTTTGTGGATAGGTAGCATTCATATAAAATACAATCGTCATTTTGAACAATAACAGGAGTCTCACTCACCTTTCCTCCCCTTCCGCCTGTTTTGTTTCTACCCCAAAGGAACTGTTTTAGGGTTGCGAGACCTGGAAGAATGGTAAATGGTAAATCAGTGCAAAATTCAGAGAAGGTCAATGATGCTGAATCACCTATGCCCACTTACCTCGTCCAAAGCAATCTCCGCTGTTGTTATGACAAGGAAGGGAAGAGAAACAGAGTGACAGTGAAAGGGTGAGGGAAAATGAGAATTATTGCCCTGGCTTAAGTCTGCAGACTATTTCTGGAGAAGCATTAATAGTGTACTGCCAATAGACTGGTTCCTCTCCATGCACAACAACTGTTGGGGATGTCCTCTCAAATCTGGCTACTGCCTGGTTAGCTGGCAAGTGATATAAAGCAGGAAATATGAGTGTGCCAGGCATATATAACTGTATGTGTGCCACTCCTGGTCCATCTGCAGAGTAATACTGCACCTGCCAGTTGCTTTAGCTGGCCGGGGGGAGGAGGGAAAGAAGATAAAGTGTATATTATTAGACAGGGAAAGCCCACCATCTTCTCATTTTCCTTTCATTACTCTTCCCTTTCTTTCTTTCTTTCTTTCTTTCTTTCTTTCTTTCTTTCTTTCTTTCTTTCTTTCTTTCTTTCTTTCTTTCTTTCTTTCTTTCTTTCTTTCTT
>NC_048894.1:37991545-37993740 GCF_011077185.1 Oxyura jamaicensis
CTTCCTTCCTTCCTTCCTTCCTTCCTTCCTTCCTTTCTTCCTTTCTTCCTTTCTTCCTTTTCTTTCTCTCTTTCTCTCTCTCTTTCTCCCTTTCTCTCTTTCTCTCTCTCTTTCTCTCTCTTTCCCTCTTTCTCTTGCCTTTCTGCCTTCCTACTTTCTTCCTTAACAATAGAGCTGTAGAAACACCACAGTACGTCTTCCAAAAATGACTCTTTGGAACTGGGTACTTCTAGGGGCTCACACATTGAAAAAAAACCACCTTGTATGTTTTTCTAGTGAAAAAGCTGTCAATGTATACAGGTTTGTACACCTCTGGGTATCATATATCTTGACTTTGAACCCCATTTTTATATGTAGAGGATTATATTAATAATTTGGAACCTTCTCCACAAAAAAACTAAATTGCCTATAAAGCGATACATTTCCTTACTGCTCATCAATCATTTTTCTTCTGCAAAAATTTCCAGCACCCATTAAGAGCTTTAAATCATAAAACCTAACTGCTCCTGAATAAATAAAATTTGGAACTTGATATGGATGACCTACTATTTCATCCTCTAAGTGACAGAGGACTGAGCCTGGGGATGGAATAAACTAGCATCGGCTGACATAAAGGATGCTCCATCCTCAGGATAGATAGCAAAATCTTCATCCCAAGCATCTTCAGAATTTGTAAGTATTATTTGATTTTTTTTTTTTTTTTTTTTTGGCTTTTCAGAACTCATAGTGTGTCTCAGTGGGAAAGTTTACATGTTTTCTCAATCCAGATTTAAAAATGTGCTATTGCCTCAGGGCCTCAATCTCAGTATCCTGACATTTCCCTGAAAAAAAAAAAAAAAAAAAAAAAAAAAAGACTTGTGAAATCCAGATTTCTGTATAGTCCATCAATGGTATTCTGGAAATAGCAAGCAGAGCTAAATTTCTGCAATGTTGCTATGTGTTAGGTTTACTTCTTGCTGTTAAGAAAGACCATGTGCTTTTGTGTCAGACTGGATCTATTGCACACAGCCCAAAGGCCTCCTTTTGCTACTGTATTCGCATGTATTTGACTTTAGTGGTCATGTACAGGAACTAAGTGCAATAGGGAAACATGAAATGTCAATTCATGGCAATCCCCTTCTTGTTGTCTTCTCATAATGGATATATTGATTCAAACTTTCTCTCTCATCACAGCCGAGATGTATATGCACACTGTGCTGAACTGCACAGAACAACAGCCAGGCATATGATATCCCAGTTTGTGGTGGTGATGGTGCAATGGTGACAGGTCAGGATTACCACTTTTATTGCCAGGAAGTCAGGTTGTGGTGATTCATGAGGCAGCTGTTAGAGGGTGATCGTATTAATAATGCGAGCTGTGAAAACAATGTGTGGCGATGCTAAAAGCTGCTTCTCAAATGACATGGTGATGGCAGAGCTTTTTGGGTGTTGCATGTTTTCACAAATTATACATCACAAGACTAAATAATATAGTTCATTTCTACATATTTTACTATTAGTGTGAAATAAATGTAATTATAAAAGGTTTTTTAAAGTGCCAGGTGGTTGGTATTGTCTATTTATCAAGTATTTTACTGCTGTTCCAACTCACGCTCATCCTAAGTATGTTTAGTCAACACCTCTGACTTCAAACAGGCAAACTCTTTTATCTGACTTCACAGCATATTCTTCCCGCAGTGGTGGATGTCACCATCATTTTCTCTCAACATCATTGTTTTCACTGCATATCGTTACTTCCAGTCTAAATCTCCAGCATTTCCATTCCTTTCAGTGGCTCCTGCAGGCACCTGTTTTGCCTGACTAGGGGCAGAATCATACCGTGTGAAGCAAAGGAAAAAAAAAAAAAAGTAGCTATTTGAGTATCCTATTCTGTCCTGGGTCCTGGTCCTTTCTCAGCCTGTTCCTTGAGATTCCCCTCTATCATTGTGTATTCAATTCAAAACATAAGGCATATTTTTTTTTTTTTGGTGGCTTTTTTGGAGTTATCAAGTTGTTTTGGGAGGTACTAGATAAAGTGCAAGTATGTCTATAGACACTAGTACCCAGATTTGTTTTAAAACAAGAAAGTAACTGCTTAGCAACTAAATCAGTGCTTCCTCAAAATAACAACTAGAAGGCCCAATTATTCACATTAAGTAGCTTCTTTCTTTCTTTCTTTCTTTCTTTCTTTCTTTCTTTCTTTCTTTCTTTCTTTC
>NC_048894.1:37993750-38042796 GCF_011077185.1 Oxyura jamaicensis
TTCTTTCTTTCTTTCTTTCTTTCTTTCTTTCTTTCTTTCTTTCTTTCAGGACATCATGATATATGTGGGACTCTGTAGCACAAATAAAGATGGTAGAATCTGGCCTGAAATAAATGAAAAATGGAGTCCCAAAATGACAGCAGACTGGTTCAGCCAAAGGTCAACTCATTTGTGAGTTAGAAGGAATTAATTTTCTAGGCACCAGCAAAGCAATGAGGCTTATCAAACAATACGATTTTCCATCAAGAAAAAAAAAAAAAAAAAGAAAAAGAAAAAGAAAAAAAACATCATGGCAGCCTCTGTTTTCTACTTCCACACATATCCATGAAGAAACAACAACAACCCAAAAAAAAAAATTGAACAGCAAACAAATACTTTTGCTTCTAGAATGGTGGTGCCAAGACACCTTTTCTGTTTATTTCTTTGGAGCAGTTATTTTGAAATGCTGAAGGGAAAGCTGATTGTGGTGTGCTCACTTTACACCTCTCATTTCCCCCCACATCATCCAGGGAACATCTGCAGTGAGGTCTGGTTCCATATTACAACCCAGATAACTTAAAGTGGTGTTGAGGACAGCCGCAGGGCTCAGAACAGCAAACATTGCTCACCATGTATGAGATGTCCTAATAATTCATTAACCACTTCTTGCCATCTCCTCCTTCTCTCCTCCCCTCTCTGTGACCAATATGCTATATTTTCACACTGTTATTAAGCTTTGGACATTGGTACAAAACATTGATATAAAACTGAACTGAAGGGATGCTGGTGTTAGCTGCCTTGTGTCCTACGTTGTATGCACTTCTTGCTGCCCAACTGTATATGCACAGGTCCATGCAGGGTGCCAAAAAAGAGCACTCTCCTGACCACTGTAATGTTGAGTCCCCCAGCAGTTGTCAAGGATCTAGCTTATGACAAGTTTCCTTAAATTAGTCAAGATCTTAAGTGTCTCTTATAAGTTGGTCATCCTTCAAGTACTCCCATTTCCTCCATGTGAGCTCTTTACAAACTTACCCATTTGCTTTTACATATAGGAGTGTGATGAAGAAGCACTGTAGGTACTAGGTGTACAACATTATACCTGGGTTAGGTGTCCTGATCCTGGAGGAGAAATATCATGTGCTATCTATTATTTCATTAAAAATCTCATTTGCTACATTTCAAAACAAGATGTTCCTAAGCAAAATGTCATAACATTGCTTTTTAAAATAGCGTGCCTTACGAGTTCTAACTTCATCTATTTCTGAGTCTTTTCATGGATGAAACTATTCATTGAATTTAAAATAAATATATAAACTTGTGGTCTACCTTAAACTGCATATTTGGTGAATAAATTATTCTCAGGAGGAAAAATGTCCCACCCTAATTATAATATCTAATTTCTCATTTAACATCACGTTTTGACAGAAATATGGAAATACTGGGATTTTGATTTTAGTTATTCCTATCAGTCTAACAGGGCATATTTGTCATTCTTTTCTTTTTCCTTTAAGAAACCAACCCTTTCTTAAACTAATGGTTTGGGAACTATCTTCTCATCTAATGATCGGTCTGCCTTATCTATGTATTAATTTTTCTCCTCACTGATAACCTCCATAGAAATCATACTTTCCTCTGCATATCGGGGATGTATAGGAATGTTTCCTCAACTTCCTTCCTTTCTCCAGCTTGCTGCAATCTGTAATATGAAGGTTTCTCTTCTTGCATTTTCTTATTTTCCTTTGTAGACTGCTCTTGTTAGTTTTAATTACAGCAGTGGAGGACAGTATGCTAAAGAGCTCCCCAAGGAGGTGGCTCTAATGGTCACATGTCCCCCCTGAGTGACAGCATCCGTTCTGGTTGCGGTACTACAAAGACATGGGGGCAATTCTTGTATGGATTGGTAAACGGACTTTATGTGAGAAGATAAATTAGCAGGCATCTGCGTTTCCTATTTGAATAGGCTATGTGTGACTCAGTAAGCCTTTTGTTCAGTGGGCTAAAAAATGGCATGCAACTCCTCATCAGTACTGAAATTTTAAAGCATATTAAATTACGATGGCATATTTTTGAGGAGTGTAAAGAAAAAAATGGAGTGGATTCAGCACTGTGCCTTTCAAACCATCAATCTCAACACTAAAACAAACAAAAAAACCCCTATGAACAATAATAACAGAAAAAAACCTGCATATATAGGAAGAAGCTAAGAAACGTGAAATACTATTTTCAATAGTGTTTTTATTATAGTGTCAGTGCACACTATGTGTGCATACATAGGCTACAGATTCCTGTTGCTGTTTTTGTGACTTCTATAAAGCATACTGAGATTTACATCACAGGATGTAACTTTTGGAGGTGTTTTTACGCCAATCTTTGCCAAAATTCATCACGTGATTTTTAGTTTGCATCCACTGTTGCATTTGCCAGCGTTTTTGCGAAGTATGAAAGCTAGGTTATGCATACTGTGCACTGTTAACATACGTTAGCTGTGCCTTGTGGCAGTATTCAATCAGATGAATAAATGGAACAGTATGTCAATGCACAGTATGATTGCAATTCTGAATCATACGGGAAAGTTGGTATTGCAACATCTGCATAGACTCTGTCATAACATCAAGGAAAAAGGTAATAATGCTGTGCTTGCTTAATTGGATCAACTGCAAATAAAACGACCATGATCTAACATGGAAGGCATTTTAAAAGATATTTTAAAATGATTTTTTTGGGGGGAAAAATAATTATAATTAACAACACAAAGGGAATTGAAATTGGAATGCAGTATTTACACAGTGCATGCTAAGTCTTTGAGTGAGACAGTCTTTATTTACTTAGTCTACAAAAATAGATTACAACATTCACCTCTGTGATGAAGCCATTAGTATGCTTTTTGGAGATGATCAAATACTGCTGCTATCAAATACTGCTACTTCCATTACTGTTGTTAATAGCAATTATTATTGCAGAAGGAATAATGGCATATTTATGATTCCAAGTGACATCGGAGGTAGAGTTATTTTTCTTACAATGGCCTTGAAAGAACCAAGTTCTGTGCCTAAGTAGAAAACAGAGCAACTAACTCAAGGTCTATTAAGAATAAAGATTGGAATTTTCCATATTGCCCAATGCTGTAGTACTCTTGCTTTCTTACAATGCCAGCCAAAAGCAGGAGGGAGGGAGGAGGGTGCGAGAGGAACAATAGATCAACAGTTCTCTCTATGTTTAAAAATTCACAGCACCTCTGCTACACCAGAATATTATGTGACAATAATGTTAGGCCTCTGATTTATACCAACAGATGCATGGAAATTCCAAATTAAGGCTGTCATTCTCTCCTCGCTGCAGCTCCTCTGTTGGTGCAACTTTATGTAGCACCTCTGAGTTGGGTGGAGAGGTGCCAGTTTACACCAGCTGAGGATCTGGCCCACTGCGGTGAGGAGGCCTTAGCTCTGCCTAAATCAGATCCACAGTTCCTGGTAACACAGTTGTTCCGCACTTAATATATATTTACAACACGCAGGTGTAAAACACACACAGGAAGGTCATAAATTTGGGAGCTCACTATTAAAAAGCCTCCTGGTTATGAATGGATTTTTAAAACGTTCCCTTTGTTTTATCTTCAAAAGATGTAGACCACTGGAAAAATATGCAAACACTATGCCTTTAAAACCCCAAATGCAAGTGAGTTTTAATAACCTATCAGGATCTTAGTCCATCATAACATTTAATCTGCATTACATCTCACTTCCTAATCGCTACTTTCATTCCAATTGTGAACAGAGAGGGTGGGGGAGAGATGAGAATTTCAGATAAGTGCCAGTAAAACAAGTTTGCTCTACAGCTGGCAAGCGCTGTGCACACGTTAACGGTGCCTTATGGCAGTATTCAATCAAATGATTCTATAAACTAAAAATAATCACCCTAATACTAATACCTATTATTCTTCATTGTTGCTGGTCGCTATGGTGCTGCATCTGACTATGAAGAATTCACCGCCATTATTACCCTCAGTGTCTCTCTCTCTCTGAAATGTGATCTAATTGCAGAATCCACACCTGTTCGACAGTTCAATAGAAGCCTGCTTTTGATGGAAGCAGACTTTCAGGCACACACACACACTCACGCACAGGCACACACGCGCACACAGGCACACACTCGCACACAAATGTGTGCACGCACAGGCACACACCAATTCACGGAAGACTTCAGCTGGAGGAAAAATAGAGTGCGAGTTGATCAGAAAATAATATTGCGAGGAGTAAAAAGAAAAAAAAAAAAAGCTTGTGTTTTGTGGTCATTGGAAGATTGCTGATGGGTGCATAAATAAAGCATGCTGGAACATCTGTTCTTTGTTGTGCATTCAGCTTTTTAATGTCTTCAAAGAGCAGCACTGACGCATCACTGACTACCACTCCCCATTCAAGCAACATTTTACCAGAAAATAATAAACCTTCCTGGTGGGGTGCAAGGAGCCAAGGCATTTGGGCAATGCCATTAATTTGGAAATATCTCTCTTTTCTGGGATTTTTAAATATCTCTCCCTTTGAACGTTGTTCAAATTTTGGGATCCAGCCTGGAGTCCCTATCAGCCTAAGCAGTAAATCAGCCTGAATATTCCACTCAAGCCTTTTCTTTCTGTACCAACAAAAAAAAAAAAGGGGGGGAAAAAAAAAGGGAAAGGAGAATGCTGTCATCAAGCTGAAGTTTATACACATTTTTCCCCCTCCTCTTAATTCTATTAATGTAAAAAATTCGCTCCGAAGGGATTCTTTTTTTCCTTAAGTTACAGTATTTATTTATACTGGTAAAATTCAGCGGCAGTGAAGACCCCTGACAGTTTAACAATATTGGCTGGTTATTTTGATACACTGTGCTAGGCAGCAAAAGATTAAAACCAGAGCATCCTAGACTGAGAGAAACCAGCTTGAATTCTAAAATAAAATTTTAGCAGCATGGATTTCTCTTGCCATAGGCTATGAGGCTACTATGAATTTCAGATGCATCTCCAGAGCTGTCAATGAGGTGGAAAGATGGGATTGGCATTACAAAGATTTGTTGCAATGTGATTCAATGTAATTGCAATCGAAGGTATAGCAACATTAAATTGCAGCTGAGAAAGAGCTGTTTACGTATGTACAGTATAGGAACAGGCATTTGTCCTACCACTCTAGGACCATGACAAGAATTTTTTTGTACTACTTTCTTCTGCTCTGCTCTTTCTTTCTAGGTCACAGCTCAAAGATATTGGAATACCAATTAGATGCTGGTGGTTTACATTTATAATGAGCCTGATGATGGTCTTGTGACAGAATGCTTCAGAAAACACAAACACCTTTCAGGACAGTTTGGTAATTAGACACTATTATGTCTCTGTTCTGTGCTAAGAGGTTTTTGGCCTCCTGACTGTTCATCTTCATTTTATGTGCTCTGATAACTAACCATTGTTGCATGGTCCAGTGCAGGGAGTAGGAGATGTTGGCTCAGGCTTGCTGCTGACAGCAGCGGGTACAGTTCCTCTTGCTTTGGTAGCAACATCATCAATCTCCAAGCAGTCTCTTAGCAAAGTTTTGCCATCTTAAGCCAACTGGAATCTGATCTTAGAGCTGGGGCTTGGGGTTTTCTCCTGTCACTCCTGAGCAAAACCCTGTTATTCTTTTTGACTGGAAAAAGCATGAGATATATACCTTTCTCCTTATATTATAAAGGCATATTATAAAGCCTGTGGCATGACTGTGTTACCACTAACATCAAAGGATGTGTTGTTATTGATTTTAATAAGAGCAGGAACAGTATCACCAAGATGATTAACATTCCCACAGTGTTTTTGGGTCCTGAAATGCAGCCAGAAGAGAAGAGAAGCACTGTCTTTATCACAGGTGTTGGAAAGTTCAAATGAACACATACAAGGCTTTCTGAGGTGAAGGAAGAATCTTCCTATGGATATGATCCCTGTCCCTGCAACTCCTGAGTGCTTGACATTAATGGATGGATTTTACTCTCAAAGCATTCCTGACCAAAACCCAAACAAACAGACTAACAAACAAACAAATAAACAAAACAAAACCCACTATTCTGATCTTGTGGCTGGGGAAGTGAGGCACAGAGCAGTTTGAACAGTCTTCTGACAGAGTCTCTGGCAGGAATCAGGCTGGAACCCATGATTTTGTATGCCACCCACCTCTGTCAGCTAGCATCCTTCCTGCTCTTGGCAAGTGGCTGGCTTCTGCTCCAAGGCTACTGTACTAGCATACTCACACTTGGTGGACAGACAGGTAAAGAGAGGGACTTATGGCTTCTCATGCGTCTCTAGCTTCTGTGGTTTGGTTAAGACTTTGCTCTTTAACCCAAGCATTCTTTAAAAGGGGAACAAAAAGAAAATAATAAAAAAAAATACATGCAAGGGTATCTTTTCACTGACAACAGAAACAGGACAGGTTGACTCTAATAATGCAATATTTAAATGTGTTTGTTCCTCTGCTTACAGATTCTTTTGCAAGGTTCCATTATGCTGTACTTACATAGTAATTGCTCATTGACCGTTTAATTACACAAGGCTGTCGCCTTTACTCATACTCAGTACACAGCATCCAAATAGTCACTTTGGTATCAAGGAGGTGGGGGCCAGTTCACCTGGTAGCAGTAGTCAATATGAATAGTGGGAGCAAAACCTGGTCCACAATAATTACCATGTAGCAACATAATGTTTACATAGTAATTACCTTATTATTTTTATGGAAAAATACATGATTATTTTTGTCCTCCAGCCCAGAGTGCAGGCCACACAGTAATTACTTTTGGGCATAAGTATAATTGTACAAACACACTCTACATCTCTCTGCCTCTTTTCTGCATACACATAGTTACATGTGTTACATGCACACAGTTACTGTGGGTATTTATCACTGCATCTTATTTAAGTCCTGAATCAAATAGTTGTTTCCTGGTACATTGGCCTCATAAATTAAAAGGTCATAATGAAGAATCTTTCTTTCTCTCTCTTTCTCTCTCTCTCTTAAAAAAAGTCACAATGTCTACCTAGATTTACTTTTCTTAGCCCAGGATTCTTTATCAGTGTATGCTCTAATCCCAGGCCTGCTGGGGCAATGGGTCAAATCCTTTTGCCTCTGGGAACTTCTGTTAAAATCATATTTTAAAGCTGAAATGGACTCAGAGATATGAACTTTGTATCCTTGACAGATGGGGCCAGACACTGGCTATAGACTGAAAAGAATATATTGACTCACTAGCTCATCTTCTTTTCATAGTGAGAAGTACTCCATTGATGACATTTCATGATGTTTAAATGTGGGTAGCATTGCCTGAAAAGACAGAGCTGGAGGGAGGGGACAGAAAGAGATAATATTAGAGCTTCAGCATACCAATGTACAACAAAGGCCAGTCTCAATCCTGAACTGACATTGTAGGTGGATTTTTACAGCACTTGTGACTGTTACTAATTGGGATTGAATCTGAACACTCTGCAACATGGCTCAAAAATAGCATAGATCAGACACGAAGAGTTATTTTCCTATGCTTCTCGGGCATCGGTTTCTAGACATTGACATGATAGGTGCGGAAAGTGAAAGAGAAAACTGCGCCCATGCCTTGGATGAGAAGGGACCAAAACGTCACTTCATGTGAATTTATTTAAAGTCCAATAGGTTTGTGTCAGTTGACAACTGAAGAGGATTAGACCCAAAATAGACTCATAAGAGTATGATTGGGTAGGGTGCAACAAATATCTTTAAGAAGAAACACATTTGAAAGACATTCGGCATGAATTCAGGTGAGAAGCACCTCTGATATATGAGAGACATGAACTCCATATCTAAAAGATGTATATATTTTTTGACTATTCAATCTACTTTTAATGCCATACATGAATATCTCTGAAACCTGCTTCCATTCCCTGTATGCACTGATCACCGAAGAAAAAAAAAAAGGAAAAAAAAAAAGGTAGATAATACAGCACAATATCATCTAATAATCTAACCTCCATTTTTTAAAGGAAATTGTCAGATATCCTATTTACTACTTGGCTATTTATGTTAATATGTTACCTGGAATGTAAGTAGATTTGGGTGTCTATTGCACTGAAGACATGACAAAGATTTATAAAGCTTCATCACAATGAGTAGAACTCTCTGAGAATATTGACAGTGACTAATGCTGCCTACGTCTCAATGGCAGCACTCTATACCTTACCCATTTTCTACAGAGAACAATCATATTACTACCGATTAGTTCTTTCTATCCATAAATGAAAACCCCTCTTGCTTATTGATTCACTTAGTTTAGTCATTTATGATACACTTGAGTAGATATATTCTAGTTAAAAAAGGTTGAGATATTTTCTTCTGGTTTGTGATCTTGTTGGAGAATTAAGTTTGCAATCCTGAGACATTTTACATCTCTAATAAAACCTGCATAGAGTTCTGTGGCTTATAGAAAGTATTTTTGGCCTTTGATCTGCATGTCACTCAGCGTACATAGGTCTGACCAGGAGAAAACCAAAGGAACATACCTTCTTTTAGCTAACTCCATTTCTCTGCCAAAAATATGTAATTATTTTGACAGATCCTTGGTTGTGGATGAATACATAAGGACAAGGATATAAGAACATGAATACAATGGAAAAAAGAATGGTAGGAAAGAAAATACATAAAAAGTGAAAAAGGAAAGTGATGCATAGTAAGATGGAAAGGAAAAGAGTGAAACTTCAGAAAATACCTTTTTAGCAGATAGTGGTGTATGAAGACTTCTTTAAAGCATGTGGTGTGCTCTCTAAAAATATTGAATATTTCCATTAGTCATGAGTAGTTCAGTTGTTGTTGTTTTGTTTTTAACTTAGACATGATTCCCACAGCTACCTATCCTTATGAGAAATCTACAACAGATTTTCTAACCTGTTATAAAACTCTGGTGGACACTGGCTCTATTTTCTAAAGAAGAACTGGAAACTTCCATAACTGAATACCTGTAGTGGGACAGCAGAGCAATTTAGGACAGGAATACATTTTCAGCTTACAGACTGCAAAAAGTACACAGCAGGATATAGCTGACAAGCCATTGACAAAGGTTATCTTCTTTTTCATTCTGGTTTCATACAGAATTCCCTAGTCTTTGAATGCTCTGGAACAAAGATGAGAACAGGCTAAGAGGTGAAAACAACTAATGATAATTTTCAATCAGTTGGAGGACTCTATGAATGTGTGAAGTTCTGGGGCCCTTCCACACCTAAAAGACAGTCAGCAGCTATGTTGTGACCTTTTGAGTTATTTCTCTCGGGATGTCTGATGGTCCTAACACAGGTCCTAGGGGAATAAACCTCCTCACCAACCTTTATTTAGTTCCACTTAAGAGAGAAAACTGGACTTGAAACAGTCGCAGAAGTAAAGGTCATTGCTTTATTTACATGAGCTTTATATGCTAGACTATTCCCTCTGCTTTCTCTTTTATTCCCCAGAGATCTCTGCTTAAATCATTCCATCCCTTGAACTATTTCTTAGTGATAATTTTTCTTCATCCACAAGCTGGGACTAAAGCAGGTCTTGTCTTTTAAGGCACGTATTCAGGCAGTAATTAGCTAAATAGCTGGTTTTGTCCCATAATTTCTGCACTTTTCCTCTACTATTTGAGGTTTTCCTAGGTTTCCCTATATACCACAGTGCAAAATATATATTTGCTGCCAGGAGCCAGAGCAAAATCAGCATTTGGGAGAAAGTACAATTGAGTTTCATATTTTACAGGGAATAGTTGCAAATCGCTGTGTCTTTCCAAGAATTGTGAAATCCTCAGAAGAAAAGGTCTTTATTACAAGAGCACTTATTAGACTCAAAATGCTCACTACTCCTTCTGGAACTGCCTTTGCTTTCAACCATACCTGCTTTTTTTCTTCAGATGGTAGAAAGAGAAACTTATTTAACAAAGTTGGAGTTTCATCCAGTGACTCTTTATATCAGTGCTGACTTCAATGGGAGCTATGTGCAGCTCTTGAATTGCCATCATTTTCCAACTAGTGAAGACACTTGAGCATCTGGTGCTGTTATAGCAAGCTTCTTACACAGCCTTGGTGAGAATTTTGAGGCTGACATAGAAAGAATTTTCCAGGGCTCACAAGCTCTTTGTATCTTCTCTTCTTTTTAGAAACGCTCCTGACACGCTTGTGATACTGTTTGAATATGAAAAAATAGAAGAGAAAGCTAAACTGAGCATTGTAAAACATTCTGGGCAAGTGTTTGCTTAAGTTTAAAAATGGACTTCTCTGTGCTTATACAATTTTTTAGCACTTTGGAAGAACTGAGATGCGTGATTGCTCTTGGAACGTGGAGTTCAACCCCCTCCACCAGACTCTGCAGGCGATGAGGGTCTGGATGGTGAAGTAACAGCCATGCTGGGGGCAATACTGGGACAGGTCTCCTGGGGCCTTCTCCTTCCTGAGTTTAGGAGGGCAGTTTCTCTGTCTCCCACTGTAAAGACGTATTTTCTTTGTGCAGACTGAGGGATATCAGTGTAGCCAAACGGTGTTTTACTCATGCTTCCCTATATAGTGAAAATCTACTAGAATTTGGTGGAATGAGAATCACATTTAGGAAAAAGCAGTGTGCTCACATATGTGCCAGTAGTAGAAAGGCTGGCAAATAAATTATCTACCATGCATTGGTAGGTAATGAATAATTATGCATTAACACAATGTGTGTGTGTGAATTCACTTAGACATGTCAAGGTATATGTACATATGTTATCTCCTCTCTCTTTACCTCTCTTTCAAATATTGGTATAGTGAGTGTAACAGCTTCGTTGTTACTTACCAGACTCTAAGAGTCCCACCTTCTGTACAAACGTGGGTATACTTGCCTTTTTCCTCTTTTTCTACTCTTTTCAGTTAAGAGGCTCTCTCCTTGATAGCCCCCCCCCCCAAAAAAAAAAACAAAACAAAAAAAAAAAAACCTCCCACTCACTTCAGAACGAATCCAGCCTTGCTTTACATGTGTGTGTTGAACAAGCCCTCATAAAATGCCTATCACATCATTATTTTGTTTAAACATTTTTATTTCTCCAGAGAATTTAAAATACACAAACATGTGATTCTATGAGGAAATGATCCAAAAAAAGATTATAAATACAGCTATAAATGTCAAAGTTCTCAAAACATTTCACTGGCTCTATCTTCAGAAGAGACTGTTTACACAGAAAACCCACGTCAGTGTGTTTTATTATTGTTATTGTGTGTTAAATGTTACAAATGCAATCTGTTTGCCTTACACGTAAATGATAGTCTCCAAATATCTTTAAGAATCACCTCTAATAGTTGTACTCAGAGACAGGAGTATAATTCAGTAGGATATTAAGCAGTCTCTCCACAGCAGGAAAGGTTTCTGGGTTTATACAACTCTCGTCAGAGGCACCTATCCTTAATTTCCCCAGAAGTGTGTATTTTGCAGTGGATCATCACCCTGGGCTCCATGATTGTGAGAGAGATCGGAATACGGAAAGCTCACAATGTGGACATTTGAAAACTGACTTCTTGCAGACTTGGGAACAGGCCATTTATACTTATTGAGAGCATCAAAGGATTTTTTTTTTTTTCCCCATGTACTTTAAATTTCTTTCTGCATTCACCATCAAAGGATGTCCAAGAGACCCCTGCTACAAAAAAAAAACACAAAACAACACCTCATGCTTCCTTCCTTCTCTGTGCAAAGAGGCTACATCCAGAAATGAATTAGTCTCAGTTAGAAGAATGAAGTAAATAAACACCAAATCTCTTGCAAAATAAAATATGTCTAAATTTGACATAGTAAGTTAAAAATCCACGGCATGGAATGAATTCTAATACAGAGGACTTGAGTTGCATATATCTGAAGTTTGTGGCAGATATGTAACTTGTTAGGAAAAATGTTAAGTTTGGAAGATCTTTTTCTTTGGTCTACTTGAATGTTGATCACAGCTATTTTCTGTAATTATGGAAAACAAAGTAATATTTAAATTTCAAAATTTCTTTTTAGGAGCTGCATAGGAATGTTGGACGTAATTTCCCTGCAGTCACAGGAACCTGTGGGAGACATTTTGTTTGGAGGGTGGTCACAGAACATCCATTTTATGTATCACAAGCTGCAAAGTCTTTCCCTATATCCTCTACACTTATTTAAAAGCAGCATCCACAAAACGGGAATGTGCCACAGGGGGAGAGCAGGAGAGGACAGGGACATCACCAGTGCACTAGGCAGTTGTGAGTGCATTTGTCAAAAAAAAATACCTCTGGAAGAATCTATATTACACTGTCAGAGAAAGCAAAATTCCTCCCAAGTCTACCAATCTCACACAGAAGAAAATATTCCTTCCTGACTACAGATTAAATTCAAATTCCAAATTATGTAAATGGTAAATGATGTAAATACAGGTTTGCATGTCCTTTGTCTTCTCCATGTTATTGTTCTTCACTTTTCTCTACAAACAGAAGCAGAAATGGTTTGAAACATATAGCATTGCAGCATGCTCCATTTCAGTATCGTCTGGAATGAGAGTTATGCTCTTAGCTCCTTGAATTTCATCAGTAGCTATAGGACAAGATTTAGCTTTCAAGCTTTCATCCTGACTATGTTCTGAACTGTCAGGAGCTCAAAGGAGAATAAACAGAATATGGAAACAGTCTGACCATGGTCCCATTTGGATTTGGGGTCCTATGGGAATGGTGCACAAAAGGGAGAAAATCTGGCAGCTCAGAGGGGCGAGATCATTTGCCCTTCATTTTTAAGTGGTGAAATTTATTTATTGGCTACAGCTTGCTGGCCCAATAGTCCCAGATTAGAGGTTTATCTCCTGAAAGTGGAATGTTTAATTCTAGTTTTGATTTTACCCCAAAACAAAGTCTCTGTAATTCTGGTTTTATGATTTATTGGCTGCAGTTTTCCTGAGATGAAAGTAGGAGTTCAGCAATCTGTTCTTGGAAATCCAGCATTTTGCAAGGATTCTCTGTCAGCAAACATGTGATAAGCAAAGACATTTTCTTGATTTTCAGGCCAGTGCCTTATTCACAAGATATTTTCCTCTTTGAAAACAGGTCCACTGTGTTGCTCTATTGATCAATCTGTTTTAAGAGAATGAGAACTCAAGAAAAAAAAAGTTTTTTTTTTTTTTTTTTTTTTTTTAAATGAAGTTTCTTTTCTACCCCATTAAATCCATTGAATTTGCTTCAGCCAGGCATGATTATTCTCCAAAGGGAAGGGTCTTACACTAAGTGTCTTGTAAGCTTTTCTGGTTGCTCCTGTAATACACAGGGAAGATAATCAGTTAAGCTACCAGAGACTAACAATTTTGTTGAGCAACTCCCCGTGGCAGAGAGAATGAACACATTGCCTCCTGACACATGTCTTCGCCCACATCAATGGACATTTTGTGTCTGTACTGGGAAGAGAAGTAAGGAGAATGATTGGTGTTTGCCATCAAGCCTGAAGCAAGGGGATGATGTGAAATACACAGCCTTTAGAGTGATCCCACTGCTGTTGCAGCCTATGTTGTCTGCATAGAGGGGCACTCTTATTCCCACAGAATTCAGATTAAGTGCTTACTCTTAAGCGGGGCAGAAGGAGACCTTGAAAGTTTTTCTTCAGCTGTTTTTCCCAAGGAAATAACTTTGAAAATGATTTTCAAGCCCTTGTGGATATCCATGGAAAAAATGTTCCACACACAAAAATTTCCTGCAGGAAGGTGGTACATAGCAATGGTGAAAGAACAGTTTGAGTTCTTACCAGTCCTCACCTTCTTCTGGACTTCCACAAAAGCCCATCTTTTTCCATCCTATTTGTCTACACTGAATTAAAGATTTAAATGAAAATATTAATTTTCAGAGACTCAGAGACCCCAAAAGTCTCCCAGAGACTTTCTGGGAGAAAGAATGTGTGGGGTGGAGGGGGGTGAGGGGGGTGAATGTGTACTTTTAATCTTTAGTCTCCACTGCCATTCACAATCCCTGGAAAAATAAAACTAAATTTTCTACACTTAACATTTTGTGTCCTATTTTCCCATACCACTTTTTATCAACTGAAAATTTTCAGAATTTTTATATTATTTTTCAAATTCCCAAGATGGAAGAAGTAGGAGAGAACTAAATGCACTTGAGTATGTTTTTTCCTTCAGCTTGCAATCCTGAACAGATTATTCCACTTGCTGTACTTCAACTTTCACTCTTGTGAAAATCGGAAAGAAGAGCTATTTACTGCAATTATTTCCCTACCCGCCATTCATGTCTAAAACAGTGACAAAAACATAATGGATCACTTTGTTCATTGAATAAACAACCCACAAATGCAACTTTATAAGGTACATTCCCAGGAAACAGATCTATAAACCTGGTAAATGCACCAAGACCCCATCAGGGATGTTTGAACTAAATCTTAATTTGTCATTCATGAACACTTCACATGCCCCTCTAAATGAGTTATGCACTGCATCATCGACAGGAAATATAACAGACTGCACGTTGGAGATTCCAAACAGGGCTTGTGGGAGTGTTTTATTGAGTATTGCACAGGTGTTAACAATAGAGTGGGTAACACAGATCAAAGGATTGTGCAGAAGCCACTTGATAAGTTATAAACAGTTCTTCATCTATGTTGTCTGATAATAAACTGCACGTCCACTCCTGGCTCCTCTGCTCACCCTGTGAGTGCTACCTCAGCAGAACAGAGGTAAGCAGCAATGATAACTTAACTCCACAGCTTCAGCCCCTGAGAGGTTTTATGACAACTTAGAACAAGAGCGAGGCTGCCCTATCTTGTGATGATGTCTGGTAAAATTTTTGAGCTTGCTCTAAGACAAACTCAATTTCCCACTCATACCAGGCCTTCTGAATGGTGGAGCTGGCACAGTGCAGGCTAGCAGATAGCCCAAATGGGCAACATCTCCACATCATGGTGAGATTATGTCCTCAGCTATCTGAAGGACATCCTCAGCAATACAAACCAGGTCAGACAGAGGAGTAAGGAAGGAGTCGCCCACCTAAGGAGCATTGTTTCCAAGCTAAAGAACATCCCACAGAAAAGCCAGACAGTAGTATGTTAATTTTCAAATTTGGACTTTTCTTCAATAACAGGCACTAATTTACAGGAGGAGGAAGACTTGAAGTTACTAGTTCATGTAACCTGTAATTGACATGACAGTGATATCCCAAATAGCTGTACAGCCACCTTCTCTATCCTTTCTTCCTCCCTTCCTTTTGCCCTCCTTTCCTCCTTCCCTCCCTCCCTCTCTCTCTCCCTCCTTTTTCATATACACTGGAGCTGTATTATCTGTCCTGATTATCAAAAGAGGGTGTGAAAGACCAAATGACCTGGGTCATACTGTCTAGCTCAGTAGGTTTTGTGCAAAGTCTAATTTAATCTGCTCTGTGTTTGTTTCAGTTTGCAGGCTCTCTCCCCAGTTTTCTGTATGCTTGAGAGCTCTGCTTCAGATCAGTAGTCATGGTGGCAAGTGCTGGGCAGTGGGCTGAAACAATTTTATCTTGATGTGATAAAATAAAAGTGCATTACAAATGACAGTGACAAGGTTTCAATACTGGCAGTCTAGCTGAAAAAAGGATGTGAAAAATGTCTGCCCACTGGTCCCAGAAGTTGTTGCTGTACTGACTGTGCTGCAGAAGCACTTGTGTTTTTTGAGACCAAAGAAACAGATGGAGACAGAAACACTGATTTCCATGTATACATTCTGTTAACATCTTCTCAGCTTAAAGTTCGCTTCATGTCCTTGAGCCTTCCAAATAGCATAGTAATGAATATGGAAGAAAAGTGCATGTTTTTGACTCAGCATCAACAGAGCACCACTCAGTACTCTGCGAAAAGAAAAGTAGAGTGAAAGAGCCCTCCTCCTGAAGTTTATTATTGTTGTCTGAAGAACAAAGTCACATAGCAGACATGGCACACCATCTAGTGCGCGAGGCATTGTGCTGGCAACCACTAGGGGCAATTCCTACTCTGATGATCTTATAGACAGTTTGGGATTGCTTTGATTGTTTCATAAATCAGTAACAGAGGTAAAGAGTGATAGTGGGACTGCATCTCATTCCAGTGTCCAAGCCACAGGAATCATCCTCTTTCTCTCAGATCCCCCATGTATAAAGTACCAGCTGATTGCTGACTCCCAGTATCTGATCTGGGAAGAAGAGGTGCTTCATTTGGAAAAGCTCAGCCTACTAACAGACAAGGCTAGTAAACGGAAATGTTGCATCTAGGCTCTTGCATTTTGAAGTTCTTGCCGTGAATTTTTTATTATATTTTTTAGTCCATTAATTTGTTCTCCCAATCTGTCATACCCACAAAGACACAGCTCCCCAGGCACACACACAGCTAGTAAACCTGTATCTGTAGAAGGTCCCTCCTTACGCAATATGCAAATCCTTCTGGAAGCTGGGAAACATTTGACTTATGAGGTTCCTGTCTCCTATACCCAAGTCATTCATCTAATTTGCATGTATTCAGCTGCTTGTTTGTTTGCTTAGCATGCTAAGTATCATTTTTTAGAGAGAGTCACCATCTACATATGCTCTTTACAGGATGTGCTCGTGTGTTACACAGAGGCTGCTTCTCTGTTTACCTATTGCTGACTCCCTGGAGAAGACTGCGGTGAGGTCTCCTGTGCACCAAGTGAAGACTTATTTCCATGCTGTATGTAGTGTGTATGATATAGTGTGCTTATTCACCCACCCTCACTGTTGGGCTGGCCCCTTTATTCTGTGGTCTTCTCTCCTTTTCTTGGCAAATTAAATACTGATGTTGTTTTGCATTCTTTTTGTTCACCAAAATAAACAAATTCTGAGTAGCACACACCACAGGAGGGTGTGCAGGGCAGAGAAGTGTCTGCTGTTTGGACATGTTGTTTGGAATCACTGAAAGAATTACTTCATGAGTCCTTCCAGGGAAAACTGGTCTCCAGACAGAGCTGATGAATAACCTTTGGTGACATATAACTTTAATACTCAAATTTAGTCAAAAAAAAAAAAAAAAAAAAAGTTGCCTATAAACAAAAAAGCTCATCCACCATCTAGAGGGAAATTAAAGAAGGGACAGAGATATTCCTCTTTTTTTTTCTCATAAAGAATATTTTTCAAATTTTCAAACTGTTTGAAGAACACATATTTGTACTTGGGCACCTCAAAAAAAGCAGCTAGGTTTTCAGAGATGCTGACTCAACTTTCTACTGATGATAACAGGGTTTGGATCTGGCCCTCTGTTTGTACATGCCTTGTAGGTAAACAGAAACTTTAACATCCTTTGCTTGTAATCCTCTCATACATGCAGAGAACAAAATTCAC
This sequence comes from Oxyura jamaicensis, assembly GCF_011077185.1. NCBI lineage: Eukaryota > Metazoa > Chordata > Aves > Anseriformes > Anatidae > Oxyura > Oxyura jamaicensis. Next base: position 38,011,032 of record NC_048894.1, read on the forward strand.
CATGTGAAGTAAGGAAGAAATAAAATAAACATATAGGTCATGCTTGCCAACAAAAGCAAACAGCAGGCCCTCCAAAGCAGCCTAAAAAGCCTGCCTGTGAACTGTTCTGGAGTCTCAGTGCTGTTTTAACATAACAAACCCCTTCTGGGACTACCATGGTAATTGCTGCAAGAAAAATCATTTTCATCTGGTAGCTAACTATGCTGTATTTCAAGCCAGTGCCTAGATTATCCTTAAATACCTTTGACCCCGGGGAAATTTAAATTTAACCTTTTGTAACATTGCATTTGCCAGTTTCAAATTACTATTACCATTATTTTAAGTTATATGTTTGATAGACTATGTGACCTAGTGTAGATAAGATATAATTGAGACCAGTCAAAAGTAAACAATTGTTTCACAAGCTGTTCTGGGAACTGATCAATGTGTAAGTGTCATATCTTGCACAGTTGATTGATCAAGTGACAAAAAGAAGAACAAGAGAGGCTTTCATCCATCTGCTTTCACAGGTCACCATTTCAGCCTGTACCCCAGATTCTCCCTATTTATACCTGCACATAACTCCCAGCTGACAAGAGGGTGCAAAAGGCTTTCCCCTGAAGAAAAGCAACTCCACATGTTGGACTGTAACACACTCAAGAGGAAAAAGACCTGATCCACTCACAGTCCCTTGAGACCCAGACTGAAGAAAAGAGTGGTTCATATGGTGTCATTCTAAGTACTGAGTAGCATCTCCATAGGACTATAATCCACAGGGTAAATTTTATTTTTCACAATGCTTTTTGGAAAGCTGTATGTAAACACCAGAGTGAGTTCAATAACACTCATATTGAGGACAGTGGGAACTGGGAGAAAGAGACTTACAACTTGCAAAAGCCTGGAGGAAAAGCTAAAAGTTGTGTAAAAAATAAATAAATAAAAGAATGAGTAAGGATTTCTATTTGCCCTTCAGCTGTCCTCTTTTTTTTTTCTATTAAAGCTGCAAGAAAAAAAAAAAAAAAAAAAAAAAAGACAACAGTTCATCTATTTTATTAACATCTTTTATTCCCAAGAGAATTAGATGGGTGCAGACAGCAAGGATGGAGAGAATTATTTTAAGCTAATACCTCGGGTATTAATTATATACCTAGGGTATAATTAGGGTACAGCTAATAATCCTGGGATAATTATAGGAAATGGAAAACTGAGGATGAATATTTGAGAAAAATCTTTTCGTCTATACTGAGATGTAGAATAGTTGCCCAAGAGAAATGTTCATTGTTTTGCATATGTAAAAAAGTGATGGACTACAGATTGGGAAATACATCTTATAAATGTCCTTGCTTTCAAGACATGCTTCTCATTTTAAGTTCCAGATGATCTATGTCTGTTGGTGTCCTCTGGTTTTCACTTTTGCCTTGTTTATATCAGAAATAAGACATAACATAACTGATGTAAAAGAGCTGTTCAAGGGCCTGATATCCTGCATCGTTTGCTTTTCCATGCATTCTTTCTGCTATCATTACTGTTTCAATGACAAGTACTCATCTATTTTCCATGCATGGTATTCAACTCTTGCATAGGGAAAATGCAAGCTCCACCAGGAACTACATCACAAGGACTGCCCTTTCCATGGAAGGAAGATGGGCAGGATGCAGGAACAAGTCTCTCCTAACTCTAACCTTGAGGATTATCTGAAAATGATAAATTCAAGAGGAGGAACAGATAAATAAATTATCTGTATCTATAAATTCAGAAAGGAGAAAACAAAAGTCTCCTTACTGCTAGCATAAGAAGGCCAACACAACAGTAAACTTTGCAATGATCTGTCTGAGCATCTTTCAGGGCTTCCCACAGCATCTGAAGCCATTCCTTAAAGGTTTTCAGGAGATTGCATGCTCCAGTCTGGCCCAGAGTGAGTACACAGATATCCAGGTGAAGCACAGGCAAAAACATTATTTGAAAAGTCCTTTTTATGACCATGAGGCTTTGTATTTAGCATTGATCAAGACTGGATTATTCACGTGCCTTTTCCTCTGGCCATAGCTGGTAGCGCATGCTGGTTGCTTAATCTTAGCTTCTTGAGGGAAGAGAAAATGGAAGACTGAAAATTACAACTGGTATTTTGAACTGCAGGAGAATGTCCCTGTTTTTCCCTTGTTCTTTGCAGGAAGCTAATTGCTGTCATCTTTCTAGGACAGAGTGCCCTTACAATTGAATGTCAGGAGTTTTATAACATGCCTTAAAATGGTCTGTTTATTATTTTGAAGTTTTCCTGTTGTTCCTCCTCTCCACTGATTTGCTTCAGAGAAGCTAAGCGTACTGTACATAAACAGCTACAGCAAAATCTACTTTCTGTTTTTTCTCCAGCTTTTTACATATGTTTTTAATGACATTTGATCAGAGACAATCTGTAGTTGTAATAAAGCAATGTATGTTTATTATTATTGCTATTATACTATTATCATCATACTGTACACTATTATTATTGAATTGTAAACTTGAACTCTGTGGTACATTTTAACAATTTTCTGTGATTTGCAAGTGTTTGGGGGTAGCATTTCCATAATATGCAGAACTGATGAAGTTTTCGTGCATCCTACAGTGAATTTTACTTTGTAGATTTGTTTTAAAAGAGTAATGTCACTCATTTTTTGATTACCTTAGTAATTTGCTCTGCCTCTAGTTGATCACAATTTTAATTTAAGGAAAGGATTCAATGTCTCAGAGACACTGGCGGATCCTGACAGTGAATCCCACTGCCTGTGGGAAGTGCTGATTGATATTCAGAGCTTTAACACTTTCCATTTTGCTGAAGGAGGAGCTTCATCACAGACGTTCTAGCTCTTCGGGCCCTATTTTTCACTTTTTTACATCCCAACCACGTGTCTCATGCCTTGCCACAGCCACAGTACTGAATTCCTCATCAGAGAGCTCTCTGAAAGCAAGATAATGCTCCCGCAGTCTCAGCAGTTACAAAGCCCTCTGGGAGGTAAAACACCAATTGTGGGGATCGATGGGACCTGTTTTCTCCTTGTTTTGCTGTTTTCCTTGATGCAAGAAGAAAACTTATTTTGAAGAGAGGGCACTTGTTTAGGATTTTACATCTTGCCATGACCAAAGATGAATACTAGTCAGCAAACAGACGGATTTCAAAGCCATCTGGACATTTGTGTGGTGAACTGCATGGAGAGCAGCAATGGTTTCTGCTGTGATCCTGGGTCAGTAATGTTTGTGAGGAATTTTCAGGCACAGCCCCACACCTGTAGGTTACAGCAAGTCACAAGGCAAGTAGGTGTGACCTGGAGCTGGGTAAAGGCAAAGGTTATGTCTCTGGATGTGAAACTGATGGTCCTGTTCTTTCATTTCTGGGTGACAGATAATCTATTTTATAGGCATTTGCTGAACTGGATCAATCAAGGGGATATTTGAATGCCTGGGAGAGTTTGACCTGTGGTTGTGTCACATCTGTGAGGAAGTTTGTCATTCTCAACTACTCTGCTGTTGCTTTATCCACCAGCTCTTTCTCTCCATGTCCTTCTTAGCTAGGTAAAGGTTTAACTGTATGCTAACCAGCCTTTACTTAAGTATCTTGTTGCTGAGCAAGAAGCCAGTTGTAAGCCCAGAAAGCAATGTATGGACTCTGCTTTTCTACTAGCACTACACAGGGACATTAGAAACATCTTCATGCTCACATTTTCAGCAGCTTCCTCCAACCAGCTGAAGGCTTAACCTCATGCATCCTTCTGAATGTGGCCAACACAGCCAACCCTGAATGTGGCTGTGGAGCTGTGACTGTTTCTGACAATCTGAGTGTTTTTTTTTTTTTTTTTTTTTTTTTTTTCCTTCGAGAAATAAATGTATTTGTATTTTATCTGCTTCTGGCAAAAGGAAGCAAACAAGCTGACAAAACAGCTCTGGTGGAAAGGTGGGGCCTGAGGCCTGCAGGAAGGCAGCAGCTCCTGGCACAGATCTTCAGAGAAAGCCCAAAGGCCCCAGGGGTGGGAGTGCTCTTTCAGCATTTCTTGGAGACTTGAAAAGGAAAGGACAATTGATTTAATCCCCAGGCAGGTTATTTCTATTAAAACTCACAAGATAGTAAAGGTAGGGGTTGTTCTGTGAAAAGCTCAGGCAACAGCACTCAGCTAAACGTCCCCAAGAGGAGTTGCCACCACAGCCTGGTGCTCCATGTGTGTGGCCTTGAGGTGTGGGAAGACAAGGGCAGCCCTGAAACTGAGCTTGTGTTAGTTAATGCAATCAGGAGAGAACTGTGTTTGCTAAGGTGGAAGACATGCTAGCAGTGCTGGGGCCCCTGAGGAGCTCAGCTTGTGGTGAGAGCAGGTAGTAAGTAAGTTGGTAGTAAGCAAGTCATAGTGGGGCAAGCAGTGGGATCAAGACCTGTAGTTCCTTGGCTGAGACAATGAAACCTGATGCCCAAAGCTGCAATAGCTGTGGAAACGTTGCACCTCCATGAGGACAGAGGAGGAGAGCAGGGGCTTGTCACCCATGCTGTCACTTGTTCTTTCTGAGGAAAGGCTTGGACTACTGCCAGTATGCTCTGGAAGCTGGTAGTTAGCCATAGGGGATTATTAATATAGATAATTCTTTTCTATCCCCCTCCCCCCTCCCCCCCTTTTGCAATACATGTTCTGCTTGTTAAGTCCATATACTTAACCACATTGTGTGTGAGGAGAAAGAGTTCTCCTTGTGCACCCCAGCCACGGGTTTTCCTTGATTTTTCCTTGATTTCTGGCATAGGAGTTTGTGCCAGTGTTTGAATATTTCAGGAAAAATTCCCCAGGGGCTCAGTGTGTCACAACCCTGAAGTCTCCCGACACTAACCCTACCCTTCAGCAGCAACTGTGCTGCTGGGCTGATCTTGCCCAGCAAGGGGAACAGCCCCAGAGAAACTTTGCTTGCATGCAGCTATTGATCTCACCAAGCATTACTTTAAACGATCACTTACGGCATAGTTTGTCATCAAGATGAAGCTGAGATTTATTGAAGTTTCCATCCTCAGGGGTTAGGGGTATTTATCTGAATTCAGTGGGTCCCCATTTGTCTGAAGACAGGACTGTGCACATCTTCAGTCATGGCCTGTTTATTTTAGTAGCAGCAGACACTTTTATTCTTGAAGTCTAGAAGGGCAAAGCCCTCAGAAACAAAAGCCCTCATCATAGGTTAAAAAAGCCCCAAACATTATATAGAATAAATAACTAGGGACATAGTGGGAATGTTTGCCCACAAGGCAGGTTCTTGCACGTAGTATTTTTCAACATTCCAGAAAATAACCACTGAAAATTTCACTTTTTTTTTTTTTTTTTTTTTTTTTTTAATATATATATATATATAATTTTTCAAGCATCTACTTGCAAAGTCCTTTCAGTAGCGTGGTAGTTTCTCTTAAACATTTAGCATGTCACTATTTACAAAAAGGCAATGAATATTTTCTCAGCACATTTTAAATTATTTGAAGCTTTTTGCTAAAATAACAAATTAGTGCTCACCTTAGCCAAACCCACAAATATTTGTACAATTAAATAGCAAGCTTTGTAGTCAGAATGGAAAGCATTCTCTTGCATTTTGTGGCGCCAAGCAGATTTTTTTTTGTCCCACAAGATTAAGTTAGATTAACCAATCAGATAAAAAGAGCAACACTGAATGTATTAAACAATAAATTAAAGCCTTCTTTTTTAGGAGTGTTTAATTCATTAGCTTTGATATTTGGAAAGACTGAAATGCTGTGGAGGTGGGATAGAGATAAGGTCTTATCTGGCAATTAGACCAGAGGTTTTAGAGGATTAGAGAGGGTAACTGCAGCACACAGGTGGGTCAAAACCAAGTGCGTAGAAAGAAAGCAAAGAGACATGTTACTTTCAACTATGCCTCCTAGAAATTCCTCTTTTTTATGCCTTAAGTAAGTTATTGTTATATAGGTGACCTGCACTCAATCTTCCTTATGTTTGATTCCTGTCCATTGTAGGCAGCTGGCAAGAAGATAGAAGTCAGAATAAAACAGATTAAACAGGAAGAGGGATGAACTATTTCCTCAACCATGTGCCGACCTGAGAAGAGTTATGAAGGTGAGGGCACCATGCCAGAAGGGAGATTTTGAGAAAGGATTGACATGCCAACAAGTGCTTGGTATGTAGATAGTTTTCTTGATGGAGAGCAAGGAAGGGGAGAGCCTCTCTTACAAACACAAAGCAATAGGTGTATAGAACCTGCCTCCCTTGGCAAGCAGGACATGCCTTTGGCAAAGACCCTCCTCTCTGGAGCAGGACAGTGGTGGGATTTAGGTTGTATGCCAATGCACATTTAATTCACTGTTTCCTGTGGGAAAGGAGATCACTGACCATCAGAAGCAAACGTGTTATTTTATGTGTGATACATCATCATCCATTTATTGAGAGAGAACAATTCTCTCACTTTCTTTGTAATTCACTAAGGACAAATGAAGGGGAAGTAGTTTTAAAGTGATAAAAAAAGGTGTAACCCCTCCCCTCAAAACAAACAAACAAACAAAAAACCTAACATACACATGAAAAAGAAAGTGCTATTTTGTGGAAAGAAGTTGACACACTAGAAACTATTCCATTGCTTCAATATATAATTTCAGCCTTTCTGTTTCCAGGGATATTTTCATAAAGACATGGTCTTTATTGCTTGAGAGATCATCTGCTCCTGCTGCTTATTCATCACTTGCAGCCATATAACACACAGTCCTCTGTGACATCATAATCATCTCCGGAGCAACTAATTATGATGCCACAATCACAGGAGTGACTTCAAGTGAGGAATAAGCAGCAGGAGCAAATGAACTTTCTAAGTAACAAATAGTCTGTTTTCAGGCAAATGTCCCTAGTAATAAAATAGGAGGAGGGGGGAAACCTACAGAAAATATGACACATGGCCAGAAGTGTTCGTAAATAGAACATTTAACAAAGTTTTTCACAAACGCCTCTTTGATGTCACATGCTGTAGCTAGCTTCTCCGGGCCAAATTCTGAAAAACTGGAATAACTCCAAGGATTTGAGTCACTTGTATTGGCAAGGAAATGAAATGCACCCGATTACTCCAGATTTGCCCCAACGTAACTGTACCTACTATGGCAATAAAATTAAAGGGACATTACATGGGGCTTTTGCATTCAGATTAGGCAAGATACAAGAAAATTGATTGTAAGTGATAATTATCAAACAACAATGGTTTTAAACTGATTTAGAATTTGCCTTTGTAGAGCTAACGGTTAGACGCATGTAAGCATGAAAGAGAAACCATACTTTCATCTGTGTTTTAGGGCTACCATAATCTTGAAAAAATGGTTCTGAACAAGAAAATTAAAATGGTAATGGTGACTTTGGCAAGAAAATACACCAACAATCCTCAGATTTCTTGTGGATCAGCTTGGATTAAAATAAAGGGAAAAAAAAAAAAAAGGAGAAAGATTTTTTGGAAACTGAAGACTTGGTGAAGAAGTAGTACTTTTTTTTTTTTTTTTTTTTTTTTTAATTTACAGAAAGTATACTCTATATTGAACAACAACAGATGTCCTAGGAGTGAATGCAGGACTGTAATTCACTCTCAAGGCTCTGCTGCTGTTCATAAACTGCTCAGGCGCTGTCTGACATCGGCAGAGTCCCACAAGTGAATTACAGTCCTTTACCCACACTGGGGCCATACATTATTGGATGCAACGGGCAGCCAAGACACAGTTGGCTCACGTCGCCAACTGGTTTGCAGGCAGACTGGTAGGGAAGGAAATTTTTTTATTTATTAGAGGTATTTTTTCTAAACACCTTCATTCTGAAGTGGGTGTTGGTGTTGCAGAGTTGGCTGTGTTAACTTTGGGATTTGCTGCTGAAGTAGGAACAAGAAGCTTTGAGGATCATGTTAAACCTCCAGGAGAACGGGCTGCCTGAATTTCATTCATTTGCCTGTGCAACGCCAGGAGAGTAGGAAAGGACATTAGTGCCCACAAAATGGTCTGGGGAACAGGTGTTATAGCTGATGGCAGGTTAAAATAGACCTGGAGGCTCCAAGAAATAGCCATTTCCCAACTACTAGAGAATAGCCCAGATGGTAGATATTCTGATATCAGTGAATCTTTAATACTATCTCATAAAGATTTAAAATGCAGTTCAATTTCAGCACAGTTATAAACTCACATCTTACAGTCATACCAAAAGCTCCCTTAATACAATATGGCTGCTTGCACTAAAAGCAACTTAAGCTAAGGATCACTGGTAAATCATTTATTTTATGTTCAATTCCTCTGAAAAATATTTCCCATATGTAGTAACTTTGTTCTCAGCATATTTCTCCTGGGATTTAAGTAACCCACAATCCCTTCTCATCTTTCTAGATGTCTGAAATGCTACATATCGAAATAAAATTTGGCCAGAATTCTTTACTTCAAAGGAATATCCAGTTTATTTTAGAATCCTCAATAGCTGTAGAAAACCTCCCTCCCCTCAAGAAAGCCTTTACTACCACTCCTGTCCCCAAGTCCTGTTTCCACATCTCCCATAATTACCAGCGCCCAGATGCTGATTTTGAAGCCATCTATCTAGAACAGGCACAGCTGAAAGGAGTGGGAGGAGGGCAGTGACTCAGCACTACAGACTGCAGTGCAATTGGTTTTCTTTTTATCTCTACTCCACCGTAAAAAAAAAAAAAAAAAAAAAAAAAAAAAAAAAAAAAAAAGTCATAAAGGGTAAAATGAGGATTATGGCAAGAGTCAGAGCAAAAGTGAAAACTATAAGGAAAATTTGTGATTTTTTCTTCTTACTTATTTTTTTTCTTTTGCAAATCATTGGGGAAGGATTGGACCTACTTTTTAGGTAAACTTACTAATATCGGTCAGATAGTTGCTAGGAATGAATTAGGGAAATCCTATAATAGCTTTTATGAATGTGTTGAAGAGTTATATTTTAACTACTTCTTTGTTATCTACACAAAGGAGCTGGTGTTAGGCATCAAATTTGGAAGCGGAAAGAAATAGTATGCTAATGCAATTCATGGTCAGATGATACAAAGTCAAAAGAAGTTGCAAATCTGAGTGAAGATACAAAAAATTACAATAGGCTATAGAGAGGCTAGAATCATAGGCAAAAACAGCATAAAGGGATTCAGTGTGGGGAAAAACAGTAGCTTGGACAGAACAATAGAGGTAAGTGATCCAGAACATTGAAATTCAATGGAAAGCAAAAATATGGAAAGCAATTGCTCTGTTAAAAAGGAAATGTTGTTACTGGGCAGTAATTACACATGGGTTTGAATTGCAAATCAATCACCCAAACAAAAAAAAAAAAGGAAAAAAAAAAAAGAGGACAAGTGCAATATCAGGCTGTGTATGTCAAAGTGCAATGTGAGCAGAGACAGTGATTCTTAACACATTATGTTTAGGTTGACTTTTCCTTTCTGAACATTTCAGTAGCAAAGGAAAAAAAATTCTAGCAAGTCATTAGCTTCATTGAATATTTTGTGAGGAACTTCAGATATTATTATTTATTATTACTATTATTATTGTTATTGCCACCATCATCATTATTATTATCATCATTATTATTATTTTATCCTCTAACACTTTACAATCAGTGAGGGAATATATCACTGATTTGAAACCTGCTGTTCCCCAAGCTGAGTGACAGAGGAGAATTGGTTAGACTGCCCCAAGACCTGACTCTCCCCACCCATATGCCAGCACCAAGTGCTCTTCCAGGTACCTCTATTATTAAATAGCCTCTCTGCTGACATCCCCATACAAATCATTGCTATTTTTTTTTCCCCTGTCTTGAAGAAACACTCTAGTCTCAAACCAGTCATCTGCATGTTAAGCTGTATTTAGAACAAATCATTTTAAAGCAAAACAACAACAAAACCAACAAAAGAGCTATGCTGATTTTTTTCTCATTTTTTAACAAAATGTTTGATGTTGTAGAGATTTCCAAACAATTAATGTGAAATTGGGGATTGTTGTTCCCATGATTTATTTACCATCTATAGAGAACTCAGCTGTGGTGCTGCTGCTGTTGCTACTTTTCCCTCTGCATTTAGAGTTGAAAACTGGTAAGCTTTTTGTTCGGGCACACTTCCATTGAATTAAAGTGTGCTGGAACTGCAAGGTTCAAGCTACAGCAGCATGAAACAAGAGTTGTTTCAATAAAGCACATGCAGAAGAGGCAGGCTGGGTAAGAGCAAGTCAGGCTTGCTCTTTTTCTCCCTGGGTAATACACAGGGTAATGTCGGGAAGGCCTAAAGAGCCATTTTTTAAAATATGACTTGCTTTTGTGATGAGGAAGGCAGTGCTGTTCTCCTGGAGTGAACAGGGAGCTCACCAGCCTCTAAAGGGTGTTGCAGGGGGCCGCTGTGCTCCTGCCTGCCCAGTGCTCACCACTTGCAGTTGAGTGCCTCGTCCTCAAAGGTCATGTCCTCTGGCAGGCTTCACACCCCCATCTCGAAAATTGCAATAGTAAACTTGCAACATGCTCAATTTGTGTCCTGAAAGTGCAAAAGAAGCAACCTGAGGCAAACACCTGATTTTGTTTGGAGCACTGGGGGCTTGCTGTTCAAAAAGGCATTTTTCCACAGAGGAAGAAAACCAGGTTGCATGTCCCTCGCACTGGGCCTACACTCCACCCTCACCTCCAACAGGTCCCCCTAGGCCACTTCAGGCAGGAAATCTTTATCCAGGCTTAAGAGACATCTTCAGTTGCTAGCTCCCTAGCAGTATGATTCATCTGGAGCTGCAAATGTTGCGCTGTTTTCACTGGGCTTTCTTTTCGAAAAGGCAAATCTCAGAGGGCAGAGGTAGCCGCCGGGCCCCAGCTGCTTTCTGCTTGCTCCAGCCGGAGCCAGGCTTTCCTTGTCCACATGCTTCATGAGTACCTAAATTACCAGATTTGGTTCCTCCTACAATTTGCTGGTCCCCCCAAGGGCAATCGGTTGACTGGTTTCTATGTATATATAGGATGGAGGGAAGCAGTGCAGAAATTTGGAGCAGAACTCAAAGGGAAGGAGGATATTTTGTTTGTCTGTGCTTTCCTCAGCTAGAAGAATGTTTTATTTTTTAACCACTGCTACTAAGAATCCTATTTCCCCTGTCTCTTGTTTTAATACTGTATGGCTGCTTTCAATGGTAGCACTGTAGCCAGAATTAGATCTAATAACAGCCATCATATAGCGAACACTAGATGCAGCACCACATAAATAAACCAAGCTGCGTATTCTACAAAATTGTAAAAATGAAATAAGGAAGGTGTGAAGTTAGGGGGTTGATTTATGTGTGGAAAACTAGTGCCAAGAATATTGTTATGGGCCTGGCTCCTAGAGGCAAGATTTGTTAGCAGAAACTGTCTCTAAATATTTATACTCAGCTAAATAATTGCTAAATAATTCCGGTTCTCAGCTGGAAATTCAGGATCAGGCCTAGCCCAAATGGGTGGCTGAGTAGGATAGTATATTGGTATTTTATACAGCAGTCCTCTTACTCAATGACACTTGTAACTTTCAGGATATAATTAATCTCCTTTTATAAAGTGCTCTTCATGGTCTGTCATTGGAACACTTCTTTTAGAAGTATTTCTTTAAAATAAATGAAGCACTTAAAAGCAATATATTTGGTGTTATTTATTTGGGAATTAGTGAAGAAAGTTGTGCTTTTCTGCTCTGATTGTGTACTCTGCTTTGCATGAACTCTATTTTTGTCAGTTAACAACTTTGTGTGTGAGAGTGAGATTATGCTATTACTGTCATTATTTAGGCTTCTGCAGCTTAGGGACAAGATTTTTTTTAATGTTCTTTTTACCATGTTGGCTAATACTTACTGTGCTCAAGATTAATGGTGGGCTCCCTGTAAGGAGTTTTTTATGGAGAGACTCTAGAAGAAATTACCTCTTATGAACATACAGGGAAGAGAGAGCCTCATCACTCAATGCAGCTGGGAGACAGACATCTACAGTACAATATTCTTGTATTTTCCTCATCTCAGAGCAGTGTTACAGTGATGTGGCAAAGGGGACTATTTCGAGTTTATGATCATGAAACAAAGAAACATTTTAAAGGGACCTTGTCAAGATTGGGAATTCTGATACTAGTATGGGTCTTCAAATGGACTGGCTTTTGGTTACCTCTCTCCTCTCTCCCAGGCTGCCCCCTCGTCCCCACAAGACCCCTTCTGTAAATCAGTTGAAATAATCCATTGTCAGGATTTATGAAAAATCAGATCACAGCAAAGTAGCAAGTGACAAGATGAAAGCAAATGGGAGAAGTCACTTCTGAGCAGGTAGCACAGGACTGCCCATGCCTGGGAATGAACAGTGGGCATAGTCAGTTACTCTACAGAGGAACTTTGGTAATTTAGGATTAGGGATCCCAAATGGTGTGCTCTTAACATTTTTGAGTCAATAGCTTAGCATTTTCAACAACTGGGCCCTTATTCTCAGAGCTGAAAGGGTGTTGACCTCTCTTGCAAATCAAATGCTAAGAAAATGTATTTTTCCCAGAGGTTGGGGATTTGCCCAGGCTTTCCTGCACCTTGATTTAACTCACTGTCGCTAACAGACTTTTGGACAAACCTACCATGGGTTGTCACAGTAGAACCAATTTTTTTCCTGATATTCCCTTCTCTCAGATCCCTTTTCTAAAGTGCTGGACTGTCTGAAGCACAAAGGAGGGAGAGACAGTTCTGTGACATTCACAAATGGCTTGTCAAAAAAGGGACCCTAAAACCTTAAGACCATTGATCTTCTGGACTTAAAGACTTTATTGAATTTACAGAAGATAAGGTATCTTGTATCACTTACATGTACAAAGCAGCAACTATCTTCTGAACCAGATATATTTTGAATATTTATGCAGAAACAGCTCCTTTATGCATTTTCAAATGTTCCTGATCTAGTTTAATCAATTAAAACAACATTAAATGCATTTGAATATCTCAGCTCTTTCTCTTATCAATATAATTCTCAAATGTTTTCTTTTCAGAGCCCAAGGTGATGAAAAATAGATTCATTTACTCTATTACTTCTTATAATTGTGGCTTCAAGATTTTTTTCCCCTAATTTTGAAGCCACAAGAAGACTTTATGTGGCTCTAAAACTGCTGTTGGTTTTCATACCACAATACTCAAGGGCATATCTCTCCTTCAGGCTGCTATTGTTTGCAATCTGGAGATAAAGGCACACTTGATAAAACTCTTTTAATGATGTTAATATTAATACTTTGGTGAAATACTTTATCCTCTAGTAATAGCTTTAAAGAGTTTGTTGAGATTTTGTCATCTCATACATTTTAATAGAAAATTAGGTTTGTGATTAACAAGAAAAATATATCTACCTGTTACTTTATTTTACTTACAGTGTCATATAACGGCTGCCAGTGGAATAATGTATACCTTGCACCATATGTAGCTCAGCACGCGTGGTGAATACTTGATGCTTCAGACAGAAAGTGAGGTGCAAGCTAGTTATGAGCATTAGCATAGGCCACGCTGTTTAGTGTCAGTCCCGTGGGAAGCTCTGTTCAGAGGTAACCTGCTCCAAAGGGAGGGTATGAAGCACTTCTTTCTGACGCAGGGAAAGCTTCCAATCTCACAGGTGACCCAGCTGCTCTGATACTCCCGTGGCAGGAAGAAGGTCATTTTCTTATCTGTAACCCAGCAGGTCTGTGTAGGCTCTGGAGCTAAGCCAGGAACTCGTAGTTTTTCCCTCTCTCCTCCTCCTCTGGGAAGTTTTTGCACTCAAGGAAATAGTAGTAGCAGCTTGAGAGCACTTAATGGCAGGGCAATGGTGAGGAGGGCAGAGGAGTCCTCTGGAGGACTTGGTTGAATGGAAAGGATCCCAGTAAGCATGTACAATTGCAGTCGGTGAAGCTGTGCAATATCCACGTGTAAGGAAGCTCGGGTTAGTCCTGGGGCAGGGAGCAGGGATGAGTGGAGCAAAGTCTGCTGTCATAAAAGACAGGGTAAGAAAAGATGCTTTGTGCTCAGGGGCTTGCTTTTACTGCTGCTTGTCTGACAGCCACGATACACACTCTGCTGACTCCTCTGGCTCCCATTTGTAACCCACTTTTACCATATTTGCCATGGATCTCCTGAATCTCAGTCAAACCAGCCATCCTTTAGACTCTAGGTTCAGGTAGTCACATTTCTCTACACTGCCTGGTTTAGAAATGGGAATACTGATGACATGAACCAGAAACTATTCAATTTGTATCCAATTCCCCAGCACATGTACAAGCAGGCTAAAGCTAAGGCTTCACTAAAGGGACTTAAGCCTCTACATGAGAAGTCCTCCTATGGGCTAACAGGGTTTCTTGAGAAAGGTGGAAGCAGACCTGCTTAAGGAAAATCATATCTGGCTATAGTCAATGGTATCTAATGCTATCAATTCCACTACAGGAGGTAGACAATATTAGCCAAATAGGCCAGATTTACTCACATGTAAAGTTAGTAGGGGAGCAACCTCTGGTCCCCTTGGAGGACAGGGCTGCTTTGCCTGGCATGGAGCTGCATCACAGTGATGTAAGTGATACCACTATCCTTGCACGGGTCAATCGCTTCAGATGCTATTGCATTCCCAGCTGCATAATTTATTGTGGCTGCCACATGAGGGCTAGTGAAGACAGCCAGAATGAAGTGCTGTGCCAGTAACAGCCTTGGTAAATTAAGTAGTGATGGGCTTGAGCAGGAAGATTTTGATATGGATCTGAATTCTGAACAGCTCGAGTTCAAGGGAGCTGGGATCCTGGTTTTGGGCTCTGTCCCATTTAGAATTACAGCAAATGAACCCATCACCATTTTGAACCCAATGTTTCACACTGTGATAGTGGCTGTGGGAACACTTGATCAGCTGCTGTCAGTCAGAGCAATAAATTGGCCAGCTTTGTGTCAGCTGATGAAAATGCTGCAGGAAAAAGTGCAGGCTTTAAATGTCCTTTGGTCTTTTTACTCTCAGGCCAAAAAAAACAAAAGATCTTCATAATAGTATAAATAAGAATGAATTCCCCAGATTCCCCTCTCTTTCAAGCTGGTAAAACAATCATCTTCTCTTCTTGCAACGCTCATCAGAGCTCAATTCTTTGTGTCACAGCCAAGTATAGCAAAGGCACTGCAAATGAGGGAAAATAAGCATGTTGTTTGGAGTTATCTTAATGTGATTCTTGCTGAATGCCACTTTGCAGGTCTCTTACACAGCCCAACTATATCCCCACGTGAAGGAACTTGCTTCCTCCTGAAAAGCTTCTTGGGGAGAAGTTTCCAACCCCTACATATGGAAGGATTTTAATCTTCTTGATACTATACAGAGTGCAGGATTCATACTACATAATGAGATTCCACTATGAATCAGGACTGGACTTTAAACCTGTTAGGGCTGGTGTAATGTGTCAATGAAAGATAATCCTGCTTGGAGTTCCCTAAAAACACCCTACCAACTGTTGGTCAAACTAGTAGGGCTGACTGTGCTGATAGTTCAACAAGCTCAATCTGTATGAGTCTGTATGAGTTTGGGCTATTCTGACTGCATCTTTTTATCTTTCAGGTACATTATCCAGTGTGTAACTTTGAGGTGACACTTAAGTGGCATGCTTAACTGGGAATAATGCTTCATTGCAAAATTCATTGTATGATTGTTACGTTGCAGAGAAACTGCTGGGAAGTGTAGCATGGCAGGAAACCTTCAGCTTCCATTAAGAAAGTACATTAAGAAAGTACAATATAGGCTACATGGTAGCTTTCTCTTACTTAGTGAGATGGACTATTATTTCAACTAAACTTGTCAATCTCAAGTGTTAACAGTCTCCTTGGCCTGTGTTAGATGTCCTCTAGTTACGTGCATGAGTACTAGAATTATAGAGCGACCAAAAGAGTGATTTCCTGCTGAATGCCCAGTATTCATGACACAAACATTTTCCTTTCAGCTCCTGGTGCCCCAGGATTAATTAATACTATTTTCTAGACCTCTGTGGAGAGGGAAAGAGTTTTTTATTTTTATTTTGCTGTTCTAGATGTAATTGTTATTCCTGGGATTTTTTCTTTCTTTGCATTTTTTCTTCCAGCATAATTTTTCTTCCAGAGAGTTCACATTGCCCAATGTAACCTTGCTATCCAAGGTAATGGACTTTCTGAAAGACTCTTTAAGTCCCTTCTTCTATAAATAATCCTAATTGCCTAAACAGCCCATATGGCTTCTATGAGATTACTTGTTTAACTAATGGTTTCTCTCTTGTCTTACGGTCTCTTTCAATCCATCTGGTAATCCAAGGTTATAATTGGTCACAAATACTTTGTTAATTTGTTTTTGCAATTGAGAAATAAAGAAAAAAATATCACTGAATAAATGGTTCTTCTTCTATCACTTTGTAAAGCTACCATTCTTTGACAATTCAAAATTCTAACAAAAAATTCTAGCAAAAATTTGATATGTTTTTATCTTCTCAGCTCTTCTGACTAGTATTTTTAAATTCAATTTTCCCTATTATAAATCTACTGGGCTTACATAGTGTGTATGCATGACAGTAAATCTGACCATGTCAGTCTACAAATATGATTTAGGAAACATGGTTATTCTAAGGAGGGTATTTCTGTCTTGACATTACCATGTATTGTGGTCCTTCACTGTCCTACAGTGCCTTTTAAGTAGTTGCCTTTTTCCAGTCTCAGGAGAACTTTTCAAGTGTGACGAGGTGATAATGTATAATAGGATTTCTTCCTACAGAGTGCTCACAGGGTTTTGAAGCTAATAACTCTAGCTAGAGATATTCAACATTCTTGAAGGAAGGGTGCCCAAAGAAGAAATAACCTCAATTCCAATGTAGAACAATAGATCACCAACCTAAAGGCTAACTGATGAGTGCAGATGTTCAGGGATCATGGCTAATTACATCAAAAGCTGGCAACCACTGGATTCTAAGTACCATATGTTGTTTCTCAAAAATAAGTGATGCTGCTCCCATCCAAGAGGCTGCCACCACTGTCAAGAAGCTAATAAAAGAGTTTGGGGTCTCAGTGGATCTGCACTGGAGCCAAGGATGTAACTTTGAAGCTGCCACTTCACAGATACAGCCTAATGTTTGAGCGCCCAAGTCCGAGACAGTAGTGCTTTGGTTGCAAGTGTGAGTTGCTGTCCCTTCCTCCTGAGAACGCACTTGCTAGCTGGTATTTGATTGGAATTTTGGTAGGAAAATAGGGTGACTATGCTAATAGTGAAATGTTACAATGCTGTTGTGGGTATTCTGCAAATACTTTAAAGCCCCACCATTTGTTCTGTGAATTATGTCACCAATAAAACCTCTAAAAAGTCTTATCTATTTATTCCCTTATACAGGAGTATTTGGGATATATGTCTTCCTCCTGCAGCAGCAGCTGCTGTCGAGCTCTGTACTCACAGCTGTGCTTGTCAGCAGGAAAGAGTTGCTCCTCTGTGTCACTTGAAACAGTTATACCTGCCCCAATGCAGGGCAGGGGCTGAGGTTTTAGCTCTGCTCAGCTCAGTTTCCTGCCCTCTCCGGGGGTGAGGTTTCCCTAGGCACACGGGTGGCTTGTCTCAGCCATGGCACTAGGCAGGCTAGGCAGCTGGGTGCATGTTTTTGGGCGGAGAACTCCCTTTTCTTTCAGAGAGTCTAGAAATGGACCCCTGGAGAACTATCCAAATGGAGGCCCTTGGATATTAGCAGTGAAGAAAAGAAAATACCATGGAGTGGTTTTACACTGAATTTTTCAAGTAGCTCAGTCACAAGTATCTGTATTGAGAGAACATCTGTGCAAGAAAAGTTACATATGCAATATAAAATAGTGGTCTTTTTATTGTTGGTTGGATGGTCTACTTATCCACACTCATTGCTTTTGCCTCTTATATTAAAAGCCAATCAAAGAAATTAAACACCTAGCAACTGCAGTGAAAAAATACTAGGAAAAAAAAAAAAAAAGAGACAGAGATGAGGTCTCTGAGGTTTCAGTTCCTAAACACAAGATCTCATCTTCTGTTTTATTACAGCAAATGGCAACTTGACCAGCAATTTGGGGAACAGAGTCTTTAAGAAACATAATGTTAAATATCCATTTTTGAAAAGTCTATTCTGTGTAGTTTTATGATACATTATTTTCTTTGAATTTCAAATGTGTTGGCTGTCTTAAGAAATATTTTCTTCCCAAAAAAGATCTAAATAATGAATAAAAAATGTGGTTTTAGCCAAGATCAGACATTGTAAAGGTAACTATACTCCAAGTAGAACCTCTAAAAGGACAAGATAAAAAGTTGCCATAACAAATTCAGTCACAGTTTCAACCCAACAAGATGAAATTTCGTGTGAAAAAGGCAAAACCTTTAGCTGTATTAATTATGACATTTCTAGCTCAGAACACCTCACATACCAATTGCTATCAAGAAAATCTTCATTTGGAGTGAGAGGTGCCTCGTCGGGTGTTCTGGAGCACTTGCACTTGCTACACTTGCACCTTCCTGAAATTGCTTATAACCATGACACTTACTATCCTGCTGTTTACTCACATTTAAGATTAAGAAATTATTCATTGTTTAATACAGCATGTAATACCTCTCCTAGAAAACACCTCCTCTGTGCAAACATACCATGTATTTATTATGAATGAAACTCATTAATAAGTAGTGCAATCAATATTTAAGCTCTCACAAATATCACATGCTAGAGGTTGCTGTTTGGCTGCTATTCATCTTAATGTCAGGATTTGGAGAACAGGTTGTACTTCAACGGAGGTATCAATTTCCATAAGTCAGAATCAGAAGTCGTGTCACCTGTTTTGCCATCTATCTACTAAATCTTTCATCTGTCTCTTGCATACATGAACACACATTGCACTCACTAGTTATGGCTGCAATACTTGCTAGTTTACTTTTACATTTCTTCCCACCTCTGTGTTTATGCCCCAGTCAGGAAGATCTTTTTTTTTCATATGACTCCCCATTCGATTACCTGCTACTCAAATAGGCAAATAGTTTTCCTAACCAGATTCTCACTGACATATATACTTCATCATGTATGAGACACTTCAGTTTAGTCTGACTCCTCAAGACTTGGTAAAGGTTGAAAATATAAGTACAATGGATTGTTTTGTTATGTGTAAACCCCTGTGTGTTCTTCTTTGGACTTTTTCTTGCTATACTTTTCTGTTCTGAACTCAGTACATAGAGACTCCCTTGTACCTCTAGAAAAATCCAGACCTGATGAAGAAGCAGCAATGTAATGTGAGAGGTGAGTGAAGTGTGTCTGAGTAAATGACTAAATCTGTAGGAATGGAGGAATGATCCCACAGGCTGAGCTATTGGCAAGGTGTGAAATTTAGATAATTGCAGAATGGCTGCCTTTAAACCCACTCAAGTCCTCTCTGAAGCTTGCTGGTGGCCACAGAGAGAAGCAGCCCTGAGACCGTTGCTGGTCTTTGCTGGTCAGTGGCCAGGTTTTGGTCCTGGACACATGCCCCACACTGCATGACAAACAGCTCCTGTGTTGAGTAGCCCCCCACCTTCCCTGTCCTCCGTCCCTGCCTCACCCTGACAAGGATGCTTGCTGCCCTGCTCTGCCACTGCCCCCTGCAAGAGGGAGGTTGGGCTCACCACAGAGATGGAGAACCTCCTCCAAAGGCTTCTGGTATCCTGTTTTTTTCTGGTGTAACCTCTGAGGAAGACACACTAGTCTAAATAAATAAGCTGTTCACAGTGTGCTTTCCAAGTACAGTTCTCTTTACATTGTGAAGAAGAAGAAATACTGAAGTAAATGCAAAATTAATTCGTATATATATACATATATATATATGTATATTCTTCTCTTTCTCCTGAGGGGCCTTTGGAATTTGAGTAAGTTCCTTTCAAGGACCCTAAAATATTCCTTTTGAAACTTCTTAACCTTTATAAACTCAAATTTGTCTTCTTGAGCATGAAATCACAGTTCTTTTTTCTGTTTCCATTTTGTCCCTAATTCTTACAGCAATTCTTTTAAAATGCCTGTTTTACAACTCTTGTCTTTGTCTTCTCTTCTGTGAAAAGAAAACCCACTGCACCAAACCTTATACTACATAAAGCTGGGCTGGAGCCATTCTACTATTTGTTAGGGCTGGTCTGTTCAGATTATTTATCTAACTCATTTTATGAGCAATGTAATACCTGACCCATGCACAGACAGACATCCAGGCATCAGGCTTCATGGCTTCACTGTAAGTAAATACATAATACAGTAAAAACTAAGAATGTAGCAAGATCGGGAGTGTAAACAGAGTTCATAATGTCCAACTGAAGTCATATGAAGACAGATGCCTCAAAAAAACACAGGAATATGTATGCTTGCAATTGAATTTTGTTACACAAATGTTTTAAAATGTATTTGTGGCACTTTATACATTCAAATTTCTGCCTTTTACTTTGGGGCTGCTAAGCAGTAAAATACCTATTTGTTCCTAAAGGCAATATAGCTACAGATTTCACTGCCTTGTTTTCTGCTGCAGGTCTAGAAACCTTCATCCCCCCTCCTTATATATATATATATTTATTCATATTATTTTTTCTTTAGGTATGTAAGAAGCAGATTTGCACAGCAGTCCAATACAGCCTGTGTAAATCACTCCATCCAAATCATCCAAATCAGCAGAGCTGTACTGATTTACACCAGCTGAGGCACCAGCTGAAGACAGTCGTAAATTTTGTGGTGATGTTTGACTTCAGACTTCCTCCTTTTTCAAGGATAAGTGTGATCTCTCATGTATCTCATGGACAAGTGTGTTGTGCCTTTCCTTATGAGAAGCTATGTGGGTTTGTGCTACATGTAAGTCCTAAAGGTGTTTTTAACTGTCCTTGATTGTTCTTCCACTAAGTCTGCAGTTAAGCATAGCTCTGAAGAAACACAGCTGATAAAAAAACTATAGCTTTTTGTGTCTTTTTTTTTTTTTTTAATATATATGTATTGACATCCTTAACGCATGATGTATTAATAAAATAAATACCACTTCAAGCAGTGCATAGATGAACTTAATTTTTAAGGAAGAATATTCTCCTCTCTTAAGCATCACTGAAAGCTTATATACAGGGAAAAAAAAAAAAAAAAAAAAAGAACAGTTATCTCCTGAACTGTATCAGCGTCCTCTGATATAGCCATCTTTAAAGCACTCCTTTGGGTAATAGTACTAATTAAATCCTGCAATGCTTATTCAGTCTTCTGTCCATAAAAACTCCCCCTGATGGGATCTGAGAGTCCTCTGAAAAGCAGGGCTAACTTTATTTACGTGTACAGATATGGAATTAGATGCCTAACATTATACAATGTGTTGGAAAATGTTGGCCTCCATGCTCAAGGACCACAGAACAGGAGATTTCTGAGGTGGGCTGGTAATCAAATGAAGCTCTCTCAGCCTTGTACCAATATAAAGATGCAAAGAAATCTATAGTGTATATAGCTGGGTAGAATTTCTTTCCTTCAAGGGGGAAAAAAAAAGAAAAAAAGAAAAAAGCAAGCATTGAAATGATAGGAAAGGAAATCAATAGTGACTTACTCCACAATATATAAGAAATTTATGGGACATGAGTTCAAGGTAATGTACAATTACAAGAAGAAACTATTTCAACTATTCGTACCTAATGCTCTGTTCCAAAATAGAGAAAATCTCTACACAAAGCCATCAATACCAAAAAATGCGGTTTGTTGAAACATTATTTTAATGGAAAAAGGCACAGAAAAATTAACTACACCATAATATGATTTTGTCCTATTGTATATGGATAAGTCCTTTGTAAACTTTTGTCACAGTTGGGTGATTGTGACATGACATAGTGTTGGTTCTTCTGTTAGTTGTGTTTTGGTACCTGCTGCCTTGTTCTGTCCAGGTTTCTGTGGTTTGAGCAGTGGAGCTTTTTTCTTACTGAAGGAATGTTAGGAAGCATTTTGTGATATTCTGCCTGAATCTTACCAGGTTTGGGGAATGTGTCCTATATGCCCCATTGCTGTTTATGTGCAAGGTCATTGTGAATGTGACCTTCTTCAAAACACCCTGGCTACTTTACCTTGTCACATCCTTGCACCCCTGTTTTAAAAAGTCTGGTGGAAAGTCAGCGGGACTGTGACTCCTAAGACACAGATTTTCAAAGCTGCCTGTTTACATTTTGATGATTTGGCCTTATGTCCTGAATGTTAAACATCTAAATCCCTTTGGCTTTGCAAAGCTAAGAGGACTGAAGAGAAATAGGGATTGTTTCTGTATAGCACTTGGAAGAATATCAGGTAGTTTATTTTTGCCTGTTCATCCAGCTGCTCAGCCATTTACCATCCTAATAAGTCTAAGTAGGCAACCTTCTGTTTCCCTAAGGAGTCTAGATTGCCTGTGGCTACGTGGACTGGTCTCTAATAGGCAAAGTATCCTATACGCAGAGGATGTCGTGCTGGTACATTGACATTTGCTCGTGGAGGGGAGTTTGCCTTCACTGTCCATCTCCTCAGCTGTTTTTCAGGCAATTTCTGCAGAGGCTGCAGATCCTGCACATTGGTCCCCCACCTCCCGCAGGGATAACACTCTCCCTTCCGTGGGGTGCAGGGGCTCCACAACCTAGTGTGGGATCAGGACTGAAGCAGCTCAGGCATCACCCTGGAAAGCTGCTTGGCATGCAGCGTGTCTGCTGTGTTTGGCAGCGTGGTGTTTCAAGGCTGATCAGCATGTGCTGGAGCGCAGACAGCACAGTTTAGAGTGGAACTGACCCCCAAACGTCCCTTTTCGGGAGAAACAGCAAGGGTCAGATTAAGCAAGTCTCATGGCTGAGGTGACTAGGCTGGAAGGTTGCCTTGGTCTTACTCCTGGCTTCAGGTGGCTCCTGTCTTGGCAAGGATCATCTGGGAAGCTGCCCAAAGAGATGGGCAAGGTTGGCTTTGGACCCCTTCCCAGCCTCTGACCCCTGTGGCTGCCCAGTGGGACGCCCATGTTCAGCCCTCATCCCAGCCACAGCTCTGACTCTGGGGACAGGAGATGCCAGTTAGCTGATGTCAGCTACTATCAGTTTGACATTAATACCTCCTGCGATTAGTGCCTTAACAAATCAGTCATGAACTGCAGTTTCAAAGTGATTTTAACAACCAGAGCACACTGCTGCTAGGAAAGGAAATAATTTTTTTGATATCAATATTTTAATGAATAGAGACTGTACCTGCGGCTGAGTACTTTGTGTTGTGTTTTAAAGAAAACAAGAGTTCTGCAGCATTTTTCCTTTTTTTCTTCCTTAGTAGTAGAAGAACAATTTTTCTGGCTGGACACAACACAGGAGAGAAACTCTCAGGCTTGTAATTCCCTTGAACAGTCAGGGAGCTTGCAAAGCAATTATGGGCTCCTGTGGATTAGGATAAATAGCCCTTCTGAACTACGGTGTAGCTACATACAAAACCAAAGTATGTCCTACAGCAATCTCTGCTGTGCTTTGGTCTAGCTTGAACCTGCCAATGACTAACTTGATATATGACTTTCTCAGAAGCCTAGCAATATATAGAATTATTTATGAAATCACCAGACAACTAAAGCAATGCTTGCTCTTCCTCACTCCTAAGACACAATGAACCTCAGTGGCACTCTGTTTTTTCCTGCAAGGAGGTCTGAATAGACGCGGTGTTTTCAGTGTGACGTTATGTTCTCGGAATCGGGGCATGGCAGGAGACTGGCGAGAGCAAATATCAGGATGTGAGGAATTCCTTCTCCCACTGAAATTTTGAAGGAATTTTCAGAAAACAGAAGAACAGTTTCAATATTTCTAGGAAGATGCCAGGGTACTTGACTGACTGAAGGTCCATTTGAATCTCAGTGATGGTTGGGTACCGAGATGTTTCATTCCTCTTTACCTGTCTGTGCATCATGACGCCCCTCTTACTCCCTGACATAGAAGAGATGTGCCAGTATCTTTTTTAATGCTTTTGGGGGATCAGAGCTCTAGGGGCAGGAGGAAGGAACAGATTTCCTGTAGTCTTCAGAAACTCCTGCCTCTAGACTGTGAGATAAAGAGGCAGGAAAGAGAAAGGCAGTGGAGAGGTAGCAGCAGAGCTCCTTAATGCACAGTTTTTCTCCCTGTATCAGGCTCCAGCCCATGGCTGGGGCTGCTGAGGGAGTGCAGGAATCCCACTGCTGGAACAGGGTGCTTCAGCTGAGCCCGTGTCCACTTACAGTCATTAAAGGAACCACAGTCTTTTAAATGAGACATGACTTAGCCATTACTTTCTGGTTATGTTCCAAATGAGTAATCATATTTTACACAGGTTGCACACTCTTCAGGGAGAGTTTTTGATCTATACTTAGGCTACTCACTATTAATAACAGGGACCTTTGCAGAGGTAGGTGATAGCTCATTAACATTCTTCCCAGGACCTTCTATGTTTAGATGTTGTGTTGATAATACTGTCTTCTGGTACAAGTGCTCAGAAATAAAACTCTAATATAATCGGCAAATTAGCTGCAGAATAATAAGCTTCATTACAGCTAGCCAGCTACTCCAGCCTTCTGCTTTTATCAATGAATTAAAAGCTCTTCATCTGCAGTTATTACTGTAACATGACACGGCAGCAATGCTGAACAGTTGAGAAGGCGATTTTGCTGTGATAAGCATGGTCCCCCACAGACTCTGTGGTTCTGTAACATGCATCCCCAGCCATGGGATTGTTCTCCATAATCAAAGATTTCATTTAAAAATAAAACTGCATTACATCCAGCGTGCCTGTAAAGGCAGCTTTTAAAATAGTCCTCCAGTGTAGGACAGCGTCAGGATGTCAGTCCGAGACTGCAGGCAGACAGGAAATTATCAAGCCTAATTCAGTCGCTGCATTCCTCCCTGTGTTTTGTGCAGGGGACAATGAGAAAATATTCAGGTCCCTGTACAAAGACTGACTGTGGCAGTTGAAAGCTTAGGGAAACCCTACCTTCTCTTGGGATTTCTGATCTGCCCAATGGCTTTTTGTTGAGTGCAGGGTCCTCACTGTTGTCAGCATTCTTTTCTTAGATATTTGTATTTGTCCAAAGCAGAGGTTATAACTTTTAATCCTTCTTCTTCCTGAGATTTAGAGTTCTTTGTGCTGAAATGTTCTTTCCATTATGGTTTCCAATGGTGTTTGCTAAAGTTCTACCTGGCCTTTTAGGGCCAGCGTAACTAAAGGTACAGAGATAAATGTATGACAAAAACAAAACAAAACAAAACAAAACAAAACAAAACAAAACAAAACAAAACAAAAACAAACACAAACACAAACAAACAAAAACTTTAAAAGTGGTTGTCAACTACGTATCTGATTGAAAATCCTTACTGATTGCAGCATAGGCTATCCAGTGTTTATGGATAAATAAACAGGTTCCATTTTGAAAGGGATCTTGTCCGTCACTCCCTGGCTTTGGCAACAGCCCAAATGCTTCTTTTCCAAGTGGAAACTCCTTTGAATAGTGGTCATCAGACACAAGGACACAAGGGCTTTGTGTGAGTGGTGGCAGAATGGACTTTTTGGGTGCTTGGGTGCATGGAAAAACTCCTACATTTCTCCTGTAGAAAGTCCACTTGTGCTTCTCCTGCTCTAGCATGCTGAGGGCAATGGCAGCAGCAATGTAGCATTGTACTGGCTCTTCTTAGAGCTGGGAACTGCTGTGAGAAGCTGGAGGAGAAGGTAGGCTCAGAAGAAAAGAGAGGGCTGTTCTGTTGAGGCTGGACTGCAGTCACCCTCTCACCACTGAAATTTCTCTCAGGTGTACAAAAAACAGTAGGCAGTGTAACTAAGTGCACACTAAGCAAGTGGGCATAGAAAATCTTTTTTTTTTTTTTTTCCTGAGGAGCAATTTCTCTTAAAAATCTCATTCTCCCACACTATCTCTAATAAATCTGGTAACAATATTGTCATTAGACTTCTCTCCTTTCCTTCCCTAAACTCTTCAGAAAGTGTTTCTGTATGGTACAATAGCTGAGGCACTGGAAACAGCCTGTATTACCTAAGTACAGCTTAATCCCTCCTGCTGCCACAAATAAAGGGATGACACGAAGGTGGGAATGAGTACCCAGCAGAGGCTCTTTAGGTTGAATTACAGTTCAGGAAAAGTTGTAGGTACTCATATGTCGAGGATTTAAAAAATATGAAAAAGCCATCCCTTCAAAGTCCATCTTCCTTTTTTGAACTTTCTAACCTTTGGGCTCTTTCTCCAAGAATGAGCATATGCACTGAGTGCACCCTATGGAGTCAAGAACTTGGAAACTTTTTAGAAAGATCATAAATCTTTTTAAAAATAAAAACCTGAAAGCAATCTCAGCCTTATAGCTTGATGGCTTTGAATGCTTTAGACATGACTACACAGTTCAGAATGTGAAAATGAATAGCTTTTTTATTTTTTATTTTTTTGTATGAAAAATCGTATTTCTGAAATAGATGTTTTTGCTGAATTTCATTTTGTTTGTGTGAAAAAGCATCATTTTCCAAAGAAAAAGTTCAGCTGCTGTGTAAGAAGGCTCAAAGAAAAAGACATTTTTTTGAGTTTGAGTGACTTTTTTTGTGCATCTATTTTGAAATGCCAGTTCAAAAATGAAATGCAAGCTTGAATCTCTTCCAGGCTTGCCATGTGAAAACAGCATTTTTCTAATAAAACAATTATTTTTCTGCTGATTTTTTACTCCTTTTGATCCACTTTAATAATGATTAATACCAGGCATAACTTTATAGCAAGTCTTTTTTGGCATATGCCACAGATAGCATGTACATTACATGTTGGCTCCTAAAATAACCAGTCCGGTCCAGGTAACATTAGCCTCTGCAGGTGCTTGTGGAGGGTAGGACGGGAAGCTCTCTCTCCTCCTCCGACTACTCGGAAGCTCCTTGCCAAGGAGCTGGTGCAGAGGAGGCCTGGTGTCTCCAATTAGCCAAACTTCTACTCAGCTGAATCAGTAACACCGCTGATGTGCCAGCGTTTGTGGGCTTCCAGGGCTTTGGTGGCCTTCTTGGTCACTGATCTCCTGTGCTGGATGGAGACCAGCTGTTTTTGTCCAGGCCAGGGCAATAGCTTTCCAAGGGATGGCCCATCCAAGAGCCAGTTAATGGCTGTTGTATTAACTCCTTCAAGGAATTTTTATTCGGCTTTATTGGGGCTGAATGGCAGTTTGATTTCTGTTGCACATTCGTCTCTGTGTAAAGATGAGGCAGGACTGTTTCTGAGCCAAGGAGAGGCCCATCATTGCAGGAGACAAGAGAACAAACACTCTCACAGTATAATCAATCTTATAGAGCAGATGGATACAGTAATTAGAGCAAAAACAATTTTGCCAAGAATATTAACATTTCAACAGTTTATCAGAAAGGGGGTGTTGACACCGGTCAATAATTTTCTGATTATTGCAAAAACATCTTAAGTTGTTGACTGTTTTGTGCAAAATGGGACAGACTAATTTTGGCCTCCTGACCTTGTTTACAGAAATGGGAGGTAGCTTTGCCACCAAAATCTTTTTTTTTTCCTTTTTTTTTTTTTTTTTAAGACAAACAAACAAACATGTGTTTTTCCATGATTTGAAGGTATCGTAGGCCATAAAGATGTATGGGGTTTCCAAAGAGCATATTTATTTATATTTTACTCAGTCTCTTGATACTTGGGTGCATGTTGCAAAAAATTAAACAACTGTTGCCAACAGTTAGCATGAGTCTAGCCTACCCATTCCTCCCCCTCTTCCCATGCGTAGATGAGATAAACATTGTGCCTATGAGCCCCCCAAAAAGAATAAGAATAAATAATAATTTAGAAGAATCCAAGTACTTCAAAGTTTAAAACACTTCCTTCACTGGGTAGGAAATACTTTCTATTCGATTTCTACCAGCTGAGTGAAATACTGGCAAATCTATGTGAGACATGGAAGGAAATACTGGAGTAATATATATATATATATAAAATGTGAATGAGGGCAGGGGCATTTTACCACTGTTAGAGTATATTTCAGTGATCTATTTGTCTTTTGCTTCCTTTTTGCCATTCCCACTTTATTCTTTTGTCCATTTTCTCAGTGTCGATTCCTGTGTTTCCTCCCCTGCGCTGTTTCTCACATGGCTCTGTCTGAGATCTATTCTCCTCATGCTATTTCAGTGTTGTGCCCATTAGCACTGGTGCTGCTACACAGACCCAAGGCATCAGATCCTTCTGCTGTGTTGAAAGACACTCTCAGCTACTGCTGAAAGGTATCCCTCCACGGGGCAGCCTTGATATAACTGCAGGTTACATAGCTGGACATGAGGTTCTCAGAGAAGTCAGGACAAATCCCCTGAAAGCATTTCCTGCTCCTATAGCTAGTGGTTGCTCACATTGTGAAAGGCTGGAGGCGTGGATATAAACTCACTTTGTTTCTTGCTTTGCATGAAGGAATCACAGAAGTGGGGCTCAGAATGAGGCCAGGAAGGAGAAATCAGCCGAAGGAGTGAATTTCCTCGATGTCAAGAATGCCCTGCTGCCTACCTGCTGGACCCCATATGCTGAAGACTTGGGTAAAGGACCATGTGTCCTACAACTTCTGACTAGCGGCAGTAACACTTCACAGCTCTAACTTTATAGCCCTAAACTGTGGCAGTACAAATGGTTTGATACTGATGAGCATTTCTTGCAGCAAAACTGGAGAGGATGGCCTTGAATCAAATTTTTTTAGCCTCAGTCTCAGTGCCAGGTGACAATAAGGCCAGTTCCTACCAGAAGCCAGAGCAACACAGAGACTGCTTGAAGTTACACTTGCTGGTCCATGACATCTGTGGGGCCACAGCGGACCTGAGGGGTCAGGTGGCTGAGCTAATGTGTTGGCTGCTTACTTTTTTTTGCCCTAACACAATCTTACCCTTAGAAGGTGTGTTGAAGAGGTGAAGTCCAATGGCCATGAGTATGCTTTGGAAAGGGTGAGGGATGCTATCAAATCACTTGATCCTCCACAATAGAATATCTTACTGTTTATGATGTGGGAGCTGGCTGTAGGGCTTCACCTCCTTTTTTAAGGCAGAAGTCACTTAAGATTTCATACTGTGATGTCTTGAAAATATACTTTTTTTTTCCCCTTGCCATAGCAAGTAGCCAGAGACCAGAAGTAGAGCAGCTCAGCGGTTGCAGTAGAAAAGGGGCAGCTGCTACTCAGAACTCTTGCAGCTGCTCCTTACTGGAGCTGGTGGGTTAAAAGTCTGGACTTTGAAGTCCTTGTGAGAATAATTGTTCCATCTACTAGCTGTCTGGCAGGGGTTGCCATCAACAGCTGACATTGATTAACCAGGGGAGAGAGTGGGTAAGTGGGTAGAATATCTGCAAAAGCAAGAACACGTGAAATTGAAGCTAAATCACTGGACATTCACCCCTGTGAATCCTTAAAGGTCAAGAGTGTGGATCAGAGATCGAGCTGTGCAGGCCGTGGTGGGAGAGTCAGTGCGCTCAAGGGCCTGAAACAGCTTGAGTTTTGGCTATCAGGGCTTGTGCAAAGCATCTCCCAGAAGGAGGTGGAGAGGAGCAGGGCAGTCTTACGCCAAGCCCTAGGGCAGGCGGTGGCAGATGCTGCACGCTGGAGCAGTGCTCCACGGGACACGATGCCAGCCTGAGGCTCTGCCTGCACAGGAATGATACATTGGATTAGGCTATTCACCCTGGCTTCAGGAATGAGCTGTATCAGACGTGAAATGCAATCACATTGCTTTGATCTGCTTTCCCACAGTGCGCTTTTTTGTCCAGCAGTGTGCTTGCAAGCAGTGCCGTGCTTGTGCGCCACACGATGCCCAGGGGAAGTACCCAGGGATGCAGTGTCTGTCCATCCGTCCACTCGCTGCACCCTGGAGTGTGTGGCAGAAAGCCTGGTGACAGCTGGAGGAGACCTGGGATCAAATCAGTACATTCCTGTGATTATTCTCCCAGCCGTCCCGTAGTGCGCCTTAAATATCTTTGGGCTGATGTCACATAAGGGAATGATGCAAATATATACGTCTATTTTTTCTAGTTGTCCCAGAAGCCCTCACCTAACTTTCTCCCACGTGAACCTTTCTAGTGGTGCTTTTCAAGAAGAGAAAAGAACAGGGCAGCTAAACGTGAATGAAAGTGGGATGGGCACAGGGGAGACTGAAATAAAGGTGGTACCACATAAAAATGGCCTGGTTTTGTAGGTAAGTGGGTCAAAGGACTGCCACTGGTACCATGGCAATGACCAAAGTGCTTTGGGTATAAATTTTTATACTGGCCTGTGTGGGAGAGAATGTTTTGTAAATAATCAGGTGACCCACTCCTCAATGAAATTATTCAGGTCAGTTGTTTTAAAATCTGGTTATGAACAAGATAGGGAATAGAGCGTGCAAACTGCACTCAGCGTACCTGAGCAAGAACACTGCCAGTTTCAGAGCTCTTGCATTCGTCTCACTCATGACTACAGAGCACTCAAAGCAGCCATGCCCCTGCTATGAAACGGGGTGTGCGACAAGGAGGTCTGCAGTTCAAATGCTCCCTTTTGCTGTTGCTTAAACCTGCTGCCTGGTAATCACAAACATGGACTTTATATGTGTTATAAGAGAGTTTTCTTTCTGTATTCGCCACTCACAATTTTGCAGGTGTTTCTTAAGGAAGGAATCTGCTGCTACCTTTTTGCAAGCCTTCTCTATTTAACCTTTCCTCTGAAAGTCCATAACTCTGATCCTTCTTTCTGTGTTT
This sequence comes from Oxyura jamaicensis, assembly GCF_011077185.1. Lineage (NCBI taxonomy): Eukaryota > Metazoa > Chordata > Aves > Anseriformes > Anatidae > Oxyura > Oxyura jamaicensis. The sequence continues at coordinate 38,041,666 of NC_048894.1, forward strand.
TTGCTGGCTCTTCCTATACCTACATACAGTTTGTGAACCACGAGTGCTTCTCACTTAGTTTTTCCCGGTGTCTAACTCAGATCTCCTTCGGTTTAAACTAGTCTTACAATTCTCCACTCACTGTGAGGCATGACTGGCCCTAAGAAGTTTATATCCAGATACTTCTCCTCCATCTTCCTTTTCTGTCTCCTTTGGTCTCTCAGCTGTTATTAAATTCCTATTAGGCTGGGGATATAGCATTTTTCCCACTTAGGCAAGCCAACAACAACACCTGTACTTATTTCCCAATCCAAGCTTTCATGCTGATAATGATAAAGAATCACTTTCCCTACACTTTTGAAAGGACATCCTTGCCTAGCTTTCCCTGCCATTGTTTGCTCTAAGGTAAGATGTTCTCTAAAACAAACACCTTCTGCTCTTCCCATGTAAAAATGTTGCCTGAGGAAGAAGGGCCATTTTTAAGTTGATGATAAGAGAGGAAAGAGAAAGAAGGAATCTGGGGGCATGCTATGAGCAGGGAAGCTCCCTTGAGATGGGGTAAAAAGGGATGCACAGCTGTGGGCAGTGTTGCCAGTTACAGGATGGTGTCCTTCTTTAATGCAGATGTAGAAGGGCAGCAACATCCACAAGGCTGGTCTTGCAAGGCTGTTTATTTTGTAATGCAAGTAACACAAGAGTGCTCTTTGCCTTGAATTCTGTTCTGGGAGAAAATCTGTGGCAAAGTCAGCAACATTCTGCACAAATTTTTCTGGCCCCAATAATTACAAATCATTGCAACTGGTTTTAAATGTCAGTAGCAGTCTGAAGCATCTTGGGGCAACCTATTTGCCCCAGATTTTTACCCCAGAACTGTGCATGCTTATATAGCTCTGCATACCAACAGAAGCAAGGCTTTTTTTTTTTTTTTTTTTTTTTTTTTTTTTCCTATTCTCTCGCCCTGTGATAAATATGCAGGTCATACAACACATCTGATTTGTTTCAGCTCTTATGGCACATCTGGTTCAAGGAGGAGTTGAGGCTGTAAACATGCTGTTTGTGGTTGCATGGAATCCTGTAGGAAAAGGAGTTTTTTCTTTCTTTTCTTTTCTTTTCTTTTCTTTTCTTTTCTTTTCTTTTCTTTTCTTTTCTTTT
>NC_048894.1:38043196-38068811 GCF_011077185.1 Oxyura jamaicensis
ATGTTCCCTTCCCTTCCCTTCCCTTCCCTTCCCTTCCCTTCCCTTCCCTTTTTCACAGACTGTATGTTGCCTTAGCATATTGTGTGGGTAAGCAAGTGACCTGGAAAGAGAGCACTACCTTCATCTGCCATGGCAGCTGCCAGTCTGCAGCTAAGGAAAATCCTGCATGCACTACATGATGGGGTGGCACCAGAACACACACTGCTAGGGGACCTCTTTTGCTGTGGACAGGTGAGGAGGCTTTTGTGTTATGCTGTATCTTGTGTTATGCTGTATCTCTGGTGGAGACCATGGTACATTTCTGGTCAAGAACATCTTCTACAGCATTCTGGTGGTACAATGTAGCCTGCTGGGGTGTCCCTCTAGCACAGCTTGTAACAGAGCCCGCTCCTCCATGATACCTATTGTGACTTTCCTGATGCTCCCATCCTTCTCTGTCATCATCCACTTTTTCTTTTCCTGCTTCCCTCTGGGACACATATCCTCTCTGCCCGCTCTACCCCAGCACCCCAGGGACTACTTGCCTGCTGGTGGCTTTGCTCCTGACAGCACAACCTCTCTGATGAAAGTGAGGTAGGTGACGATAGATACACACCATATTTACTGCCTAATAGCAAACTGTGGTGCATTGTGCTTGCATGTAAAGAGGAGAGATGACATTTGGGCAGGCTGCCCCAGAGCAGGAAGGGCACCTAGGCCAGGCCGGTGCAAAACAATACGGCGTGGGGTGGGGGGGGGGCTTCCAGTAGCCTAGTGGTTGGGAAGGCTCCCGTATGAACCTGAAAGCAAACAAACTCACTGCCAAGTAGTGCTGCTCCTGCTCCAAGGAGGATCACTTATTGCAGTTTGAATTATTAGCTCATTTGTTGTAGTAAAAGACTGTGTGGACGCAAGGCACTGTGAGGAGACCAAACTAAAATTACATCTGTGTGCAAAAAAGGCCTGGGAGTGTATTTATATTCCTGCTTTGCCATGGGACTGTTATTCAAAGCACAATATAAATCATTATGTAAAAATCAAAAAAACCTTTGGTCTCTGTAATGACATAAAAACACACAGTCGATGTTAAGCAGAATTGCTAATACTTGATGCTCAAGTAGATCTTCAGCAGTATGTAATTTACACTGCTGTTAATGTATGGGGCATTTGCTTTGGTAACTGGACTAAGCAGCAATGTTTGGTGTTTTCCTAGCACGCAAGCAAAGTACTGAATCAGAAAATCACTGAAACCATATCACTGTTTCAGGGAAACCTTCTCTTCCTCCTCCACTTACCTCACCATTTTATCTTAAATAAATAAATAAATAAACACACTAATTTACATTCAAACCTAGATATTTCTTTCTGCATCATCTGCCCAGTTTAAAGGAGCAATACAAAGCACAGCTCTAGGAATCCTGTATTGTCGGGAAGGGAAACTTTACAATGACACTCAACCTTTGTATGTGTGGCTGGGGCATCTGACTGCCCCCAAGTCATGGCCTTCCTGGAATCTGGGGCCTCTTTGGTTTCATTTCAGGCTTGAAAAATGCTCACTGGAGACTCCAGTATATCCGCATAAATCTTGTCACTTAAATATAGATTAATGGGAACCAGCAGGGAGTAAAAATACTCTACTTTTTATGGTAAAAACCATAAAACATGGTAAATGCTTAACTTCAGTTTTATAGCAAAAGCTGTCCTGCCATCCCCACCCAGCACTCAGTTCTCTCTTTTTTAGGCGTTTGGCTTTATTCACAGCTTAAATTTTATTCCTAGTAAGCACTATTATTTCCCCATACTTCCCTAAGCACATACGAAATACTCTATTTTCAAACACTGCCAGCGAAGTCCTACTCAGCAGTGAGTTCTACTGACAACTTCCCAACTAATCATCTTTTTGTCTGGGCTGCATTTAGAAAGAGACTTCTTCACTACAGAAATCAAGCCCAATTTCTTGATCTCTGAAGAAATGGAAAGTTTGTTGATAGGATTATGCCAGATGACGAGAAAAAGGAACAGAAAAGAGCATAAGATATTTCCTAGGTAGTCTAACCAGTCCTAAAGTCAAGGTGACATATACTGGTAATAGCTTAACTTCTAACAGTATAAACCTCTTGAACCCATATAACATTGAAATCCTTAATATCTGTATCACCTTTGAGGATGCTGCTAAGGATTTAACAGAAATACTTTGGTCACTCAGGCCATGGTAAAATACTGCTTTCAGCCCACCCACGGGGACACAAAATGCACTGACTCAAGCCTCTGTGCAGGTAATGTGTGACTGCACGGGCTGGACCACTTGGAAGATAACCTCAGCTAGACTAGGGGAAGGAAAACAAAGATAATGGAAAAGAAACAGCTATAATAACCATCTGCAAGCCCACATGGCCTCCACTTCAGCACCCATAAAACTTAAAAGGATAAAAGAAAAGGAAATTGCTTTCAAAATTGGAAAGACAATTTTATAAATATTTCTTTTTATGCTTTTATAGGGTGTTAGACTTGTTGCCCTATTTCTGATATTAGGAGTGCTGCACATATTAGCTTTTAGCATGAAGGGGAGTATATTCTGGGAAAGTGGTTCTTCTTCCTTCTATCCTGCATATGCACACATTAGTTTAAAAGTGATTTTTATTTTTAATCTTAAGCAGCCCTACTGCAATGGGCTCTTGGCTCTTCAACTGTCTTCAGGTTGCCAGTGGCACTGTCCTGCACATCAGCTCAGCTTGCACTGCCCAGGCTACAGCAAGTCTGGATCCCAGAACCAACGATCAAAACAAATGATCCCATTTGCAGTATGAGAAGAAAGTCAGTGGTGACCACAGAGGCTTCCCTGGGCTGAGCTTAGGTTATGCCCTTTTACAACCAGCACAGCTGTTGGCTATCAATAGCTTTATACCTAATACAATCCTTTAAGTGATGGCATAGTCTCGCTGTCTTTTTCTTAAATTGTGATGTCAAATTACACAACTGTGTCCCTCCTAAGGTTTGTTGCCCTCCCAGCATGGCAAGAAGGCTCCATTCTTTTAAACCAAGCCCAAAGCTGGGTGCAGCCCGGTGCAGCCCTGGGAACAGCCCAGAGGTGCCATGGCTGGGACCTGCTCAATAAACCCATGGGTGCTTAGACAAAGGCCGTAGACAATGGTGATTTTAAATGTGGTATGAAAGCCTGCCTTGCTACCTAATGATTATCTTCTTAAAGATCTGAATGGGGCTAAAAGGAGAAATTTTCAGCCACCTAAGAGCCACTTGTGCTTTTGAAGCTCTTTTGTGCTTTTGAAACAAAAGTGAGCTTTGCAAACTTTTAGTCATTTTAGAATCGCTGTGCTGAAATTAAATCTCATGTTAAAAGCTAAATTACACCAGGTGGAAGTTGTCCCTCCTCCAGGAATGGAGAACAACTGCATACATGTCATGTACAAGTTTCAGCTGTAGACTGCTCTGTAGCCTAGACAAGAGCTTCACATAAATTCAGAGCTCCCAGTTATGACGGCTTTATCAAGAGACTTATTAGTGATCAATTATCTTGCTTAGAAGGGGACTGCTATGTGCAAAGCCTATCTTTCCTACGTAGTATGTGACTAATAATTTTTTTTTTAATGTTTCTACATTAGTGCAAGGAATAGTGTTAGCATAATTCTAGTGTAAAAGAAAACCAGCTGTATCCATTATAAGTGCATTACTGCCAGGAACTGTAAATATGTTTATGCCTGATAGCCTTTTGACTCAATAATATCCTGCTATCTCTGTTGGGCAGGCAAGTTTTTAAACCAAGAAAAGACAGGTTATGATTTTCATAACCAAACTGTGTTTCTTTTTGAAGTATGTTATCTATATTCAAATATTAAGGAGGTCATTAAAAAATATCTGCTTGTGATTTTAAAGGAGAACAATTGAAATGTCATCTTCAAAGTGGCGGCAGGAAGGTACGATGTGCACTAAGAACAAGTTATTCCTCCCAGATATACACATACACAGACAAACCCTGCCATATCATACCATACAAACAATTTTAATTGTGTAGTTACAGTCAATAACCACTCCTAGTCAGAACATTTCTGCATAAAGAAAATTGTGATACACTTATAAAAACAGCCAGCTGTAACAAAATAACTGGTGTTTTCATAGCAATAAACTCATAAAAAAGAAATACACCTTTATACAGAAAATTTATACAGCTGTAGCTTTAAAATTGATTGTAAACCAAAGGAAGACACATTGCAAACATCAATTATTTTCACATTAATTGCATAAGTTTCTAAGGTGATCTATTAGTTTTATTTACCTAAGCTTATTTGCATGATAGTAAAAATTGCATACAACAATAAGAGTGAAGCTTATAGTATGAATTGCTTGGATAACATAGAGCACTTTTTATAGGCAACTGTGTAAAGCACATTTTCTCTATTTAAAACTTTTAAGACACTTTGTTTTACTGCCCATCAAAATACATTTATAAATAGGAAAAAAAAAAATCAGTATGATAACAAGAGAAGCAATATTACATTTAACGGAAACTTCCAAAAAAATTAATTACAACATGATGCTGCAGGATCTACAAATAAATAATGAGGACTAAATTGTGTTTCACATTTTCTTTTTCATTTTCTTTAAAACCATGTAACAATGAGAATGGAAAAAATAACAGTGACCTTTATTTCCAAAAGAAAACAAATCTGAATTACGGCAGTGCCATATAATACAAGGCATTTGTTGGCATATGTTATCTTTAAACTGCATTCCACAGTCTATAGTTCTTTTGTAACATACAATAGAACAAGAGTAACAAACTCTTTTTATTTTATTTTATTTTTTTAAATAAATGTGAGTTTCCAAAGATCAAGTGTGGAGTGCTACAGTAATAATTAAAAAAAAAAAAGAAAAAAGAACAAAACAAGAACAAAAAACAGTAAATCACAAAAGTTGTAATGCTTGTCTGAAGGCTCCAGAATCAAAATCACTGGTATCATGCTTATTGGGTACACTCACAGTGTATCCAGTGAACACAAATTAATATCAAACAATCCTCAACGCTTCATCTGTTGCTGCGAAGCAGTTTGTAAAACAGAGTAAAACATCTAGTGCAGTCTGCATTATCCTTTTTTCAACTTTTGTGCAAGTTTTGGAAGATTCATTGGCCAAACAATGAATAATAAAGGTTTTTGACAGAACACAAGATGGAACTTTCATTTCATTAGTAAATACCAGTGGCACTGTTGAAAGAAAATAATACTTTTAGATCAGTCTTTCAATTCAGCATTAATCTCTGTGTTCCCTTCTACTGATAACTCTTCTTCTAGTTTAACCGGAAAAAGCGTGTTTGCATTTTTGTCTTGGATGCTGTCTTCTAAATCCTTGAGCAACTCTTCCTCCTTGTATTCTGCAACATCCACCTCCAACCCAGAATTGTCCTTCAGCTTCCCGTGGTGCTTGAGATAATATCGCTGGTTCTGAAAGAACTTGATGATGGTGTACTTGGGCAGGTCAAGCTGAGCGGAGAGAGTCTGGATTGCTTCTTCATCTGGATACAGGCCCACGTCTTGAATGAAACTCTGTAGGATCCCTAGGGCTTCAACAGAAATCTTTGTTCGTGGCCGGGGTTTCTGACGATTTTCATCCTCAGATTCAGCTGGTGATGCTACTGTCGGTTGCCTTGGGGGTAGTCTGGGACCTGGTTGTTGTTGCTGCTGCTGCTGCTGTTGTTGCTGTTGCTGTTGCTGCTGCTGCTGCTGCAAGACAAAGCACAGCATTTTTTTTGTACATGTATTCCTGCTCATATTTGGTGTTACCAAGAAAATCCAGGGGAAAAAAATTGCAGAGCTATAAGCAATTGCTCAGTAACTTTAAGCAAAACAAAACAAAAGGCTCGTTATTAATTGTAGTAAGGTGAACCTGAATTAAAATAATTAGGAAGCCTCTGCATATATTGCACACATCTGCACATGTGTGAGCAGGGACTGGGGATAATGGGCTGGCAAGATGTGGGCAGAGCAGTGGAGCACTCTGGGTTGGTCCAGCTGAAACGCTGATGACATGACATCGGTGCGGTTCAGCCGACAATTTAATGAACATGCTCCATGAGTCAAGTGCAGACAAGACAAAATGCTAAGTAGGTGACATAGCATAGGATTAACTTGACCAGCTTAGCCAGAACTGTAGCAAGGGCAAAGTGAGAAAAGTGCCAGATGAGGGCAAACATAAAGGAGCTCTGCCAGCAGCAGCAGCTGCTGCCCAAAAGCGAGGGCTGAAAATCTCTAGCAATGGCTAGACGGAGGGACCGGGGGGATCAGGGAGAGGGAAAGCATTTTAGCTAAGTGTGGAATATCCCACTACCGATCTGTGCTGAGCAGCCACTGAAGCCTCCCCAAACTTGCAAACGTTACTGCAGACTGCGTTAGCTGGAAGGGTCTAATATCTTGCTGCCAAACCCTGCCTCCACAAGGACAAAGAGATCAGGAGGTAGCAACTCCTTGTTTCCCAGTCTGGCTCTGACCCATCTTGCCTGTGGCCATGGAGAGGGTCTGTCTTGCCTGTGTTCAAGGATCCCAGCGTATAAATGGGGAACAAACATATTTACCTACTGCAGTGTTTGTGCTGGGGATTATTTAGTTAATATTTATAAAGCACTAAGATGCAAAGCTCTAAATAAGTTGCACTATTATTATTAGAAGGGAACATGCTGCATTCCAAAAACTCAAGCAATAAAAATGAGCCAGTATGCACATCAGAAGAATAAGATAAAGCAAATCATGATGTAAATAATTAACAAGAGCTTAAAATGAAGTTTTGCAAGCATGGATTCAGAAACATTCTTAAAAGGTGAGGCACTGAGCCCTAGGGACAGAGATGTTTTTCTCCTCCACTGCTGGAGTACAGTACATTATAAGATCATGTTTAAAATCAAAAGTAAATTTATTAGCTACTGTTTTTGTTGACAATTCTCTTGCTTCACAGCACAGGAAGCACTGGTTAGTATGATATTTTGGATCAGCAAATTTCTTGTCATATGGTACAAACCACCAGTTATTATTAAAAAACAACAGCAGCAAAACAAGCAGCTGCTATCACTACATTTAATTTCCCTTTGTGAGTCTCCCCTTGACAGTTTTTTATGTGTCAGAAGTGGTTCCCAAGCTTTTGGTTGCAGTTTACTTGCAGACCCTAAGAAGCACAAAATATTGTAGGGACTGGATTAATTTAATTTCTAGCCATTTTGCAGTGCCGCTTGTGGTTGTGAAGACTTCATGTAGGTCTCAACACCCATTTCAGCAGCCCCTGCTTGAAGCAATCCTGTTATTGTAAAATCTGATGCAAATGCCCATGGAATTAGGGCTCTTGCCTCATCTCTATTCACATCCTTTCATGTTTTACGGTCTGTGAGCAGTCCCATTCATGGCTTCAAACCCACAGAGATTCAAGACTACTCCCAGCACATTAAAATCTTACAAGACTGGAGGCTTTGTATATACAGTTTGAAAATTCGTGTCTTAACAACACAATTTTGCATCTCCAACAATTATAGTGTAGCAGAGCACAGACAAAACTCAGACCCAGTCTCCCAGTCCATACTCTTACAAGTCATATTAAGAGGTTACAGTGCAACTGCTTAGGTGAATAATATTTGTGAGATCAAACACAGAACTTTTATCAACAAGGCAAGAAAATCTAAGTAAATGGCATAGTGGCAAAATGTTTGTACCATGCATAAGCTTTTCCTTTTATCCCCTTAAGAAGTGATTTTATTAAAAACAATGTACGTTTTCAAACAAGTGCTGCTTTATTACTTAATATAGGTCTTTCTCTCTCTTTTTTTTTTTTTTTTTCTAAATCAAACAGCAACTTTCCAGGCTTTCACAATTATTTTAGTAGTTGATATCCTACGGGATTGACTTATTCAGTTTGCTTTATCTTTAATATACACTTGTGTTGTTTCTGGCTGCAAGATAACTCTATCCTCCCTGGCTCTGTAAATATTTTCCTGTATAAGTAATACAAATCGTGCACCACATCTCAGCTGAGGTTGGGAACTGGAAAGCAGGGGTAATATCTGCCCTGTAAGAGGGAGCACTTAGAGGCTGACCTCAGGTCCTTCAGTGAGAAGGGATTAAAGAGTCTCCAGCTCAGAGAGCTGCAGATCTGGCCTGTGATGTTTAGCAAACTGGCTAGCCACACTCCCTGGCTGAGAGACCACCAGGCTCATGTGCATGATGCCTGGGACAGCCAAGGGACCAGCACCTCCAAGCCCGGTGGTATGGGTGCTGCAAGCCCTCCGTTCTCTCCCTGGCATGTTTGCCCTTGTGCCAGCTCACCTGCGGAGCAGCACCCAGCCAAGGTCCAGTGGTCAGCAGGCCTGGTAAGAAAGCGCCTCTATGCTCTCCTTTCCCAAGGGTGGTGGGAGAGGGGCTCTAAAGGAAAAACAAACAAACATTGACTCATCCTGGTCTCGACTGGGGTTAAAATGGGATGAGGAATAATGTCCCCTTCCCTCACTCCTTCCTGGGGTGAGCCACCGCTGCTGAGGGGCTGAGCTTAGCTTTCCAACAGCAGTGTGTTATCACCTCCTCCCACTCTGATGGCAATGCACAGCTAGCACCCAATACATCTGTCTTTTGGTCCTGATGCCTGTCTAGATATGGGCAGCTCACGTGGATGGCTCGTACTACCCCACGCACACGCGCCTGAGCCGCCCTCTCCACACAAGCTTGAAAAAACCCAGACCAGAATAAAAACACAGGGGGTCACCTGCTCATCTTTTAATTCAGGTGGTGGAGGGCAGTGTGCTGTTATCTCTTACCAGGAGACCTGTAGTTAGTCTGGCGAGGAGGAAAGAAACACTAATTTCCTTTGCTATGTTTAAAGCTTTATTTACTTAGTGCTCTGCTGGATTGGCCAAGGTAAACTAACCTGAATCTGGTCTGCTGGCACATGGATAATGTGGGAAGGCCTGTCACCATGGTGATGAACTGCATTGCTTTCTTGTTCGTAAATGGCATCGCGTTCAGGCTGAGGAAGACTGAGGAACCTTCGGATCATGGAGAGATTCTCCCAGAGGGTCCTGTTCTCTGGTGAGGGATCTTCTTTCCAACGTAACAGCTCGCAGAGCCACCCCTTGAAGATAACACCAGCAAAACGTTAGTATTTCCTCACCTCATGAGGGGCAAATGAGGGTGAAACGTGGACTTCAGCAGTGCTGTGTTCTCTCACCCTCTCCCTTGGCAAGACGTGGCTTTCACTGTAAATGCTGGATGTGAAGCAAACATCAGCACACCAAGAGACCACCGCCTTATTGCTCAGACCCTTGTAATACACAAGCACATTTTCTTTGGTCCTGCACCCCAGTGCTCTTTGTTCAACAAACCCATTGACCAAGGCGGAATCCCCTATATCCTCCCCTGCACACTGATGCCAGTATTTGATACTCTCTCTGCTGCCTGTTTTTTTGATGCAAGCCTACGCCCACCCAAGAGCATCAACACCACATTTCAGTAGCTGGTAGATCAGCTGCTGTGCAGTTTCTAAATGCTGGTACTACTCCTCCAAACAGGAAAGTACTTCAGATACCTGCTTTGACTGCAGAGCTGCCTGATGGAAATCAGAACGATAGCGAAGCTCCCTAGCATCCTTTTAAAAGAGAGGAATCCTTTCATGGGATGCAGGAAAGTAATATTGTGTTCCTATATGCCACAAGTAGGGGGGCCTCTGCAGAAGAACTGATTTGAATGTTGATTATCTGTTTCAGTATTTTTCTTATAGATCCAGAAAAAAAAAGTCTCACACTTTTATATATATTACTAGGGACTGTTGGGGTCACAACAAGATATCCTCAGGCTTCTGACATACCCTTTATACCATTTCCAGGTCACCAGACAGCAAGTTGCCTAAAAGTGCACCTACCCTAACTCAGTCTTTTCAGGAAATGCTATGAAGTCGGCTAAGGAATGCCTTGCTAGAACTTGCTTCTAAAAGAAGACATAAAAATTCATCTTGAAAATTTAACAATTCTTTCCTCATATGTTCTTAAAATTTAATTGAAGATTTTTTTTCACAGTTGTGCACTAACATTTTTAAAAGACTCGTGCAAATGCTCTAGCAAGCACAGTGTGCATCGGCAACAATTTTTTGGTATATTAAAATTTAGAAACAAAATATTGTATGCATGCAACATGCATATTTCTTCCTTTTAGCATCGAGGATCTGCTTTCAAAACTAGGTCCATGCAATTTTATTTCTTAATGCTGTGGGAAAGATAATATGACATTTTATTGAATCAACAAATAATATAAATGTACAGAAGCTTTTAGATCCTTTTTATATGTACTGGTAGTTGAAAAATGGTTTATCCAGACTGGTTTACTACTAGATACAATAGATACATAGATACAGAATAGATACTTTATTTTCTTGAAGACATTCATATCTTTAGCTAGCAGTTAATAAATGCAGTGTAAAAATATTGCCATGATAGGAAGAGGTGAAAGTAAACAAATAATCTTAATGCATTCATATTGTATAAGAAAATATTTGGTGAGGTGTGTATAAAGATTTCAAGTGTATGCTCTTGTAGGAAAACTGAACAAATGACATGGGAGAAAAAGTAGAAATAACCCAATTGACAAATGTTGGTGAGATGCTGGTAGCACAGCTGAGAAGGCAAAAATTTAAGCAGGGCCCAGACCCACTGTGTGCTCAGCAGGTATGCTGAGAGGGAGGAGAGCAGCAGCAGCAGAGAGGCCCTCTGCACCATGGAGGTAGGGCACACCACACTTTTTGGCCACACAGATGCTGGGTATTGCCCCAGGGCTTAAAAAGCTAATTGGGAAATGTAACCAAATGCCATCCTACAGAGCACGTAATGTACAGCTTGTCTCAGTTCGAGCTCTATGGCATGTTTCTAAAACAGTAGCAAGGGTCTGTATGTTCTCCCTCCCCATTATGAGGAGCCCTGGGATGTGTCAGCAGGTCAATGCACAAACTCTCCCTGCCCCTAACAAATTCCACATGCTGCTTGTGGTTCTCTGCCTGCCTTGCTTCCATAGGGTCAAGTGTAGGACTGTGCTCAACAGCAGTGCTAGCTTTCTGCATCAAGTTAATATATGCCATCAGAAAGTATAGGTGGTTTACTGGGGGTGGAGGGGAGACGATGAAGAGAACCAAATCAGGATTTTTTAATTGAAATGAAAATTTAATTAAAAAGAAACAGGTCCACCCTGAAGCTGAAAAAATTGTCCTTCTAACTGAAAGACAATTGGAGTCTGCACTGCTTCATATTGAAACTGTTGTTCCTGTTTCTAATGGTGGTGAAAGAGAAAGGAGAACTGCAAAAGCATTTAGGTGAAAGTTATATATATATATATATATATGTATATATAAAGACAAGATAGACAACGTTTCCCTTTCCATGACAGCTCTTTAAGGTATACTCACAGACCTAACAAGAAATTGCACCATGCGCTTAGAAGCTGCTCGTTTTGTGTGCTGGCAATGGGAATTTCAGATGCTTTTTTGAAAAGGTAGTTGTAACTCTTATTAAATGCCCCGTAGTAAAAATCATTCCTAAGCAATCAAAGTTTATGTTTATAAAACATATTTCACAACAACACTTTTGTTAACTAAGAAATTCCCTCTCCGCATATTGCCTTTTCCGTGTTTTTACAGTTGATAGATCAGTCTTTAGTCTTACAAATTACTGTTAACTAGCATTGCACTTTCAGTACTATGCTATTAGTCTTTGCACTGAAATCTCATTTCTAATTTTTTATGTAAAAATGATTTGATGAGTTGTAAGATGAAGCATGTCTCTGCTAGCCCTTCAGAGAAACACTGATTTTGAGATACTGAAATCCATTGCTTCTGACACTGTGTATAGAATATACTGCTACTCTAATTAAATGTCTGTTTTCCACTCTGTTCTTCATGCTCTTAAAGAAGTAAACAGTCATTCTGATAAAATATATGATGGGCAACATGGAAATGACCAGCTGAAGTCTTCTAAAATTACAAGGACAGAAGCAATTTTGGGTCTTTGTTTATTTCTGAAAATATTTGTAAAAGTTGACCTCACAGAAATTCTCAGAAGAGTTAGTGAGTGGGCAGTAAGAGAGGCTGTAGGGGTTTATTTAGTTAGTAGGACTTTATACCACCATGTTTTCTCTTGGTTCAGAAAACCAACCAACCAAAACCCATAAGTATTTAATTTCAGTTCAGACTTGTGTTTGAACATAAAGCTTATTCAGAAAAGTCAGCTAAATGAGAATGTATGAAATGTTTTTGTAACTTTGAGAAAAATAATGATATAGACTCATCTAATGGGGATTTTAAGTTATGCAACAATTATAGGTTTTTCTTCTGTTTGATCTAAAGAAGTACGAAGTACTATAGTTAACGTAGTTTAATTTACTAGTAAAATTAACAAGGCTGATTTTTCTCCTCTTACAGGCACCTACATCTAGAGCAATTTCTGTATAGTTCATACAATTTATTTTGAAGGAGAGAGAGCTCAGACCACTGCTTTTTCAGGCTTTTATAATCGTATAGTAAGTGGACAAGACCCTAAAATAATAAGGAAATATTTATAACTCAAATTAGATGTCAGCCAGTTTCTACAGCACATGCAGCACATCATTATAAAACAGCCTTAAAATAATTAGACAGATATATCTACTCAGCAAGGCAAACACCCCAAAACTCTGCAATGACATTGGGAAAAACCTTGATTTTAAAACAGAGTAAATTTACCAGGCAACATTACACTGAATATAAAGAGAGTACAAAGCAAAATATAAACATTAGCCACATGTAAATATGTTTGCAGAACTTTCAGGATGTTACTACTTTTCAAACTGACAAAGTTTAATTTGACACCTTCTGTTCTAAAACCTTTGTTTCTATTCAAAATCACGCCTTTAGCTGCTATCAATCACTATGCTCTCCCTATTACTTAAAATACTGGCATGGGCCCTGGATAAGCTGAAAATGCCATGCAGATGAATTCTGAGATAATATGTTCAAACCTGTTATATACAACACAAATCCTGTAAAGTTATGTATTGTAAACCTACATTTATTGGGAACTAAAAGTCTTAAATCCATCTGCTACAAAGAAAATACTGTTATGCACTTTCAAGTAACCAAGTACCATCTGCAAAGGTCTTGCTACAGTAAGCAAGAAAATGGTGAAAAAAAAAGATGCTAAACCTAAGATATTTAAGATAAATAAGAGTCTTCTGCTTGGTTTTCTTGTAGGGATTTAGTAAAGAAACATAAGATATTAAAGGAAAAAAACCTGTGAAAGCTCTACTGCCAAACTATTGCAAGAAAAGCGCAAAGAGGATAACTGCCAAACAGAGTCTGCAAGACCCATGAGAACGCTTATTTTAAAGAAAGCATACGTGCATTTTATTTACGTATAAATAAAAATGCTATTTTATTCAGACTAAGTTGAGCTGTATTTAAAGTCCTGCTCTGTCACGCACAGTGTCTAAAAAAATATTCTTGCATTCTGGTATCCTTCTTATTAAATGAAAAAAAAAAATGGAAATCTACACTTAAGGTGTAAATACCAATTCTAACTAGATCAAAGAGGGTAGCATTACCAGCATGAAAGATGCTGTCTGGGCAAAGCTTCCATCCAAATCAGCAATAAACAAGTCCGGAAAGAAAGGGCTTCAAGGTGGAGCAACTGAATTCTTTTGTTTGGTGATTTTGCTGTAGTGATGATAATTTGCCAAATGATGAATATTTCTTTCAGAATAACTAACAAAGAATCAAACATTTTTAAAAAGAGCTGTAATTTGAATCCATGAAGGTAAAACATTTTACAGTATCAGTGCTAAGATGTGAACAGCTTTTCCTTGGTATAACATATCGAAGATTATTTTGTATCAGTCTCTGGGGTATATAGCATAATAAAAATATATAGTGTTAGAAGAAATCAGTCTAAATAGGGAGGTATTTGATACAAACATTTTAGCAAAAAGTGTGAATTGCATTTCAGCATCTACTGTGAACAAAGACTAAGTACATAATCCATTAAACAGTACTTTGAACTCAAAAAAATTGAGTATTGTAGACTAAACTAAAGTAGGCATTTTGAATGAGCACATTTTTAGCAACTAACTATAAAGCTAGCAATTTATCATTCAGCAAATAATTTTCTACTTTTAAAAGAATCTGTAAGTGTTACTTATGCTAATGAAGACTGTTTTTAATCTGCCCACAAACATGCTAATAGAGGGCAATTTTTTTTATTTACAATGCTGAAGGCACTCCAGTTTATAGAGCACAGATATGAAATTACACTTGGTAAAATGGGCTCTTAATTGTCTGAGCAACCCAAATCCTTCACCTTTAACACAAAAGCTTATAGACAAAACAAAGGAAAAGAACTCATGAACTAAACTTTAAATATTGACTTTTTCCCTTCAAAAGCTGTCCAACTTGCTTTACAAATCTCATTTTTGTTCCAAATGGCTGTGTTCATCACAGATATTTCCATTTCTTTTCAAAACTGAATCCACACATAAAAGAGAAGAAAAAAGGCCAACACCACCACTACAGTATGTGCATATAGTCTTAGGCTTCAGTATTAAACTTGTAAGCTACTCATTGTACAGAAAGGTTGCTTTTGGAAAAGTCATAATACTTCCAATGAGATACATTATGGTAGCATAGGAGTACTGAAAGCATTTTAAATTATTTACTAGGTTAAAAGGGTGAAATGGTACTTTAAATACATCAAATTTCATCATCTGGGCCATTTTTTGGTGGCAAAGTGGTATTGATCTTTCCAAATGCTTAAAATTAACTATTTCCAGAAGGTCATTATTTGATTAAAGGCATTAAAGTTGAGGGCAAGAAATGATGCACTTTGTCTTCCTTCCCATTCAAATAATCATGTAATTTAATCAGAACTATCCCTTCATGTCCTGTAATAAAAATGTTTGTCTTAAGATATTGTTCTTTACCTAACATATTAACCTTTAAATGTTATGAAGTTCTTAAGAATAATCTCTGCTTAGAGAAGATTCTTCCATAATGCAATGAAAGGATCACCAGCATTTAAATTGATAAGGCCAAATTTCCTGCACATTGATTAGAAAACGCATTAAACCCTTCAACTGAGATTTCTCAGAGTGTTGAACAGGATCGAAAATTCAGGGTGTTCAGAATACATAAGCTCTTGTATAAGGCATCATGAAGGAAAACAAACTATGTTGCTCCAGCACAAAACAAATCCAACAAATAAGTAGCAATAGACTCTCTTTTAGTTTACAGCGGGAATGCAGTTTGCATTACATTTGTATTATCCAGAAAACTACACCAGGCAACCCCCAGTGCAGTGGAAGAAGAGAGCATTTAATTCAAAATTCATCTTTGGGCTGAGATTACTGAAATTTGACTTCTTTCTGGGTTTAATATATGTGGGTTCAGACATGGGTACAAGTCCAGATGATCAGAGTGCTCCTTTTAAGCCTTAAATATTCCTCAGGAATTCCCTGACTGCAGGAGAATTTATTCTGACTGCTGGTTTGTATTTTTCCTAAAATACATAAATTGTTGTGGTTATCTCCTATCAAAGCTAAATAGACCTACATGTTTCCCAGAAGAGCCGAAGTCTGTTAAAAGAATGGCCACTGGATATCTTCATAAAATTTTAAGGAAAATTAATAATCTGTCAGGCTCAGTAGTTTTTGATACTGAACAACACATTTGTTAGTGAAAAGCTTTTCATTTTAGCTTATATTTTCAAGTACTTTTAAGAACTGACTTCTGCGAGGCACATACTTTCAAGTAATTTTGAAAGCTGCCATCAATGTTCAATAGCTTGGGATTTCCCTATTTTGCTCACAAAACTGTGTATCTGTAATTCAAGAACCAAAAGCTGGTGTTCAGCCTGCTCCAGAGGCAGAGCTGCTAGAACATGAATGCCTCTTCTTGAGATGTGGCGTAACTTGAAAATAAATGTTCCCAGAAAGATGTTTGCATTATTATTTTATTCACACTAATCAGTCCTAAATTTCAGGCTCTGCTTTTTAGCATTCCACTAAATCAGAGAAAGTTTGAAACCTGAAGCTGTCCTTTATCTCCAGATATTTCTGGTTTATCTGTTCTACTGGCTTTCATTACTAGAACATTGAAAGGGGAAGCCAGATGTGAATTTAAGTAAATCTGTATCTGCCATTGTAATAGATGAGATTTAGTAAAACAAACAAACTGAAAACCCCACAACCTCATAGGGCTTTTCAGAAGAAAGGTAAACTTCACTAGCAGGAAAAACTTCCTTTGAAGAAACAGATTATGCCGTTAAATTTCTTATCCAACCTATTATTCAGCTGCACCATCTGTCTTCATGTTACCTACACCTCTTCCCTGGGCTGGGAAAAAAAAATGACCGAGCTGCCAGCACTGTTGCTGACAACATTTCACTGCATTTTTTTTTGGTGATATTTTAGGGGAAAAGGATCCCTGATGTCTCTTCTTCCCTCTGCCTTTTTTCCCTGTATAGCTGCAGCACTTACAAATTAAATATGTATTTCTACTCTTGTAAACAGCCAAACAAAACAAACAAACAAACAAAAACCACACACACACAAAAACAACGACAACAAAAAAGGAACTTGCTAAAGCAACCTGCAAAATTCAATGATAGGCATGAAATGAGTACAGAAACAAAACGACCGAGGGAACTGCTGCCCTGCAGGAGCAGTCTAGTCTGTCGTATCAGACCTCTCTCTACTCGGAGCCCTGGTGCGTGGCTGGGAGCCAGCACTACAGAAAAACTTGTCGGATTAAGGGCTGAAGCTGTATCAAAATCGGTATGCACGGTCCCCGGGTGCGAACACTTGAGACGTACCACCAGCGCCTGGGAAGAAAAAACCAGAACGCTCCTAACCCGTTAACTCTAAAACTGGCTGAAAACATAAATATCATTACTTTTTAGTCGAGTACAGAGGGAATTAATAAACTAAATTAAGGGCTTCTCCCAGGCTTGGTTTCTCTGCTCTCAGCCTCCTCCACCTCTCCGTTTCCTTGTTTAAACGTATCTTTTCTACAGTATTGCCTTCAATTGCCTAGCAATGATAGGCATAAGCCCTAATCAAAAACATAATATGCATTCCTTTGAAAATCTTACATAAAATGCAACTACATTCATATGTAAAAAGAAGGGGAAAAGTAATAGATGCAAAAAACAGTAGGTGAAGCTTTATTCTGCCTTCCTCTCCTCCATATCCTTCCTTTTTCACACACACGATTCAGTTGGCATCGTAACCATGAGATACGCAGGACAAAAAACATACTTAAAAAAATCTAAACAAGAAAAAATATCTGCTAATTATTAAATAAGTCAGTCTTAGTCTGGTACATTACTTTTTATGGCATAGGCACATAAAATGGGTCAGTGGGTTTCACAGAGGGTGACTGGTAATATATGGCGCTTTATCTTTCATTTAAGTAGGGAAAACTACTGATTTCACTGCAATGCCAATGCTTCCCCTGAAAGTAAATACAACCCTAAATCCAACCACGACCCTTAATAGCCCACATTTATTTATTCTTAAACGTGCAATCAATTTTCATATGGCAGCTATAGCTACAGCTTAGTTAGAGAAGGGTCTTTAAGAGAAAGAGCTTGGCAGTTTTAAAAATCTTTTTTAGTACTATTAATTTACAAGTGAACTGCAAATGTTTATTATTATGTTGCTTATGGAGATTTAACATTTGCTTTGGGGGAAAGACCTCTAGTAAAAAGGCCATAGGGCCAAAGTGTCACTTCCGCCATTACTTGTACACATGCACATCATGTCATTAGATTTTTATTTTTTATTTTTAAAGATTATAATTTCCCAGAGGAAGCAATTTAAATCTGTGGCTTCTTGTCGTATGCCTTTTTCTTTCCAGAATTCATTTTGGATCACAGGAAGATCCACCTCGCGCTGAGGAATCACAGACTTGTAGATATTCGGACTTAACTGTGAATTCAGCTCAGCTGACAAGATGCTCCAACAAGTGACATCAGTCCAAAACCCACACGGCTCAAACACGCTCTCAGACATCTCAGGCATTTTTATGGCCTAACTAAATGCTTTCCTGTGTATTTGAATTAGACTTTTAAATAGGCTGAGAGGATTTCTTTTAAAATTTCTCCTGCAATTCGGCCAGATCCCGCAGGTCCCGGTTCTGTTGTGAACAACACATAATTCTTTGATCGTGCCGAAGGTGAAGGGGTCTTAAAGAAACAGAAACCAAACTTTTCCCTAACTTTCCTCCATATTTTGTTAATTACATCAGAAAATTAAGAATGCCCATTTCCTCCACGCATTTTTAAAAAAAGTTTAAAATTCACACTTGCGAAAGACAGAAACCTCCCAAGCGAATGAAAAAGAAGCTGTCAGAAACACATACATCACCCATGGAAAAATAAAGGCAGCGAAGCAATCAGAAAGCTAAAATCCCCAAACTGCAGCATGGTTGCTTGGGGCATCGACTTACAAGAATAGGAAAGCTGAACCAAAAGGGGAAGCTGGAGAGGGTTTTTTCCCCCCCTGGCTGGCTGTGGATGGGAACCCACAAAAGGGCATTTTCAGGTAGCTTGCCCTCATGCTGGGGACAACCGTGGCCACAAGGGAAAAGCTCCTAGAAAGAGAGCAGCTCTTAGCGTTAGGTGTTTCTTCACCAGCCAAGAAAAGTGGCAGCCAAGTGGAACATTTGCAGGCAGCAGACGGGGCTGGGAAGAGCAGCATGGCTCTGCGGCAGCTCCTGCCCCTCAAGCAGGTGCCAGGGGAGCAGGCACCCTCCTTCATGCCCCGGCCCCTTCCCCTGGCTGGGGAAGATCAGTCCTTTAGTAAGACTCCCTCCTCATGCTATGTAAGAATAGGAAATGATTTCTTAGAGGTGAAGCAAACTGGCTGCCCCAAAGGAAAAATAAAAAGCAGCTCCTGTAAGCCCTCCATAGCTTTTTTTTTTTTTTCTTTTTTTTTTTCTATTAACCATTTTTATATAAACAGTGAAAAGTTCCTGTATCAGTATGCACAGTATGCATGTTACATAGACTAGAGATGCTAAGCACCTGGATCAGCAAAATACCCTCACTTGCCCTAACACTAGTCATCTAAGCACACCCACAGAGGTAACAGATACTCATACAAAGCTTGTTCATGGGAGGCCCAAAATTTGAGGGAATCCTGCTGCAGACCTCTCAGTCTAACACCTTTACTTTATAAAGGTTCTGAAAACTCTTTTCATTTGTTTCTCAAATGCCATCCTGTATGGTAAGGGAACTTGACAGCTGCACACGAATAAAAGTAAGATGACCACGGAATAATGTGGATTCTCATATAATCTGACAGATTGGGAATTAGATAAATATTTGCAAATTGGATTTTTTTTTTCCAATTTAGCAAGCTGTGCGCTTGCCCTAGTCTTTTCATTACATGACAGCAGTTTGGGCTAATCTGTAACCAAAACCTTGGAGTTTGACTTAGAGGTTAAATTTGAGGAAAATGAAAAACGGACGCAATAAGAAATCATCAGAAGCAGTGAAATTAAAAATTATCTGCAACAAAACATTGTCTCCTTTCTCACCTTGCACCTAACAAGCCTGTAACATTCGTTCGGGTGTTGAATGTTTTGAATTACCCAGTTTACCGTCACGTATCTACTACTCCTTACCCCTTCCTTAGCCCGGAAGCCCTTCACCTGAATTTTAATTGGTCACTCCTTTAGCAAATTGCTTCTCAGACTGCTGCTGCATGTTTGTGTTTGCAGAAGATGCCTTTATTCTTTGCAGCAGCATATTTTGTAGCCCTCGGTTTCTCAGGACGAAATTTACCCTGCCGCTTCCTGTTTAGTTATGCGCTTTGCTCTCTTTTGTTTTCTGCATTGTTTACTGGGTGCCCTGCTTCCCCCCGTGCCGGGAACCAAGGACTCCTCAGCCTCTTCCTCAGCTCTTGCACTACAGCTTTGTTTTCATTTCAGTATGCTATTAATTCCTGTACAGCTCGCTATGACTTTTTTTTTTTTTTTTTTTTTATGCCTTAATTTCATGTTAAAAAAACAATATACTGAGCCCTTAGAATCCCCCACATATCAGTGACCTGCGTTGGCAATGAAGAAGGGGTGGGAAATACACACTGGGTGCGATGCCCTACACACAGCTCTGACATTCAGGGAGCAGCAGTGGGACAGAAGAGAGGGGCAGATGGAGCACAAGGCGATTGTGAGCGTGTAGACAGGGTGGGAAGAAATCAAGGAAAGGCTAAGAGGAGAGGTGTAGCTAGAGGAATTAGCAAAGGTGATGAGAGGAAAGCAAAACAGAAGGTGAGGAGACGGAAAGCAGGAAGAGAGATTAAGAAAATCCATCCTGCCAGAAACAGCACCTCTTGTCAGGCAGACAGCAGGTGCTGCCTGAGGAGGAGCTGATTCACGCAGCTGGAGCGTAGGAAACGAAACACCTCTACCAAGGAAAGAGAAAATGAAAATAAAAGACTCCAAGGAGGTGGGAGAGGGTGCCACCCTCTTCTTTCTCTTGGCAATCCAGTGCTTCCAGACTGCATTGCTATTTTCAAATAGTTTTGCAAGAAATGAGAGATGGATTTCTGGACCCTTGCGAGCATCTTGACAGGTCACGCTCAGCTTTCTCGCTTCCTCTCCTCCTCTTTGCCTTACCACGGACTTACTTTGGAATCATCAGGAGCTACGGCACCTCCGGGGCTCCTGCTGCACCTACAGAGGTTACCTGCTCACGTAGGTTCTGCAGGGACCCCGGGGATCTAACCCAGAGGTGGTGGTGCCCTGCAGCAGGGGCGGCTGGCAGCATACCTGCACTGCCCTGCTGCAGTTCAGCACTGGGGCTGGGGTGTGCAGGCACATCTTGGGGGCATTTACTCTGCCTGCACCAGGCTGGGGGGTCATCATGTAGCCAGACTTTCCTCTGCAAATCAGGCCATCTGTGGCATTCAAACACTACCCTGTGTGCCTTTTTTCAACCAGCTTTGAACACTGAGTCTTCCTTGTACATCTCATGCACTTTCGATATTGCCACCTGATTGCAAGTCAGTGGCAATGGCTCAAGTGGTCGCTTACTTGAAGCCACTTCTTTTAAGCCTCCCCTGGATGCCATATTACAGATTAGATTGGAGAAATTTCTCTCAGCTCTGTGGCACCACTCATCTCACCTGACAATACCTGCAGCATCATTTGGATAATCTGTTCAGTTGCACAACACACACATATTTGTTTTTTCCTTTCTGTAAGAAATGTTTTAGACACTTTTAATTAAAACTTTCAATCAAAACTGCTTATTTCTTTTTCTTTGTGTAAGAAAACTAGGCAACAGTGATCTACTAAAGAGTAGATGATTTTAAAAAGCCTTACTAAGTATTGAAGGCTGTTTAACTGGCTGAAAAGTTGAACTGAAAAAATTGGATTTCTAAAATAATTATATCAATTTATAGACAACATTTTGACTCCTAAAACCCAATCATAACCTGTTTTCATAAGAAATACTGGAATGTTTTCATTAAAAAAAAAATAAATTCTTCATTTGCCAAAATTCTCAATACTTTGAAAATTCTTTTAAAAAAAGTATCTTCTCCCCAGAAGAGGAGGAAAAGGAAAGAGATAGCACAGGGACAAAATTCATGGAGAAAAACTTTGGCAGAAAATTTTATTTCTGCTAAATTCAGGTGGTGGCAAAGGCTCAATTTTTGGTTAGAAGCGAGGTGTTTGCTGGCATGTTATTTTGAAAAACAGCACAGTAGGATGACTTCTTTAATAAGTGGGCATAAAATAGAGATTAGAAAGTCTCAGAGTGAGAGGCAACCCCCCCGTGTGATATCGGATTTCCTTGCCAAAGCAAGGAAGGTTTTTAATAAAGGTCATGGAGAAATAATCTCCAAAGAAAGCAGTGTCTCTCCCCCCCTGTATGTTTACCCTTTTATTTCACTCCTTTGCAGTGAAAGGCAGACCTCAACACACACACACGCACAAAAGGAAACAACAACCAAAGAGGAGAAGAAAAAAAAAAAAAAAAAAAAAAGGAGCCTGAAATTTTAGTTACACCACATGTGGTTTTCATTTGTGAAAAATGAACAAGCTGTTTGTGGTTAAACTGTCTAATCTGCTGTTATCAATCTAGCGCTGCATTCAAGATTTACAGGATACATCAGCTTCTGTGCCACATTAGCTGTAAAAGGGAGAGGGGGTGGGAGGAAAAAGGAGGAGGAGAGAGTTTATCCTGAGGAATAATATTTCCAATGCAGCCACACTCACACTACATCTGGTTGTGCTGGTAGCGGCAGTTAAATTGAAATATTTCACAGCGTGTGTCAGAAACATGCAGAATGGTAATTATGACAGATCTGATTAAGCCTGAGTGCCACTCGCTCCCCGGCCAGCTCCGGTTGTGCAGGTGTGACCTTGTGCGTGCCTGCGTGTGTAAATAAAATTAATTACAAGCGAGAGGGCGAAGGCTCCGGTGACATCACAAAGCGGAGAAACTCCCAAGGGGGAGACCTAATGGAATATTTTCCCTCAGTCTAATAATACAGTTCATATTGACTTGAGGTAATTAGTGGGATCATTAAAGCAGTTTTCCCGGCGTATTTGGCTGCCTGATCAGATTAGTGAAAATGTTCTTCAGAACAAGCCCTGTGTGGTCTGCCAGGGAAGGAGGAAATAAAAAGCAACAAAGCATATTTTGGAATGATAAGCAGCGCTGGACTTCTCGCAGGGCGCGTTGCAGGACTGCTCTCAGGAGCCTGGCTGCCCTGCTCTCTCGACCGGCTCGATGCTTTCATCCCAGCCACACGTGCTCCTGCTCCGTGGGATCCAGGACTTTAGTTTAATTTTGCTCCTCTATCTCTTGAAACTATGCTGTCCATATCCCTCGCTGCCTCAAAATCAGGTAAAAGCCCGGAAGAAGTGCTAGCCTTAGAATAAGCACCTTAAGATAACTGGGGAAGGAAGGAGTACAAATACATGATCGGCTCCCCCCGCCTCTCCCCAAAAAGCTGATAGGCCACAGTTAAAAGGATTGAAGGCACTGGATTGAGAATTAGTAACGTTTTCATTTCCTAATGAGCTTACCCCAGGAAAAAAAAAAAAAAAACCACAAAAAACAGTGGGAAAAGGAAAGAAAAAAAAAAAAGTTTCACTCTAATATAAAGTCTTCCACCGTAGCAGAACACAGAGCCCTAATCAAGAAATGGACCATTTGTTTAAAAACAGTCTATTGAGCATGCTCTACCTTGCAAATGGAATATGCCAAGCTCTGTCACAGATGGCAAGCTTTGACAGTTCCCATCCGTAGCGTCGATACTCGACAGTTCAGCACAAGATCAGTGACATTCTGTCTCATTAGAGCCACGCTAATTATCACAGCTAGTTTCAGGGGAAACCATGTGTTGCAATGGTCAATTTGAAGGAGTCTGTGCATCAACAAACTGGTAATAAGGATCAGACACCTTATTATATGACAGCATGCTGCCTATGATCTGATTTACTGAATCAGAGGTACTGAGGCAACACTGAAGCCTGATGGGTTATGGAATCATGTGTACACAATGCATGTCTGAAATGTGCTTTAAAAGGAAAAGGGAATTATACAGAAATGGTACAAATACATTTTTTTTTAATTGGGAAGCTATAATAAGGACATCTTTCAGTTGTCATTAAGCCATGAAGAGATGTTCAAGATATTGTTAGCTGGTTTTATCTTTAATCAAATCAAATAAAATAAATAATTCAAAATGAAAACTGTAAAATTATGGATTATGCTACATTATAATTCATTCCATACTCTGATTTTTCAGTTGCAATAACATGTACCAAACATTCCTTATGTTGTGCCGTCTTGCTTCCTTAACAGAATTTTATATTTTGTAAAAAGCTTTCCCTACTTGGCTCTCTTTTGTCATTTGTACATTTGACAACTTAAACTTGCAGCTCTCCTCGCTTCTCCCCACAGTGTGTTCCTTCCACTGGACAAAACCACCAAGCGAGAGCCGTGAGTGATGCTCCCAGCCACCTGTGATACGGGGCCGCATCCTGCCCAGCACTCAGCAGCCCCAACCCCAGCGCCTCGAAGGGATGCGCTTCAGGATGAGACCATGAAGGCATTAAGCATTAACTCCCGAGTAATGCCAGGCAGGTGTGCACTGCATTCCTCTGGGAAATCTCTCCTTAGGGCTCAAATACGTGGTGCTTCTGGATACTGCCACCAGCTCCTCAACCCACCTCACTGGGAGCCTCTTGCAAGAGCTGTTTGACCCCACATGTAGAGCCCGTTTGGGAAGCACGCTCTTCAATCCGTGTGTCAACAAACCCAACCTTTGCCTTATGTGCTGAAAGGGCTGCCCGGCCCCAAGAAGCGGCTTGAAGTGGTCAGTATTGTCCTCTTACAAGTGAAGTATTTTCCATGCTGAACATTTTTCTTCAGCTTCAACTCTATCAGGGTTTTAATGCTTTTTTTTTTCCCTCCACACAGATTTCTGTGGGCAATTGCACACTGATATGAACCGCCTCGGAGACTGTAAGTCTTACACTCTTCAGTGTATCGCTGTTGATTCAAGAAGTTGCTGTCTACTTTTTACGAGTGGGAACCCAAGACTTCCTGAAGACAACCTGCTTAACCAAGGTCATACCCATAAAATAGGGATGGCCAGGACTGCCGCCAGCCCTTCTCAGGTTCTGCCTGGGGTAAGCGATAAGCCGGCTAACTGGACCTAATTTTTCTATTGCCTGAGAAGGAATTAAAAAAAAAATCCTAAGGAAATTTCCTAAGGTTTTAACCTCTATTTCTGAGAAGACACAATGTAAATAAAATTAAGACATGGGCAGAGGAAGGACCTGGAGTGCTCTAAGCACTCCTTTTGTTCCTGCAAATAGAAACCCGAAAATCTCCTTGCATCCGACCCGGGCGAGGCAGAACACACTGCCTCTGCCATACGATATTTTGTGAAAGAGGCAAATCAGCTTTATCTGCCAAGTTTCACAGTTTCACTGAATGACACGCTGCTTTATGGGGCCATTCTTGATCAAGCACAGGAGCCCATCTTGCCTTCTCGGTTCACACTCTTCCTCTCCTGTCCCTGCTGACACCCGATCCCATCCCAGCTCCTGCTGCTCATGGCACGTCTTCAACTGCCAGAGCAATCCCCGCGGGGAGTGAAGGGGGGGACGTGGAAAAAAAATAAAGGGAGAGGCTGTTGCATGGTGTGCTTCTGCTGCTAATGCTTGCTGTCTCACATTCCCGCGAGGGTGAGGGGTTTATCTCCAGGTGTAAGCGAGGGATGGCAGAAGACCTCGGAGCACGTTTTTATTTCTACCTTGTGGCTGCCTGTGCAGCATCCCTCCCCATTCCACAGAGAGCCCATTGTGAGCTGAGAGGGGGGAAAAAAGGAGGTTTTAAGCCAAGATTTAAAAACAGGAAATGACTCAGCTGCTCAGAGGGAGACAAAGCAGGAGACAACTTCACAGAGAAGTGGGGTGAAGGACTGAGCCCCCAGGCTGGACCGCCCCAGGAAAGCATGAGATGCAGCTCTGGGAGGAAACAGCTTTGGAAATAAATTGTGACACCCGCCTCTTAAAGCCACATTGTTACCAGAGGGTTACTCCTGCTGATAAAAAGGTT
>NC_048894.1:38068911-38071412 GCF_011077185.1 Oxyura jamaicensis
TTCCTATTAGAGTATATAGCTCAGTCTCTAGATGGAAAATGCCAGATCAAAGATATAGCATTTATAAAACTGCTGGTTAAAAGATAAAAGTGAGATAACAGACATCAATTTTTCACTATAAATCTTTGGGTTTACTACAACATTAAAATTTCCAGTAAAAGCAGGGTTTTATATACCTGAACTCTAATGGCCTATTCTGAAAATATTTATGTCAGAAAAGGCATGGTATTTGCATGCCAAAAGCAATTTTAGTGCCAATGTTTAGCATTCCCTTCCCATTTAACTCCTTCCAATCTACTTGCAAGCGGGAGATGCTCTTTCAATCCTACCCCATGCACCTTCCCATGCAGAGCTCCAGAGGAGGAAACTCCAGGTGCATACCAAGGCTAAGTCAAACACTTCTGATAAAATACCACTGCATGAAATACTTGTGTGATGGCTTAGGGAGGAGTCTATAGCATGGTCTAAACCACTGATGGCATCTCCATGGTTTGCATGCAGAACTACTCATTTCAAAGAGGATAACTGCCTAACCGAATTGAAAGACGGGGACACAGGGACAGGAAATTAGGCAACACCGCGCAACAGCTCAGAAGTAACGGGTCAAAACCCTCTTTAATTATGTGATGTTTCTGGAAGTTTGGCTAAATTATTATTTGTTTTATTCCAATGTTAAAATCAGAGTGTGATCCTGGAAGAGCCAAGTGCCTCAGCAACAACAGGCTTCAACATACGGGCATTTTTATTCAGGGAGAGGGAAGGGCATCTGACACCTATCTGCAACATGCACAGTAATCTGCAAGACTGGAGCTGCAGAGGGGTATCTGTTTTACCTAGTTACTGTACTACAACCTAAAATTATTTAGTTATAATAAAGCAGGTGAATCGCTTTATATTATAGTGCACGGGACTCTCAGAGATATGGAAGTTGGTATAACTTCAGGTTTTGCAAATTGTAATTTCTTAAACTTAAGACAGCTTTTGCAACACAAACTGATTTTCATCAAAGTTTTGCTTTCTTCCCTATTTCATACCAGCATGTACAGGCCATAGCTTTTCAGGATAAGACATAGACATAACTTCTCAAAATATAGAAAAATATAGGAGAACTACAAGTCTCTACTTCCCTTATCTCTCGGGGCTTTTAGGTTTTTGTTTGTTTGTTTGTTTGTTTCCTTGTTTGTTTTTATGGAATAAAATTAGATTTCAGCATCTGTCACCATCAAAAAAACCCTCATCCCTAGCTCCCACATGAAAACATTGTAACCAATGCACAGTTACTGAACCATGATGCCTTAATGATCATTACACAAATCAACTTTTTTTTTGTTTTTATTTGAAGTAACGAAATTAAGAATGTGCTCTCAGAATTATCTGAATCAGACTGTTAGGTAATAAATTTAATAAAACCCCAATATGATTAAATTGTAAAAGTAATGCATACCACACAAAATGTTATGTGTGTGGATTCTTTTCATTTTGACTTATTCAGGTGTGCTGATTAAATTTTAGCAAACAATGTTGTTAGTACTGCCATTCTTCCACAAAAAAACAACAACCCTGGGAGCAGAGACAAAACACTTGGTAAATATTTCTGTCTTTTATTTGTATGTGTTTTTCTAAAGCTCTTTTCAACATAACCTAACCAAAAAAAGTGTAGGCCTATTATGCAGGCCAAATGCAATAAAGATGTAAGACTTTAAATACTGACATGAAGTGTTTTGCTGATTACAATTCTAAATCCCCCAAAATATATTATGTATCCAAGCATTTTTAATTATGATATTTTCCTGAATTCTTTAGTATAATCATCGTAACTTTTAAAGTATATATTTTGAATTTAACAGAATTTGAATTTATTTTGCAGATAATATATTGATCCTTAAATACATAGGATTTTCTGAAATACACAGATTGTGTACATTCCTACATGGGAAAATTATTCAACAACGGGAGGAATCTCCTAGCTACAACCCCGAACTCATTCAAATCTGTTTCTTCAAGAAAGTCAAACAGCAGTTTTTGAGTGAGTCGCCAACAAAGCGTGCCGTGAAACTGCAAGTATGCAAATCACCACTCACCTAGGGCAGAGCACGATCTCACTGGTATCACTGCAATCTCTTCCTGCTGCCGTCATCTTTTCCTTGCCCGGCACTACGACCTCTGCTGCACCCAGCCCCTGCACCTGCTGGGTCTGTCGAGCATCAGGACCCCGCGTGGTCCTCAGTGAAGCAGGTAACTGATGCCAAAGGCGCTAACACAGCACAAGGGAGGATGCTCTCGATTTTTACCTTGGAGCTACCTAAATAGAAACTTCTGTAGCGCATCATTTAACAGCTCTTCTGTTCAAAGTGCTCTAGTCAGCAGAACATTATCTGCAGTCTCCTGACTCGGGCAAGCCCAGTCAACTTGCAGATGCTGGCTGCTTAGAGGCCCAACCTAATGTTGACACAAACCCGTTTCTTTCCTTCTTTTTTCTTTTTTTTTTTTAGAAAAGAAAA